>NC_036860.1:12441597-12559569 GCF_002910315.2 Salvelinus sp. IW2-2015
AGTCTATCACTCCACTCCAGCCTTAATTTGACAACCCCCACAAATTGGACCATAGTTTTGTATTTGACCCCTCCTGCAGAAGCTGATTCAGTGTAGGAGTAAGGAGGTGAGGGAGAAGGGTGTGTACCAGGTGCTGGACTGGGTGGAGGCAGAGAGGCCCGACAGCATCAAGGTGTTCTGGAACTGTGTGTTCAGGGACCACCTCTTGCTGCAGTACCCCACGTTACGCCTGCTACGAAACCGCCTGCTGGACGGTCAGTTCTGGAGTCTTCACTCTTATTATTGTATTATTATGGCATTATTATGGCATTTGTATGGATAGGTTAATATCTATATATAATTCTAACTCCTAGTAGAGTATAAATGTAGTCACAATGGTGGATTCTTTAAAGTTGAGGTTCAATGCCCTGTCAAATTGATATTATAATTGTTTTAATTAGTTGTAAATGATTTAGGTTGCATGGTTTGCTAAATTTTGCCTCCAATCCCATGCAGGGTCGTTCACATTCTATGAGAAACTGCCAAAGAAGGTGGAGAAGGAAGAGGAGGATAAAAAGAAGGCTTCAGCAGAAGGAGAAGAGGAGGAGGAGGAAGAGGAGGAGGAGGATAAGAAGAATGCTTCAGAGGAAGGAGAAGAGGAGGAGGAGGAGAAAGAAGAGGAGGAGGAGAAAACAAGGAAAAATAGTAAACAGAAAGAGAGAAGTGAGAGTGCTGAGGAGGAGCAGCCCAGCACATCCACCCAGTCCAACCCCAGTCAGAAGAGGAACGTCCAGAGGCCGACCAACTGTGAGTCCCAGGATTCATTCTGCCTTCTGGGAAAGAGGAGGACTTGAGTCAGAAAGTCTAAAGTCCCTCTGTAACCTTTTTGGGGGGTAAAATATTTTTATTTTTAATTTCAAGTCACATCTTAATGTTTGTCTGGAATGTGTCCCCATGCAGATTTTCCTTTCGGGAAAGGAGAGAAAGATGACATCTGGACCTGGCCCATCTACAAGACCCAGCTCCCAGTCACCTGTGGGGACAAAGAAGGCATTCTCAAGAGGGACAAGCTGGCCAAAGGTAGGTCGTAACAATGTACTTAATGTGATGTGATTCGCTGTGTTTCTGTGTAACGGTGGCTGTGGTTCGGCCCAAATAAACGTGCCTGAGACCTTAAAGAGGCAATCTGCAGTTGCTACATTGGTTTTTGGACATTTATGATATGTATCCATTGATTCTTGAAGAATATAACTTAKAAATATCTCGTGAGCTTAGTTTAACTGACTTACCCCATCAGAGCAAAATATAAGCTTTTTTTACTCCAATGTTTGTAAACAAAGTAAATGTAAACACACACTCTATACCCTCAAAACATGGTTAAAACTAGAATGTTAATAGCATGGATGGTCAGTCTTCGCATCCATAGTCCATTTTATGAATTTGAGAGTGGTTACATTTCTCCAACCCAGAGACCAGAGCCTATATCCACAAAGCATCTCAGAAAAGGTCCTAGGGATCCTGTTAAAACAAGTTTTAAGACAACAAAAAGACAACTCACAGTAGGTTTTAGCATGTCGTAAGATACTTCCCAGACAAATTCTGAGTCAGGATTAAAATCAACTCATAAAAGTTTATCTCAGCGGGTAATCACGACAGTTTGAGGTACCGCAAAGGAAAGATAGTGCTGACTCTCATTGACATTGTTGCAAATGATGGGGAATAACCAATCGCGATGAAGCATTGCCAGTTGTGAACTCCATACTGTAGGTAACACGCTTCAGGCAACCAAGGCGAATCTGACTGTAGCCTACATCAGAAATGTTGCAATGGTAAAAAGTTTGATATAATTTTCGCCTGGCACGATCACTTTTCCTACTGTAATATGTTGGCATGCATAACCTTTTTTATTTTATTATGATGGTTTCTAAAGGTGGATTTTTTTTTACAAGATTACCTTTATATCAACACTTGTCACTCACATTTAACAACTCTGAATTGCTTTGCCACAGGAGACATCAAGTCACTTGCTGATAATGTTGCATACAACATTGCATACGTTTGAAAGGTCTATCATTTCAGCATAAATCCTAGATGCCTTCAATTACTCAATTTATAGGCATGCCCAATTTAGACATATTTTTTTTAACAAAGTAATATTGCGCTCCAAATTGATAACTTGAAATAACATGATGTAGGTCATTAAATAATCTAAAAGAAAAACGTGTTTATTTATTAGCCTAGTGGTTATAAGTTTTTAGGCATATAGTTGTGAAATAGGTCTCATGTGACGTCATTGTCAAAAGCTCAAGACATACTGTTACATGTACAGTAGGTCTAGATTATTTATGGATTGATCATATAGAAATATCAAAACATTATTTTAACAACTCCAGAGCAATTGCATGTGGGGCAGGAACCACTGACTTACTGCATTTTTCTATTACCAAGACACCTGCTGATAACCCTTTTAACTGGTTAGGACAGTTTATGAGGTGTATAAAATATCTGTTGACAAGGTGTGACTTTTATGACTAAAGTTATCATGCATAGCTTTTATGTTAACCCATCAGCACTTACTATAAATGTTATACTCTGAGACCCTTTGTGGATACGGGCCCAGATCTAATGTATAGTCTTTAGTGGGTTAACACAGTAGTGTGATGTGCAGGAGACACAGTCAGGCACGTGTACTACGGTCAATTTGACTTTGCATGGTTTTAATTTGTAGTGGTGTATKATGTCTGACTTCCTCAATGGTCTGTCTCAGGGGAGAGGTGCATTGTGGTGCAGGATCGCTGGTTCACCCCAAGTGGCTTTGAGGAGTTTGGGGGGAAGAAGAGCAGTAAGAAGTGGAAGTACAGTATCCGCTGTAGCGGCACCACTCTGGGAGAACTGATCCAGGTACAGCAAATATTTTAATTTAATTTATTTGACCATTTAAAAACACAATTCAACCAGACATGGATACATTGCCATTTAAATTTATAACATACAGTGGGGAGAACAAGTATTGTGATACACTGACAATTTTGCAGGTTTTCCTACTTACAAGCATGTAGAGGTCTGTCATTTTATCATAGGTACACTTCAACTGTGGAGAGAAGGAATTAAAAACAAAATCCAGAAAAATCACATTGTATGATTTTTAAGTAATTAATTTGCATTTTATTGCATGCCATAAGTATTTGATACATCAGAAAAGCAGAACTGAATATTTGGTACCAGAAACCTTAGTTTGCAATTACAGAGATCATACGTTTCCTGTAGTTCTTGACAGGTTTGCACACGCAGGCAGGGATTTTGGCCCATCTCCTCCATACAGAACTTCTCCAGATTCCTTCAGGTTTCGGGGCTGTCGCTGGCAATACGGACTTTCGGCTCCCTCCAAAGAATTTTCTATTGGGTTCAGGTCTGGAGACTGGCTAAGGCCACTCCAGGACCTTGAGATGCTTCTTACGGAGCCACTCCTTAGTTGCCCTGGCTGTGTCGTTTCGGGTGTTGTCATGCTGGAAGACCCAGCCACCCCATCTTCAATGCTCTTACTGAGGGAAGGAGGTTGTTGGTCAAGATCTCGCGATACATGGCCCCATCCATCCTCCCTCAATACGGTGCAGCGTCGTCCTGTCCCCTTTGCAGAAAAGCATCCCCAAGAATGATGTTTCCACCTCCATGCTTCACGGTTGGGATGGTGTTCTTGGGGTTGTACTCATCCTTCTATTCCTCCAACACGGCGAGTGGAGTTTAGAGCAAAAAGGCTCTATTTTGTCTCATCAGACCACATGACCTTCTCCCATTCCTCCTCTGGATCATCCAGGATGTCATTGGCAAACTTCAGACGGGCCTGGACATGCGCTGGCTTGAGCAGGGGGACGCTTGCGTGCGCTGCAGGATTTTAATCCATGACGGCGTAGTGTGTTACTAATGGTTTTTCTTTGAGACTGTGGTCCCGCTCTCTTCAGGTATTGACCAGGTCTTGCGTGTAGTTCTGGGCTGATCCCTACACTTCCTCATGATCATTGATGCCCCCACGAGGTGATAATCTTGCATGGAGCCCCAGACCGAGGGTGATTGACCGTCATCTTGAACTTCTTCCATTTTCTAATAATTGTGCCAACAGTTGTTGCCTTCTCACGCAAGCTGCTTGGCTTATTGTCGTGTAGCTCCATCCCACTTGTACAGGTCTACAATTTATCCCTGATGTCCTTACACAGCCTCCTGGTCTTGGCCATTTGTGAGAGGTTGGAGTCGTGTTTGATTGAGTTGTGTGGGACAGGAGTCTTTTATACAGGTAACGAGTTCAAACAGGTGCAGTTCAATACAGGTATGAGTGTGAGAACAGGAGGCTTCTTAAAGAAAATAACACGGTCTGTGAGAGCCGGAATTCGTTACTGGTGGTAGGTGATCAAATACTTATGTCATGCAATACAAATGCAAAATTAATTACTTAAAAATCATACAATGTGATTTTTGGATTTTTGTTTTAGATCGTCTCTCACAGTTGGAAGTGTACCTATGATAAAAATGACAGACCTCTACATGCTTTGTACGTAGGAAAACCTGCAAAATCGGCAGTGTATCAAATACTTGTTCTCCCCACTGTATTCATCAAATATAACACAGAAAAGTGGGAGGAGTGGCCACGTGTGTCGCTATTATGCGTGGAAATACTTAGGAACAGATTTCCCAAATGTAAAATCACTTGGAGCTGATTTCCTGGTGTTTTTACAGTTTTTTATGTCCAACAATAAAAATTCAACATCTGGTGCTCAGAAAACTTGGTGGGCCAAATAAAACCACCAGCGGGCCAAATTCAGACCGCAGGCCGCCAGTTGGGGAGCCCTGTTTTATAGGCTATACTGTAGGGGTTTCCTGTAGGTTTTATTAACTGCATTCGGGACGCATGTGCAGTCCGGCAATATCAATTATGCGTGTGCTTTGAATTAATACCGACTTTGTGTGAAGTAAATACGCTAGGCTGAAGGCTTCCATGCGACAACCTGTTAGGATAATGTAATATTTAATTTTTTGCTAATCTGATGCTGCTCCTGTTGTCTATTTTGTGGAATTGCATTAGTGCTGACATTGGGGAAAAATGTCACTTAATTTTCTCGGGGAAATATGAAGAGTGTTGCTGGGTCAGTCAGGGATCCCGGTTACCCATGTAAATCCCTAACACAAACACAAACACACACACACACACACACACACACACACACACACCATATGCTGCTGCTACTGTTTATTATATATCCTGTTGCCTAGTCACTTTACCCCCATTTACAGTACATAGTTACCTCAATTACCTCGTTATCTTTAACTCTGCATTGTTGGAAAAGGACCTGTAAGTAAGCATTTCACTGTTAGTTTACACCTGTTGTTTATGAAGCGTGTAAATAAAATATAATTTGATTAGATTTTATAAACCATCAAACACATTCTGCCCACTTCTTACAACTAGCCCAATCGCGGCGTTGGATGTCACAATGTTTGCTAGTAGTTATTCCTTTTGTAACAAGAAGTGAAGCAATATAGCAAGCACATTCTTAGAAATAGCCTTTCTTTTGATCAAACAATATTCCAACAAAATTCAGCATTTTATGCCTTAAGAATAACATATGACATTTTGAGTAAATGGTGTGTGACAGGAAAAATATGTGTTTGAGAGAGAGGCAACAAAGGGATCTCTTTATAACACAAGCACAAAAGATCTTGGGATTTATTGTGCACTGGCAGTGGCAATGTTGATAGTGACAACCAACCCCACATTCCATGTGACAACCATCCCCAGCTATCCCCTTAATGACAATTGAAGACATGCTCCGGAACTTTGGCAACTAGTAAGTATTTTTTTAAACCTCCCGCTTTGGGCTGGATGTGTCAATGTGTAGTTCATACATGCATAATCTATGAGCAGAATGACTGTCTTATTTAATTAGCCATGAAATCCCTAGTTTAAAAGTGATTGTTTACTTTGAGCTGTGCGGCGCCATTTTCCCTACATTTACCCCCATGTGGGCCACCCCCTTAGCAATTAGAGTTCTACCCTATCAGCTTCAGCCTCTTGCCATTGACAGCTATCAAGGTGCACATACAGCAGAGCAAGAGAGCAATGACATGGTGCACATATCTGCACATATGTGATGTAGGTCGCAATTTTCGGTGACCACTTTTCAGAACTACTGGATAACAAGTATGCAAAATACCGGAGAATCTTTTTAAGATACCACCTAGGGACTCATAAATAGGTTTCAAATATATCTCTCCCTTTCTTCTTTTCAACAAACGTACGTGTTTATGGATACTCCCATAAATCAAACATTTATGAAAATACCACTTTAAAAAAATACTTTTACCTATAAAAAAGATCAATTAAATTCACCTCAATATTTTGTCATGCTGACATGAATTGACCAGGTGGATGAGTTCTTTCGAAGAATTCACACATTTTTACTTTTAAAATATTACACAGCTCCATTTAGGTTGCTAGTTATTAGTACTGTGACAACCAACCCGTGAGGCAACCAACCCCGGTCTCCCCTACTCTTACCACAGCATATCGGTTTATCATTACATATACCAGACAATTGGGCCAGACAGAGCAACGAACTATAGCTACACATTATACCCTTTTTGTTTTTCTGTAAAGAAACAAACTGTACAGTTATTTCACAGGATGTTCCATTCAGTCACTCAACACTCAAAAGCAATGTCTGTCCCCTTTTCTCTAACCCCTCCCATCACCATCCCACCAACCTCAGGAAGGTCATTTAACTTCACCAGACTTKAAAAGAAGAAAGAGTGCACAGGTAGGAGACCAAACTTTCAATATACCACATCCTCTGGATTAACAGATTAACTTCATTTGACCATTTAGCTGTACAAATTCCCTCAAATGCTTAGTTATTTGCTAATTTATTACAAATATAAACAGTAATACCTTATTTACGTAAGTATTCAGACCCTTTCCTATGAGACTCAATATTGAGTTAATGTGCATCCTGTTTCCATTGATCATCCTTGAGATGTTTCTACAACTTGATTGGAGTCCACCTGTGGAAAATTCAATTGATTGGGCATGATTTGGAAAGGCACACACCTGTCTATATACGGTCCCACAGTTGACAGTGCAAGCCATGAGGTCGAATTAATTGCAGGAGCTCTATGGGCAGCATAGAAGGTTCCCAAAAACACAGTGGCCTCCATCATTCTAAAAATGGAAGAAGTTTGGAATCACCAAGACTCTTCCTAGAGCTGGCCGCCTAGCCAAACTGAGCAATCGGGGGAGAAGGGCCTTGGTCAGGGAGGTGACCAAGAACCCGATGGTCACTCTGACAGAGCTCCAGAGTTCCTCTGTGGAGGATGGGAGAACCTTCGAAAAGGACAACCATCTCTGAAGTACTCCACCAATCAGATGGAAGCCACTCCTCTGTAAAAGGCACATGACAGCCCGATTGGAGTTTGCCAAAAGGCACTTAAAGAACGCAGACCATGAGAAACAAGATTCTCTGKTCTGATGAAACCAATATTGAACTCTTTCGCCTGAATACCAAGCGTCACGTCTGGAGGAAACCAGACAGTTTTAAAATAAGGCTGTAACGTAACAAAATCTGGTAAAAAGTCAAGGGGTCTGAATACTTTCAGAATGCATTGTATCTTACTCCAATATTTAACTGTTTTAATTTATTTCACCAAATCATTAATAAAACATAGCAAACAGAGTATTTGATCAGGAGTCTCCTTGTTTTACACCCGAGAGTGTGAGAAACCAATCTGTATGATATTCGTTAACACACAAACAGGCAGTTGATGCTTGATTGTTAACCATTTCCTTCTCACCTTCCTCTCTTCTCTGTCTTGGCAGCATGATCAAGATAACGATGACGACTGCTTCATCTGTAGAAGCCAGGGCAGCTTGATATGCTGTGATGAGTGTCCTCGCTCCTTCCATCAGAGATGTCATCTTCCTAATGTGGACGACGCTATCCTGGGGTGAGAAGAGTTGAGGGTTGATGAGAGACAGATTGAGAGAAAGAGATTGATACAAGAGAGGTCTGTTTGTTCTGTGTAGGTAAATTTAGCTGTCAGATTATTTGTGCACTATTGAAATGTGGTGTGTGTGTGTGTGTGTGTGTGTGTGTGTGTGTGTGTGTTGTGTGTGTGTGTGTGTGTGTGTGTGTGTGTGTGTGTGTGTGTGTGTGTGTGTGTGTGTGTGTGTGTGTGTGTGTAATCACAGGGATGATCGTCCGTGGAAGTGTACTATTCTGTGTACTGAGCGGCCAGTCATTCGTGGTATCACCCACACAAATGACCTACCAGGAAGCCTTGACCTGCCGAATCTCTGACCACCTACTGGTGAGGAGCCTGAATTAATTTGGGCCAATTGCCTTCAATCAATCAACTGTCTGTCTGTCCATTATAAGCATCACTATATACTTGACATAAATAATTATTCAACTTAAATGTAAACTATCTTTGATCAGTCACATAATGGTGTGTTTACTCTGACAGGAATGCCAGTATCCTGCTGTGTCTTTACCATGGGGAGAGGGCCACATCTTTGTGAAAGATCCTTGCATCAATGTAAGTTTGCTTAGTTCTCTCTGTGTGTGTGTGTGTGTGTGTGTGTGTGTGTGTGGTGTGGTGTGTGTGGGTGTGTGTGCTGTGTGTGTGTGTGGTGTGTGTGTGTGTGTGTGTGTGTGTGGTGTGTGTGTGTGTGTGTGTGTGTGTGTGTGTCAAAGTTCACATATATCTCCATCTGTGTGTTTCATTGCCAGGTGAGAAACTACACCAGTGTGATAATAGAGCCCTATATGGCTGGACAGGGTTGTGGAGAAGCTGCAGCAGAATCTCTACCAGTCAGTGCAACACTTTGTGTCTGATGTGTTGCTTATCTTCACCAACTGTGCCACATTTAACAGGGTGAGACTGCACTACTGCAGTATCCAATGTGAAGACTCCAAGAAAATGTTGGAATTATGCTAGTCAACTTTACTTGTGCTAATGCATGAATAACACTTTAACAATGTGTCTTTGTTTAATCCATAACAAATATGAATTAGGCTAAATGAGTTGTGTTTTATGCATTACTAGTTTATTATGTTTTCTATACAAATGTGTGTGTCTTTTTTTAATGAAGGATAATGCAGAGTTGCGTGGGATGGGCGAAAGATTGAAGGATCTATTTGAGAGAGAGTTCAAGAGTACATTCAGCATCCAACTTCAGCATCCAACTGCATCCAACAGCCAGTAGAGCCTTCATCAAGTCTGTACTGTTATCTCACTATTTTTTATTTTATTCATTTTATTTCACCTTTATTTAACCAGGTAGGCTAGTTGAGAACAAGTTCTCATTTGCAACTGCGACCTGGCCAAGATAAAGCAAAGCAGTTCGACACATACAACAACACAGAGTTACACATGGAATAAACAAACATACAATCAATAATACAGTAGAACAATCTATATACAGCAGGTGCAAATGAGGTAGGATAAGAGAGGTAAGGCAATAAATAGGCCATGGTGGCGAAGTAATTACAATATAGCAGTTAAACACTGGAATGGTAGAATGTGCAGAAGATGAATGTGCAAGTAGAGATACTGGGGTGCAAAGGAGCAAGATAAAAAAAAAAAATACAGTTTGGGGATGAGGTAGATTAGATGGGCTATTTACAGATGAGCTATGTACAGGTGCAGTGATCTGTGAGCTATGAGACAACAGGGAACATTCACCATGCCCTGGTCTTTCTATACAGTCTTCATACAGACTTGCGTGTACATTGTTATCCATCTAGTCATTTTATGAATTTATGTAATTCATTCTACCAGTCAAAATGGGTGTGTGATAATAATTTAAATAGAATGGTGATAAAATTGCATTTCACCTCTCATGCAAGAGCCTTAGAATTTCTTACCTTCCAGGTTCTTACTTCTGGTTAGGCCTCACTAGATTTATGTTCAGGGATTCTGTTGAAAATAAACTCAGGAATTTCTGAAACATTGTAGAACATACTGTAGGTCTACTTGTTTGACTGTGTATTAGCCTTCCAGATTGTGGTTCTGTTGAGGAGAATATCATCAGACAGAGCAGAAGCGCCCTCTTCAGGGCAGTTTGGGCAGCGTCTGCTTTGCGTCTCTGCCCCACGCTGATAACGTCACCACAATTGTCAGCAGCGAATCCATGCCCAGAAGCGTTGCGCAGACCTGCTTGGTGAAATACGCAGCCATTTGGCTTCAGCTTGTTGTAAAGCCACAGGTCTGAGAATGCAAATACTGCAATAGTCGCTTATGTTGGTTTGTAGGCACATTTCTTTATATCTAATTGAAAGACACATTTCCAGGCAAGAGCAGTCCATTTAAAATGAATTCATTCTTCCCTCGCCCTGCAAGTGTCAACTCGTCAGATGTCATGATACCTCATCAGAAGTGTCCACGTAGGGCTGAGGGGAGAGGGTGTGTCTTTTAAGTGTTTGGAATGCGACCTCAGAGTCCTTTGACAAAGAAGACGAATCATCTTCGCTGCTTTCGAGTAAAGAGTCTGCAGCTTCATGATATTTTCCGGGAGAATGCGGTCCAAAGGATGACCATGCAGGGTATAAAATACAGCATGGGCGGATGGCAACTAAAACAACTACCAAACCCAAAGTACTTTGTAAGTTGTTGTTGGTACTGTATAATGAGATAGAGATGTATATTTCATATTTCWGTCTTGTTTCACAGGAACTTTAACTTTAGAAATACTAGTAGATAATAGCAGAATCTACCGCACACCCAGAGCTGATTAGCTAGCGAAGGTGCTGGAGGCAAAAACAGGAGAAAAAGGAAAATGCTATTACAATCTATAATGAAAGATCAGAATTGTATTGAAATTATGAGTTATCGCAAAATAAGATGTTTGCGGATCTTCCAGGCAAAGCAAACAGTTGGCTTAGAATCATAGGAGAGAGCCTCAAATATCACATTCATGTCTTTGGTCTCGTTTGCATGGTCAAACAAAAACAACTTAATGATTGGTTGAAAATAAATCCTCCCACCATGCAGGCGTCGGCTGCAGGATGAAGTTGGTAAAAAGCAACTGCAGAAACTTGCAGTCAAAGCTTCATGACCTTAGATCACATGAGTTTTGTAAAGTTCATGCAGTCAACATGTAGGTGCAAGTCTGGTTATTTTTAACCCCGTAATGCAACGCACTTTGAAAGGTGGTGACCAACAATGGTCACCGATTTGACAAAGATAATCCTCTTGAACGTGCGCATTGACTACAGTTTAGACGATTCAATAAAAAGCAATTGTTAATGAAGAATAAACAATGGGAGAGGATATGGAGAGACAGATCGTTCTCCATCCAGAGGAAAAGAAAACACAAGGAGGACATAGAAGGAGGAGGCTTCCTTCTTTTCCCTCTATCAGTTAGGTTAGTATTGTGGAGTTACTACAATGTTGTTGATCCATCCTCAGTTTTCTCCTATCACAGCCATTAAACTCTGTAACTTTTTTAAAGTCACCATTGCCCTCATGGTGAAATCACTGAGTGGGTTCCTTACTATCCAGCAACTGAGTTAGAAAGGACGCCTGTATCTTTGTAGTGACTAGATGTATTGATACACCATCCACGGTGTAATTAACTCCCTCATGTTTATCTACCAATAGGTGCCCTTGTTTGCGAGCCATTGGAAAACCTCCCTGGTTTTTGTGGTTGAATCTGTGTTTGAAATCCACTGCTTGACTGAGGGAATTTACAGATAATTGTGTGGGGTACAGAGATGAGGTAGTCATTTGAAAATCATGTTAAACACTATTATGTGACTTGTTAAGTCAATTTGTACACCTGAACTTATTTTGGCTTGCCATAACAAAGGGATTGAATACTTGTTGAATCAAGACATTTCATCTTTTCATTTTTTATTAATTTGTGAACATTTCTAAAAACACAATTCCACTTTGACATTATGGGCTATTGTGTGTAGACCAGTAACACACAATCTCAATTTAATCAATTTTAAATTCAGCCTATAACGTGGAAAATGTCAAGGGGTGTGAATACTTTCTGAAGGCACTGTAGCTATACCCAGGGGAGTCATTTGGGTTTTTGCATTGGAATTATATTGAAATGTGCTTATATCACGCTATACCACAATAAACATAAAGTTTAAATGCCAACACCATTGAGTGCTTTTGACCAAAAGTGACAGGTTGGCACAGAGCACAGCAGAGATTCCATCAGCACCATCGACAGTCCCTTGCACTCTAAAGCAAGGCCATTGAAAACCTAGGCTAGCTACGGAAGTCATTTTGCCATTCCATGCCCTCGATTTTTGCTGAAATGACACCACTGACAAGATTTTGATAAAAACCAACCAGCTAGATTGTTTCTTACCTTGGCAGCATCAGGCTGTGAGGATGTTTTTGAGCGGCAGGGACTGGGAGAGAGATCCTTGATGAAAACCTGCTCCAGAGCGCTCAGGACCTAAGACTGGGGCGAAGGTTCACCTTCCAACAGGACATGACCTTAACCACACAGCCAAGACAACGCAGGAGTAGCTTCGGGACAGGTCTCTGAATGTCCTTGAGTGACCCAGCCATAGCCCGAACTTGAACCCGATCGAACATCTCTGGAGAGACCTGAAAATTGCTGTGCAGCGACGCTCCCCATCCAACCTGACAGAGCTTGAGAGGATCTTCAAAGAAGAATGCAAGAAAATCCTCAAATACAGGTGTGCCAAGCCAAGACTCAAGGTATGTAATCGCTGCCAAAGGTGCTTCAACATGGTACTGAGTAAAGGGTCTGAATACTTATGTAAATGTTACATTTCTGGTTTTTGATTTATACATTTGCAAAAAAAATGAAAAACCTGTTTTTGCTTTGTCAATACGGGGTATTGTGTGTAGCTTGGTAAGGGTGAACAAAACAAACAATTTAATCAATTTTAGAATAAGGCTGTAACGTAACGAAATGTGGAAAAAGTCAAGGGGTCTGAATACTTCGAGAATGCACTGTATTTGCACGGGTGTTGCTGGGCCAAAGACGAAGTCGAGGGTCGACAAACCTTGCCAATATATCCTCCAACCACCGGCTTCAAGGGCATTAACCATTTTATACAATGGGTTACCAACATATTCAAATTATTATTTACATATTTTCATAAATGTTATTTTGATTCAATTATTCATTCTATTTAATCCTTCCACAAGATATAGTCCCGACACACATCTAGGGTTGCTACCCAAGCCGGCTGGTCGTTCGTCCTATCGGTTCGGTTGCCAGAGACGCGACCCAGTCGTTCAGTCTTTTTGTTCTGTATCTATAGACGTGACCCGTTCGTTCTAAATGTTCCATTGCCATACTGGCTGGCAACGTTCTTATGCCTTGCTTGCTAGCATGCCAACTATGGCTAACTTAGTCACATTAAAAAGTGCAGCCAGAATAACAGCAAAGTGTCAAAGTTCACATATATCTTTGTCTGTATGTTTCATTGCCGGGTGAGAAACTACTCCAGTGTGATAAAGACCCCTATATGGCTGGACAGGGTTGTGGAGAAGCTGCAGCAGAGTCTCTACCAAAAAGTGCAAAACTTTGTGYCTGATGTGTTGCTTATCTTCACCAACTGTGCCACATTTAACAGGGTGAGACTGCACTACTGCAGAATCCAATGTGAAGACTCAGGGCTAACATTTTGATTATAGTAGTCAACGTGTGCTAATGAATGAATAACACTTTAACAATGTGCCCTTGTTAAATCCATAACAAATATGATTTAGGCCAAATGTGTCATTTATTGCATTTCTAGCTTGTTTACTATGTTTTCTATACAAATGTGTCTGTCTTTTTTTCTGAGGGATAATGCAGAGTTCCGTGGAATGGGCGAAAGATTGAAGGATCTATTTGAGAGAGCGTTCAAGAGTACATTCAGCATCCAACTTCAGGGGGCGGGCAGACAGGCAGAGCCAAGCACGAGCTAGCGAAATCCTATTGGCGCGTTCTTTCGTCATCTGCATATTTCCGTTAGGGAACGCCTACTACGTGGGGTGCGCGTGTGCAATAACTCGATTCGCCTTTGCACTCCTAAACAACGTCATTTAAAAAAAAAAAAAACGTTTGCAACCGGTAAAGTATACTAACTTTAGTCCACTCTGTTCATAACATATTCTAGTTTTGGGAACAGAAAACTTTATTGAGATCAAATGTTTAATCGATGAGAACATTTGCAGAATGTCGGCCAAAATCCATCTCGTTCCATCTTCTCCCACTGTCCGCCAGTGGTCTTCCTCTCAGTACCATATTTGGTAGCGAGTGGAAACGTCAAGCGGATGCTTCACATTTAAACATCCAGTGAAATATCTGTCTCATTGTTCTATCTGTGATGTCACCTTCATAGTTTTTTTATCTGCTTTGTACGTGCGTTTTTTTTAAAAGATTTGCTGTCGAAAATAAACCAACATTTTCTAAAACATTGTACACAGTTTGACTGTGTGTAGCCTACCAGAATGTGGTTCTSTTGAGGAGAATGTCAAACAGAGCAGCAGCGCCCTCTTCAGGGCAGTTTGGGCAGCGTCTGCGTTGCGTCTCTGCACTCGTGCAGGGCCTGCGCACGCTAGTACACGTCACCACATTTGCCAGCAGAGAATCCCTGCCCAGAGCTGCGAAGCAGCGTTGCGCAGACATGCTTGGTAAAGTACGCAGCCATTTCTCTTCAGCTTGTTGTAAAGTCACAGGTCCGAGAATGCAAATACTGAAATAGTGGCTGATGTTGGGGTTTGTAGGCGAATTTATTTATCTAAATGAAAGACTAAAACTTTTTCCTTCTCATAAGCATTGAGAGAAACAGCCACATAGGCAGCCTATTTAGACGTGATCGAGCAATTCCATAACCAAGACAGTGCGCTTGGTAGACGCGGTAATGTCGTTGAATATCACTGTGAAAAGTGAAGACTCCGAGTCCTTTGACGAAGACGAATCATCTTCGCTGCTTTCGGGCAAAAGAGCCTCGGAGTCTGCAGCTCGTCATGATATTTCTCCGGGAGAAGGCGGTCCAATAGAAGACCATGCAGGATATTCAACACAGCATGGGCGGCTAGCAACTAAAACGACCAGCAAACCCATCGTACTGTGTACGTTTCTGGTACTGTATAATCAGACAGAGATAGCATATTTTTCAGTCTTGTCTCACAGGAACTTCACTTTTACTTTAAAAACACTATTAGATAATAGGCCGAATCTACCGTACACCCAGAACTGAATAGTGAATGTATTTGACGTAAAAGTCAAACTGGAGAAACAGGAAAAAGGCTCTGCACACTTTAGAAATATTTGTATAATCTATAATGAATGATCAGAATATTATTGACATTATGAACTATCGCAAAATACTAAACTGTATTTGACGGTTTCGCATGTGACACCTGCCTCTCTTTCTGTCCACTAGATCCTGTGAGTGCTGRCCGTTTCTTTTCCTCTACTTCTGCAGATGGCAAAACCATCTTAAAGATAGCCCCAGGTGAGTCCTATTTTTCCCGTTAAAGAGTGAGGGAGATAGAGGGGAGTAAAATAAAGAGGGAACATCAAATAAATACAACTCCTTCCTATATTTCTTGGTCTAAGCACCAACTGTAGATGTACCATTTATCTGCAGCACTCGGAACCAAATCTCACATGCATGCTGGCTAGCTGATCGAGCGACTTACAGTACTTGTATACTTATTAAACATCCCTCTTCTCCAATCTCCTTCCTCTCCTCCTCAGCCGCAGTCATGACCCTCCCGACTCCTCGGCCTCCTCCCCAGGTTTCCCCAGAGTTCTCCTACCAGGCCATCGTGTACTTGATCGAAGCAGTGGGGCGCCGCTGGAGCCTGTATGGGACGCGGGAGCGTTCTCAGCTCTTCCAGAGCGTGCAGAAGGAGTTGGAGGAGCAGGGTCATTGTCTTCCCGTTGAGAAGATCCGCCGCAAGTGGAACAACTTGATCGTCACCTACAAGAGGGTCAAATACAGAGGCAGGGAGACCGGCCAGGCCAGAACCTCCTGGGAGTACTTTGAGGTACTTGTTTGTTTTATTATAATAGACGTRTGTTGTTTAGCAAGAAAACCGATGGGTGTGCATCTTCTGGGCAAAACAGACAGGGTTGGCTTAGAATCATAGGATTATTGAAACTATATTTAATCTCCAAATATTTATTGAAAACACAATAAGSACTTTTTGTCTCTCAAATACATTGTGACAGTTGTTAGCTATCTAGCGAATTTGA
Source organism: Salvelinus sp. IW2-2015 (assembly GCF_002910315.2). Classification (NCBI taxonomy): domain Eukaryota; kingdom Metazoa; phylum Chordata; class Actinopteri; order Salmoniformes; family Salmonidae; genus Salvelinus; species Salvelinus sp. IW2-2015. The sequence continues at coordinate 12,457,814 of NC_036860.1, forward strand.
GCCATATTATCATAGACGTGGTATAAGTCAAAACACCTTAAAACATTACATCACAAACAAGATACAAGCCACCTACGATGCCCYACATGGCAGTTTCTTGTCATTGTTGCTAGCTATCTGGCTGTTCAGGATCACAGCAACGCATAGCCTTCTACTCATGCGTAGTTCACGCATAATTTTCGTGACGTTTTCAGGTAACCGTCTATTCATTTTGTTGAAAATGTTCTAGTGGTCTTGTAGTGAATGCTCATCAATTCTAGTGACATTGGGGGTGTATTATGAAAGTAAGAAACAAGATAGTTTTAAGCTGCCCAAGAGTGCTAACAAGACCCTCTTATCTCAACMTTCTGTCTCTTTCTGTCTGTCTCTCACTCGCTCATAAGATGATGGATGCCATGCTTGGTGACACCATCGGCGCCGAGACCACTAGCAGCCCTACCCTAGTAACCAGCATCCCTAAGGTGAACGTCGCCACGGAAACCGCCAAAACAGACCAGAAGCCCCTCCTTCCCCATGGCAACCTCATCACTGCATGCACTCGGACACTCACCCTTGTCCCCTCCTCCCTCCCACTCCACACACCAGTTTCCTCCACCCTCCCTCTCTACACCTTTGTCAGATCCCTCCCTCCCCCTACCCCCGTCCGCTCCTCCCTCCCTCTTCCCACCCCCTTGGACACGCCCTCCCCCAAGATAGCCAATAACACAGAATCTCTACAGCCGAACCCCTCCCCTGCTCCGGTCGCACAGCCCCCTGCCTCCCGTCACATCCCCTCCAACCTCAGCCACGTACACCTCCGCAGAAAGAAGCGCCGTTGCTTCTCCTCCAAGGGCTCCTCCATTGCCTCCCTTCTGGCCCAGCAGCAGAAGCGAGCAGAAGAAGGCACCTCCTTGCTGCAGGAGTTCCTAAGGAGGCAGGAGGGGCAGGCCAAGGAGGAGCAGGGGCATCGCAGCAGGACAGAGGCCCGGGGGAGGAGGCGCGAGAGGAGGGAGGCGCGCATGGCAGAGTCCCTGGGTAGGATGGCCACGGCTCTGGAGCTGCTCTCCTCCAAACAGGACACAGTCATTGCCCTGCTGCAGAGACTGGCTGAGAGAGACAGGAAGTGACCGTCATCACCCCGGGTTGTCACTAGCTTCTATAGCCACAGCCATAATTATGGCTAAACCCCGCCTATTTTTACTATTCATCTTTTAMATTTTTTWTTTTTAAACCTAACATTAACCACACTGCTAACCTTATGCCTAATCTTAAAATAAGTACAAAAAGCTCATGTTTGTTTTCATGAATTTTGAGTTTATGGCTATATAATCTAGTGGAAACGCTGCTGCAGAGACTAGCTGAAGTGACACTGTAATCGCCCTACTGCAGAGCCTGGCCGAGAGAGACGGGGAGGCTGACTCAGCATGCGACCGAAGGGGTACTCTTTTTCCCTATATTGTGCACTATCTGAGCTAAAACCCAGTAAAAACCCACCTTGTGTCCCAGGTCTAAATTGGTCCCTGATTAGAGGGGAAGAATTAAAATTAGCAGTGGAACTGGGTTCGAGGTTCATATTCGAATTTGCCTAATGTAAGGAATAGGGTGCCATTTTGGGCGWAGACTCAGATAATGTTAATTGATTGTGTTTTAGAATTTACAATGGAATAACAATTTTGATTGATTTAAATGGTTTATTAATTAATGATTGATCATGATAATCAAAGTGATATACAATAGCAGCATTTGGTTGCAGCATTTATGGTTGGAGAAACCGGTATGGTGAGTGGAAACCACAATTTAGGCCTACACAGATGGATAAGGATTGTGAAATAGTAGGCGAGACTTGTTCTCACTAGTCTGGCATCTGGTCCAACCAGTAACTCCCGAAACACACACGGCCTTCTCAACTGTTTGATTGTCAGGCAGCATGCATGAGGCCGATTCAGACCGAGGCAGATGCAGACACTCTGAGACAGGCTTAGAGAACAGCACCTGTCGCTACAGTAAGTGAATTGTTTGACAAAGAGTATCTTAAATGATAGCAATGTTTTATAAATGGGTGTTTTCATAGTGTTGCCAGCTTGTAAAAAAAAACACATACTGTATAGTCAAGGTGCGTAAATCGAATCATTGAGGATGACACAAAAGTCTCGACTTATTTCCATCGTGGTTCTCTAATCTATAGATGGAACCAGTACCTCGGTGATGGAGAGGGATCTCCTTAGAAGAGGCACCTTCAGTGGTCAACATGAGACAGACTGAAGGAACTGATCCACTCTGAGGGGGTGGGGATATCAGATAACCAAATTCTGGTTTCACCTTTCACCTCAACTCATCCAATGGAGACAGAAACAATGGGAGGGTGATTGACTGTACAGTTTAGGTGATTCAATAAAATAAAATAAAAAAAATCATCAAAAACAAAACGATGGGAGAGGGAACAGAGAGAGACAGATCGTTCTCCACCCAGGGGAGAAGAAAAGACGAGAAGGACTTAGGAGGGGTTAGATGCTGGAGCATCATGGGACGTCAGTGGGCATTTGTAAGGACCGTAGTGGTGAGTCTGGGAGCACTCTTTCTCTCTCTTGGAGCATGGTCAGTACTGGGACTGGAAGACATAGAGGAGGAGAGTCCAGGGGAAGCAGGGTCACTGCCACCAGCAAGACTGCTGGACTACCACCTCTATATGGAGCTGGTGTTGAGAGCCACAGCCAGAGGGGGTGCCATCGGGCTTCTGAGAGGACTAGCAGCCATCTCAGTGGTTTGGATAGCAGAGGTCCTGTCTGGGTCTAATGGCCTGGTTGCATCGGTGCTCCGCGCCCCCTTCTTGGGGCTTCTGATCGGGCTGGGGCTGGGTGCTGCAGATGGGATGGGCCGGGCGGAGGAGTTCCTAGACCCTGGGGTGTGGTGGGAGGTTGTGGGTAACGGGGTGAGCGGGGCTGGGGTGGGGGCCAGGGTGGCTGCAGTGAGTGGGGTGGTCATCGCTGGTTTGATGAGCATCATGACGGTCAGGGCAGTGAAGAATGTGGCAAAGAGCGGCGAGATCAGGATGGCACGGTTCATTACCGTGTCAGTGGCTGTGGGGGCTGCTAGGATGGTGCTGTGTTTGGTTCCCGGGTGCATGGCCACAGGAGCCTTGGTAGTATCCATCCTTGGGACCGGGAGGGACCTCCACAACTTGGTGGCCCTAGTCGTGCTGGGGTTGGGGTGGTGTGCAGGGCAAAGGTGGCTTGGTGGTGGTGTGTCAGTTTTCTTGATGTGGGATAAATTGGGGCAACTCTCACCCAGACATCTAATAGGAAGGTTAGTGGGCTTGACTGTAGCTGTGGTTGGATCTATGTGCCTGGGGTTCTCTCTGCAGATGTACTCAGCCCTGGTCAGTGTGTTACTGGGTGCTTCTATAGCCTTTCTGTCCTGGAGGGGTGGGGAGGCTGTTTGTCAAGTTTTTGCTGAGGTGGTAGAGAGATTATTTTTAGCTATAAGCATCAATACATATCATGGACAAGAAGAGAGACTTTTGAATACCTTTGGATGGGGAAAGAGGCCTCTCAATGCTTGATATATTTGTCTTCTAATTTTGTTGTGATTAATTACTGTGATTAGTAGTCTCAAATGCATTTATTTCCCAATATGATTTACTGTTACAAATGTTAAAAGTTTAGAATTTGTTGAATAGTGCTGCAGAAAGTACATTTTGTAGTGAACTTTAATATTTGCAACCACAAAACACAATAAAACTACATACCCTTTTCCAGAAAGGAGCACATTTTTGAMGTTTAGAATTCAGAATACAGACAGGTGTAGTAGGTAGCCTGTAGAATGAACAAGACTATGAAAACAACATGATTTCCACTAGATGGCACAGCCACAAGGTCAAAATTGTCTATCCTAAAAATGTATGAAAATAAAAATGTGCTTTTTGGTCTTGAATTAAGGTTAGGGTTAGGCACAAAGTTAAGTGTTGTTAGGCTCCCAAGYGGCACAKAGGCCTAAGGCACTGCATCGCAGTGCTAGAGGTGTCACTACAGACCCTGGTTCGATCCCGGGCTGTATCACAACCAGCTGTGATCGGGAGTCCTGTAGGGCGGCACAGAATTGGCCCAGCGTCGTCCAGGTTAGTGGAAGGTTTGGCCGGGGTAGGCTGTCATTGTAAATAATAATTTGTTCTTAACTGACTTGCCTAGTTAAATAAAGGGGTTAGGTTTAAGAATCTTTATTTTAGAAATAGGCAGGGTTTATGACTTTATGGTTGTGGTAAATGTGACGACCGGAAAACATTGTGGGACAAGCGCCAAGCCAGAGATATTAGAGAAAAGTAACTCCAAACCACAGGAGATTGGTGGCACCCTAATTGGGGAGGACGGGCTTGTGGTAATGGCTGGAGCGGAATTGAAACCGCTTGAGAATCTGCCCCTTTTTTTCAATTTTTGCCTAAAATGACATACCCAAAACTAACTGCCTGTAGTTCAGGCCCTGAAGCAAGGATATGCATATACAGTTGAAGTCGGAAGTTTACATACACTTAGGTTGGAGTCATTAAAACTCGTTTTTCAACCACTCCACACATTTCTTGTTAAAAAACTATAGTTTTGGCAAGTCGGTTAGGACATCTACTTCGTGCATGACACAAGTAATTTTTCCAACAACTGTTTACAGACAGATTATTTAATTTATAATTCACTGCGTCACAATTCCAGTGGGTCAGAAGTTTACATACACAGTTGACAGCCTTTAAACAGCTTGGAAAATTCCAGAAAATGTTGTCATGGCTTTAGAAGCTTCTGATAGGCCAATTGACATAATTTGGGTCAATTGGAGGTGTACCCATGGATGTATTTCAAGGTCTACCTTCAAACAGTGCCTCTGCTTGACATGGGAAAATCAAAAGAAATCAGCCAAGATYTCAAATAAATTGTAGWCCTCCACAGTCTGGCTAATCCTTGAGAGCAATTTCCAAATGCCTGAAAGCCCCATGTTCATCTGTACAAACAATAGTACGCAAGTATAAACAACATGGGACCACGCAGCCACCATAACGGTGAGGAAGAAGACGCACTCTGTCTCCTAGAGATGAACGTACTTTGGTGCGAAAAGTGCAATTCAATCCCAGAACAACAGCAAAGGACCTTGTGACGATGCTGGAGAAAACCGGTATGAAAGTATCTATATCCACAGTAAAACGAGTCCTATATCGACATAACCAGAAAGGCCGCTCAGCAAGGAAGAAGCCACTGCTCCAAAACCGCTATAAAAAGGCCAAACTATGGTTTGCAACTGCACATGGGGACAAAGATTGTACTTTTTGAAGAAATGTACTCTGGTCTGATGAAACAAAAATAGAACTGTTTGGCCATAATGACCATTGTTATGTTTGAAGGAAAAAGGGGGATGCTTGCAAGTCCGGAGAAACACCATCCCATCATGAAGCACAGGGGTGGCAGCATCATGTTGTGGGGGTGCTTTGGCTGCAGGAGGGACTGAAGCAACATCAAGACATCAGTCAGGAAGTTAAAGCTTGGTCGCAAATGGGTCTTCCAAATGGACATGACCCACTATGGCTTCCAAAGTTGTGGCAAAATGGCTTAGGACAACAAATTATTCAAGGTATTGGAGTGGCATCACAAAGCCCGACCTAATCCAATGAAAATGGTGTTGGGCAGAACTGAAAAAGCGTGTGTGAGTAAGGAGGCCCTACAAACCTGACTCAGTTTACACGCTCTTCAGGAGGAAATGGGCCAAAATTCACCCAACTTTTGTGGGAAGCTTTGTGGAAGGCTACTGAAATGTTTGACCCCACGTTAAAAAATCTTAAAAGGCATGCTACCAAGTACTAATTGAGTGTATGTAAACTTCTGACCCACTGTGAATGTGATGAATGAAATAAAAGCTGAAATAAATCATTCTCTACTATTATTCTGACATTTCACTTTCTTAAAATAAAGTGGTGATCCCAACTGACCTAAGAGAGGGAATAATTTTTACTATGATTAAATGTCAGGAATTGTGAAAAACTGAGTTTAAATGTATTTGRCTAAGGTGTATGTAAACTTCAGACTTCAACTGTATATGCATACGGTACCATTTGAAAGGAAACATTTTGAAGTTTGTGGAAATGTGAAAGGAATGTAGGAGAATATAACACAATAGATCTAGTAAAAGATAATACAAAGAAAAATAAAATAATTGTACAATCTTTGAAATGCAAGAGAAAGGCCATAATGTATTATTACAGCCCAGGTGCAATTTAGATTATGGCCACTAGATGGCAGAAGTGTATGTGCAAAGTTTTAGACTGATCCAATGAACCATTGCATTTCTGTTCAATTCTTTTTTAAATCAAGACTGCCCAAATGTGCCTAATTTATTTATGAATAACTTTTCATTTTCAAAATTGTGCATTCTCCTCAAACAATAGTATGGTATTATTTCACTGTAGTAGCTACTGTAAATTGTACAGTGCAGTTAGATTAACACGAATTTAAGCTTTCTGCCAATATCAGATATGTCTATGTCCTGGGAAATATTCTTGTTACTTACAACCTAATGCTAATCGCATTAGCCTACGTTAGCTCAACCGTCCCGTGGAAGGGACACTGATCCTGAAGAAGTTTTAATGGAATGGTATCAAATAAATCAAACACATGGTTTCATGTGTTTGATGCCATTCCATTTGCTCCATTACAGATATTATTATGAGCAGTCCTCCCCTCAGCAGCCTAGTCCACATTTTTGTTTTATAACTAACCCATTGTTCTGTCTGTGGTACTGTATCTGGACAAGCCTGAGATCCGTTTAGTTCGCTTGAACGTTTGCTATGTTGCGGAACGGTTTGTACTGAACAACACGTTTACCCAAAACGTTCTTGAACCGACTGAGGTACGTTTGCTCCGGTTTGGTGGGTGTGGCTTAAAGTAATGAGTGTGTTTAAAGGGCAGTGGTACTGTTGATAGCGTTCCACCAACCAAATACAGTACAGTATGACAACACGTCCCCGTTCTTCAACTAGTCATTCAGTACAGCACCGTTTCCGCTCAATTGAGTGTTCCAGAACGTAAATGCCTACTGAAGGCAGCCCTGCTGTTTCATTTGTTTGAGTGACAACTGGAAAAGCCAATAAAATGAACACGCGGCATCGCCTATTGTCCAATCACCTTATTGGGAAAGGGAATATATGTACCATTGCCTATACGAACGACCTGGATGTAAAATGAGTAAGAAGCGCATTCGGGGGGAAATGGTTTAAATATCTATGAGAAAAACCCATAAGAGCATTCAGCCGCGTTGATGTTTTCTGGAAGGAACGGGAAAAAAACTATCTCTATTCCCTAACTATTTTGCATAGTGGAATGCAAACAAAACTGTCAAGTTTACATTTGTATCTACCGCAATTAAAATGAGCACTCGAGAATTTCGATTTGCTGAAGTTTTCTCGTACGAAAGCTTGGTACATGCAATGGCAGGAGCAGTGGTAAGTAAACTTTGTTTATGTGCATTGCCTTTTTTTAATAATAGGTTATTGCAGATTCTCTTTATTACATGAAAACAAGGGGCAGTATTTCTTTAAATTGTAAGCTGACAGGCCAATACTGCCAAACCTGTATCCCCTATAAATAAAGTTAGCCTAATATCAGCAAAAGTTCACATTTTGAAGACCCTACATTTGACAGTAGGCCTTTATGTTTTTAGGGGAGTGTGACAGCAATGACCGTTTTCTTCCCACTTGACACTGCAAGACTACGGCTGCAAGGTAAGGCTAGCTATATCTTTACGCCTTTGTGCCAAACTGAATAGAGGACATAAGATATCTCGGTGCAAGTCTCATATTCATATTCTCTCTGTTCTTCTTTTTCTATAGTGGATGAGAAGAGGAAAGCCAGGTCCACTCCTGCCATTCTGTCAGAGATTGTCAAGGAAGAGGGGTTGTGAGTAAACAAGAGCTCTGTCTCTGTCTTTCTCTCGCTCTGCTTTCTCTCTCTGCTCTTTTAGCCTTTTTTGTATTTGAACAGAATCAGCTGAGGTTGTGTCTGTCCCCCTGCCTGTCCTCTCTGCAGGCTGGCGCCCTACAGGGGCTGGCTCCCAGTGATCTGCAGTCTCTGCTGCTCCAACTTCGTCTACTTCTACTGCTTCCACAGCCTGAGAGCCAGCTGGCTCCGGGGACACAAGTCAACTCCAAGCAGAGACCTGCTAATGGGCACTGCTGCAGGTAGGCCTACATAAGACCATACGCTTGATACTAACTACCAAGTTATTAAGACGTAATAACCCTTGCTCAGAACAGTTCATGGATACACTGATTTCTTTTTCTCACTCCCATGCTCTCCTCTTCTCTCTGCAGGTTAGTGAACGTGCTTAATGAACACTCCACTGTGGGTTGTCATCACACGTACTCAGCTTCAGGGGGCAAAGTTTCCGCAATGAGGACATCGTCCCACTACTACTCAGCACATGGTAAGGCAGCTGCAGTTATGAGCGTTGGACCACAGATAAGTTGTAGAATTTTGTGCAGTATACATGTCTCTCTCTCCTCTCTCTGCTTCTCTCTCTCTCACACTCCAACCTCCTCTCTCTCAATCTCGTCTCATCTCTCTCCTCTTCTCGTCCGTTCGAATCTCTCTCTCTCTTGCTTCTCTCCTCCTCTTCTCTTTCTTCTCTCTCTTCTCCTCTCCGTTCCTCTCTTCATCTCCCCTCTTTCTCCCCCCTTTTCTCCCTCTTTCGTCCTCATCTCTCTCTCTCTCTTCCTCCTCTCATCTTCTCATCTCTCTCTCTCCGTCCTCTCTCTGTCTCTTCCTCCCTCTCTTCGTCTCTCTCTTCACTCTCTCTTCTCTCTCTTCTTCTTCTTCCTTCTCTCTCCTCTCTCTCCTTCCCTCTCTGTCGTCTTCAGGCTCATCCTCCCCCTCTATCTCTTCCACTCATCTTCTCTCTCTCCCTTCTCTTCTCCGCCCCTTCGTCCTCCTCTTCTCACTCCCTCTCCTTTCTCTCTCTCCTCTCACTCGATCTCTCATCTCTTCCTCCATCTCTCTTCTCGTCTCCTCTCGAGCATCGTATACAGACAGCGATACACACTCTCTCCCTTGTCCTTGGTCCTTTCCTTCCCTCTCCCTCTTATTCTTCCTTTTCTTTTTTCTTTTCACATCTTTGGTGATACTCTGTCTCCCTTCGATCTGTTTCTTTTGTTTTCCCTTTTTCTCTTTTTCTTTCAAACACGCAGGCAAACACACATTGTACTACTGTTGTCCTAGTCTGGTTTCTTTGTCACTATGTCAGATTGTCTCTAGGGTAAACAGTGTCCCTCTCTCCTCCCCTCAGATGCCTTTGTGCAGATCATTGAGGACGAAGGGGTGGGGGCCCTGTGGAACGGGACATTCCCCTCTCTCCTGCTGGTGCTCAACCCGGCTGTCCAGTTCATGATCTATGAGGGCTTGAAGAGGCAGATGAGAAGCTTGGTTCACAGAGAGGTAATGGGAGGGGGCGGAGGGATTACTTGCAAAGACGGGGGGAAATTATTGATGGGAATTGAATTCTCATTGATGGGGAAAAGCCCTTCAGTCCTCCCTCACTAACAAAAAAATGTGTAACAGAAAAGCAAAGCGGAATCATTAGCTTTATCTGTCAACCAGTACTTTTATTTTTTGTATGTAACCTTTATTTAACTAGGCAAGCCAGTTAAGTACAAATTCTTATTTACAATGATGGCCTACCAGAAGGCAAAAGGCCTCCTGCGGGGACAGGGGCTGGGATATAAAAATGTAATAAAAATTTAGGACAAAACACATCACGACAAGAGAGACACCAAAACACTACATAAAGAGAGACATAAGACAACAACACAGCATGGCAGAAACACATGAAAACACAGCATGGTAGCAACACAAAACATGGTACAAACATTATTGGGCACAGACAACAGCACAAAGGGCAAGAAGGTAGAGACAACAATACATCACGCGAAGCAGCCACAACTGTCAGTAAGAGTGTCCATGATTGAGTCTTTGAATGAAGAGATGGAGATAAAACTGTCCAGTTTGAGTTTTTTTGCTGCTCGTTCCAGTCGCTAGCTTCAGTGAACTGAAAAGAGGAGCGACCCAGGGATGTATGTGCTTTGGGGACCTTTAACAGAATGTGACTGGCAGAAAGCGTGTTGTATGTGGAGGATGAGGGCTGCAGTAGGTATCTCAGATAGGGGGGAGTTGAGGCCTAAGAGGGATTTATAAATATGCATCAGTACACATCTTGATTGAAAATATTGATTTAAAAAGTACAAATATTGACATTAACAAACACTTCCATTGTATTGGAAGTCATACCTCCAATATATAAAAATACCCTGGTATGCTGTATTATCATATACCTGCCCAACCCTATTTAAACTGGAACTAGCTGATCCTGATACTGTTTCTGTCCATTTCTCTAGCTGTTGTCTCTTGAGGTCTTTCTGATTGGTGCCATAGCCAAAGCAGTGGCCACCACAGTCACATACCCACTACAGACTGTACAGTCCATCCTGAGGGTAAGAACAGTGTGTGTATGTGATCATGCGTGTGTTTGTGTGAATGTTCCTCATGAAAAAGTACTACTGAATCACTTCTACCCAAGATCTACACAAAACCTGGTTTTGCTATTTATTTGAGATGTGTAGTAAACCAATAGTGATTTATGTAGTTATTTAAGTAGAAATGAGTGATTAAATTGGGGCGTTTCAAGACTTGTGAACACTATGTATTTCCTAGTTACTGTGTAACTACTGAGCTTTTGGGTATCTATTACTTAAAACCTACACATTCTACCACAATTCCTACATGTTCACTATTGAATTACTACTTAATGCCTACACATTCAGTGTGTAGTGGTGTCAGTACTGATTTGCTCCTGATACCTTTTCATTTCCTACATAAACCCTTTTGAATTACAAATGAAGACTGACACATTTACATCTGTTTGCCTATTCAAAATCCCTATTGACATCTTCTTGTGTCACTACTGTGTCTCTACTAGACTAGTGCACATGTAGTTATATCATCAAACAAGAAATGTTTATACAAATGTAATAGCAAAAAATATTACATGAATTACATATTAAATTAGATATTTACACTTTTTGTTAATCCTTGTCTATATTTAAAAATATAAAGACAAGTACAAGAAACAAACAATTATAAGCCATTGTCAATCCTCTGCTAACAGAAGTCACATAAGACAAACAAATAAATATTTGATAAACAATATTAATCTTACCAACAATGGCCTCCAGKCTTCTTATGTCGAGGGCCTCCTTGGTAACAGGTCAAAAGAGGTAAGTAGAATGGGTAAGTATTCCACTATGAACATACTGTACATCTGCATACAAACACACCTTATTAACATAGCTACATTTCAATGGTGCTAGCAAACAGCTCGGCTACCAACATCAAATAGTAAAACACTCTACCTGATTACTACTGGAAACACTACTGTTTTACCACTGAACACTACAAAACTCTACTTGTGTATCTTGAGTAGTGTGTAAACTACACATTCACTACACAATCCCTACACGGCTCTACATTGCCGCTAATGCACAAATAGGTTCTGTGTAGTAATTCTGTAGTACTCTTTCATGAGGGGCTGTCTGTCTGTCCTGTGACTGTGTATGAGTGTGTCTGTCAGTTTGGATGTTGCGTTTTAGTGCTCTGCTGTGAACATTGGGCTGTCCCAATGTTTAGTGTTATTCCAGTGGAATAAGCTCTCCGTGTGTTAATTTCACTGCTCGTTATCTGCATCTCGTTCTCAGTTCGGTCAACACACGCAGCACACAGACGGATCACCATTGCTGAACAGCCTGAGAAGTGTGATGCATCTGCTGATCAATAGAGTGAGGTTGGTCCACACACACACCTGCCTACCTTATTTCAACATTTTATTTACCAAGCACCATGACTGCTACCACACCCAGCCTTAGTCAGTGGTTGCGTTCCAGGTTGTCTTAATGCCGTCGTGCTGTGCATCTCAGAGGATTCTTATACCATATTAATGTGTTTCCTGAGATGTCAAACACTTCTCCAGGCGTTGTGAGATCTGATCATATGTGCAGCACCATTGCAATTAAGACTACCTGGAACGCAGCCAATGCCTTCATCTCCTACATATTCTGTTTTTCGACGCTCTCTCCCACCATTAGGAAGAATGGTATGCTGGGCCTGTTCAAAGGCCTGGAAGCTAAACTCCTACAGACTGTCCTGACCGCTGCCCTCATGTTCCTGCTCTACGAGAAGATTGCCAGCAGCACTTTCAGGGTCATGGGAGTGAAGAGGCCTGCGTCCAGCCACTAGCCTGTCTGTTACATCAGACATCCGATCCCATATTGCTCCCTATCTGTCCCCCCCGTAGCCCTAACCCCTCAATGTTGGCATGTCTAAAGGGTCTGGATAGGTATAAGCAGTGTAGCTAGGGGTAAATCTTCCACCGTATTGCTTCTATCTTACATATATGCAAGCGTCAAAGGGTTAGGGCCAAAGGGAGGGGAAGGGATCGAACTGAGACCAGCTGAGACTGTACCAGAGATATTAGAGAAAGGATGAGATACCAGTCCCATTGGGCAATGAATGGAGTAATGTATAACGCTTCATCCAGAAGACTGTCGACCAATCACTTGGTCCACGCGGTGCATTCTGGGCTACTCTGGGACAAGAAGAGCTCTCCTTCAAACAGTGAATGGGAGTCAATTGGGCGCTAGCTCAAAATCCCCAAATTAGCATGAATAACCCAAACATTTTTCCTAACCTTAATTCTCCTAATCTGCTGCGTAAATTCTCCTAACCTGCTACGAAAACCCAAATCTGACGTTCATTTGACAAAAGCTGTATCCCTTCTAGCCATGACCGAGCTCTCCTTGTCCCAGGTTTTTTGTCTATTTATTTTTCTGTAACTGCCATTTTTGTGGAAGTAGACACCACTTGTTCCTCAGACTCCTGTGGATTTCACCATTTTGTACTTTCTATGTTCTTCTAAGATTAGCTGCTTAACTAAATCCACAAATTATTTAGTGATGCATTGTTGCTCTATTCAAATCACAGAGAATTTTTTTCATTGTGTCATTAACTGTCTCTCTGACAAAGTATAGAATAATTAAGGGATGTAATTAAATGCATTTTTGTACAGTGCCATGTCATGGATTCTCAGAAAGGTATAAATAAATGTTGCTTCTCAAATAAGTACATTTKAGTTTTTTTTACCATATGCATTCACTGTCATTTTCAGATTGTCATTTTAAAAAATCTGTTTATCCTCTGATTTGCGTACTTCCTTTTACTGATGTGGAGCTTTTTTTTTTTTTTTTCCCAGTAATATAATTTTGGACCAGTAGATGGGGTCACAGCCCCACAAAATAATAAAGGTTTAAAATGTAGCGTTTACTACGGTGCTATATGTTTAATCAAATTATTGGTATGTATTCCGTTTAACTATAAAATGTTCGAGTTAACAAAGCATATTTTTATCCACATGTATGCTATTTTAATCTGTTTCACGTCATACGTATGCGTCGGCCGGAAATTGAATTTCCATCGCCTCTTGTTTTTGTTCCCAGTTAGATTCTGTTCAGCAGCTGGGTTAGGTAGGCTTTTTGTGTTCGATATTTACGAAATATTTGGTTAGTTTGAACAACTTTAATATCAATTCAAACGGTGTTTGGACAATAACGCAGAGCCATGTCTAAACGCGCTTCTTTTCACACACAACTGTCCTCCATCATGGAAATATTGTCTAGAACCGCAATGGCTCATGTGTGCAAACTGGTTGACGACGAATACGCGGGAATTTCTTTAGAAAATGAGGCTCTCACTGATAAATTGCATAATCTGGAAWGTGAACTGACAATTGTGAAAAGCACAGCTCCCAAGCTGGCTGGAAACTATCGCTCTGTTGGTGTTCAAACTGGTGAAACTATCACCAGAATAGACAGAGGTATGTTGTGGTCCTTTGATAATGCATACATGACAAGGAGGAGGATGCATGTTGTTGACAAGAATGCATGCACAATGGGGATTTTATAGTCTTCATTCCTTTCCCTTTTAGTCTATTCGTCCTATAGGGGCCACTGTTTTCAATGTGTTTGACACAATATTCCCAAGTGCCAATTCAGTTCTGCATTCTCTTCCAGGGCTAAACGGGTCCCCCACCATCGAAGGAATATTTGGGAAGGAATGGTGCCTTGATCTATGGAACCATGGGGATCCCTACAACACAGAGAACAGTCCGCAACACATTGCAAAAGTGAGTGAGTAGACTGAGGACAGTTTCCCTTGCCTCATCCGCTGTTCTTCATCTGCACTGATATGAGAAAACACTAGGCAGGATTGTGGAAACCAACAGAGGACTCAGACTTACCAGAGGACATGCTGTCAGATGCCCAGCTCTTTGAAATTAGTGAATCAGAGGCTCCCCTACATTATTGACACTTACCCCTTCTGTCATGTTTAGAAGTCTTATTCCTTCAATGCATTTTGTTATTTAGTGTCTGCATTTTTCAAGTGGCTCTAAAAATATTTGTCTTATTCTCATAGTCAACAGGGGCGCCTTCAGGCCAAGCTGACGTTAAAGAGGAGGATTGTGAGGTGGAAATCATAAACAGCAGAGACCAACAGGAAAGACCAACAATAATTTTAGATGGTAAGTTGTTAGAGGTTTTAACCTGAGATGTTTGAATTGCCTGGCTGGTGTAGTGCTAAATTGCATAGGTTTAACTGTATGCGTTTGATGATATGCACAGTTATAAGACACTGTGACCCTCTCTTATTTGGTCATCGTGGAGGTTGGACATTGTTTTTCATGAATAGGTGGACAGGCAATCGAAGCCACAACTCGTATGTGTATTCTTCTTTTTGTCTTTTCTCTGTTGCTTCAGGAGATGACGACTTATTGGACAATGGAAGAGAAGGGCCCTCCAATGAGTATCCATCCTTTGATTCCTTCCGCCAGGACAGGCCAGGGAGACGGGATAAACAGGTACTGGAGATGTCAACTACGGATGTCTCCACAGGACACACTTTACGTTTCATATCCATCGACGGAGTGGAGGAGGAATATGGCGAACATGTCTTTCCCATTGAGGAYGATGAGACAAATGAGTTCCTACCAGACGATACCGAGCTGTTGCCCAACGAAGCACAAGATGAACACATCACAAAGCCAACGTATGCAAAGAAGTCTTTAGCAAAGTCAAAAAGCAAAGCTGGAAAGACTGCTGGGAAGACTAAGACTTTCAGTTACTTTAACAGGTTTAACTTGCACTCCCATAGTAAATCCGACACAAACAAGTTAAGTTGCGTGATTTGTAAGAAGACTTTCTTGCGGCAGAACCATCTGACGATGCATATGAAATCTCACAARTCRCTGTACTGCAGTGTGTGTAAGAACTRTTATCCTGGGAAAACTCAGCTCAAAAAACACAAATGTGTTGCTCCCGATTATCTGGCCTCGAACACCTCGAAGTACTTTTGCCATTACTGCGGCAAGTCTTTCAGCTGTCCGTCAAGCCTGAGGATACACCACCTGGTGCACACTGGAGAGAGACCCCACACGTGCACTGTCTGCGGGAGAGGATTCACACAGAAGGGCAATCTGAAATGTCACATGCGCCTTCACACTGGTGAGAAACCGTTCAAATGCCTCACATGCGAAATTGGTTTCACCCAGAAAGTATACCTCACTCAGCACTTGGCCAAAGCTCACGGTCAAAAGGAAGATAATAAGAAAAAGAAGGCGCAAGTGCACAAATGTTCTAAGTGTCAGTTGTCTTTCGTCAATCAGCAACTGCTCCAAACACACATGACTGTTCATAAAAATAAATGAAGTATTTTTGGTTGATTGCAATACTCTTGACTTAAAGGGGCAAGCTGCAGTTGCTACATCTATTTTGGGACTTAGAAATGATGTACTCATTTATTGTTGAATATAACTTATTAATGCCTCATGAGCTTAGTTGAACTGTTGTACCCCATCAGAACTCAAAATAAACACTTAACATTTGTCATTTAGCAGACGTTCTTATCCAGAGCAACTTACAGGAGCAATTAGGGTTAAGTGCCTTGATCAAGGGCACATSGACAGATTTTTCACCTTGTCAGCTCTGGCATTCAATCCAGTGACCTTTCGGTTACTAGGCCAACACTCTTAACCACTAGGCTGCCACCCTAAATAGCCTCAAAACATGGATAAAACCATTTTGATGGTCAGTCCTTGCATCGATAGCTCTATGAATAAGTTGTTAGCCTACATTTCTCCAGGCCSAGCCGTCTGCTTTTTACCCAAACGTGTGGGGAGGCCTCTATCTGAACCGCTGATTGCGTGCCTGCTCTGCTCAAACTGGAGAACCAAATACTGTCTAAATGTATGTCATACTTCACAATATTCTAGTGACCTTGTCAAGGGGTTTGGACGCTGGACATGGGAGTCCCAGTCGGGAGACCCCCCCCTCCCCCAAATACACTACAGTATGTTGTAGGCTTTATTTGTCTGAATTCGCTACAACACTAACGGTGTATTAGGTATGATTTACCTACAATAAAAGTAAATTGAAGTTTTATTTTGCAAAGAACGTGGCGCATGAGTATTGCACAGTTCATAAGTACTGTAATGTTTACCTACCACTAGCCTGTTCTATATTTTAGGCTCAAGGAATTAACCTGCCAATGTTTGATGCAAGATGGCAGTTGGTACTGTATCTGCATTGTCCTCTATACATTGGTACAAATGACATAAGATATCATTAAATGGATGTTTTCAAGTTCTGTTCCTAGCAGTGCATTTTATACTTGTTTTGTACATAATGCTTCCATGAGTGTCAGTTGTTTTTCTGGAATATATTCATTTGCTTTCATAATTAAAACAGCATTAAGGGTATAACATTTCAATCATTTAATCATTGCCATGTTTACATTTTTATAACATATGGAATACAAATGTAATGTGAGTACAAATAAGTAAATGTATTACTGTACCCATTTAATTCATTACAGAAAATTATTTGGCACACGTTTACGTGACCGGTCTACTACACTGGCATTCTTCACAGTAGCACAAACAACTGGTATCAGGACCACCACTGTTTAGCACAAACAGTACATGTCTTTAGAGATACTTCAAAAATGTCTAGTCTCTTGCCAATTGTGTGACAACAAGGCAGTGTGTGTGCAATCCTACAATCAGAGCAGAGGGAAAACTTGAATGAAACAGTTATCTGCCATGTAGTGAAGAGTAACAGCTTGGTCATTAGGGCACACAGTAGCGCAAAACAGTTAACTTTTWAAAAATCTACCTACTGAAAACCATGATTACAATACGGCTAAAGATGTTTCAGTTGCCAGTTTTCAAAACAAGKTTGAAATGTAAATAAAATACAATTAATTGAAACATTGGTGTGTGTTAAAACCGTGTTTATAGGTGTAGCTCTTCCCACAGTCGACACAGCTATAAGGCTTCTCCCCGGTGTGACTCCGGAGATGGACATTCAACGAGCTCTTCTGAGAGAAACTCTTCCCACACTCTGTGCAACTGTAAGGTTTCTCCCCAGAGTGTGTACGCTGATGCAGCTTCAGGTAMGTCTTCTGAGCAAAGCGCTTCCCGCAAACGGTGCAGCCAAACGGTTTCTCTCCGGAGTGGCGTCTGATGTGGACTTTCAAGTAGCTCAAATAACCAAAGCTCTTCCCACAAAACAAACAGTCAAACTGCTGCTTCAGGTCTTTTCCAGTTCCCTGCTGGTGGCTTGGACGGTTTCTTGGTGCGTATGTGTTGCGGGGAGGATAGTCCATGTACATCCCATCGACTGTGTCAGGGCCAGGCTCTGCTGTGTGGTCAACCAGACCAGCCAGAGTGGGGTCTTCYATGAGACTCTCAATGGATGTGGGCTGCTCTGTGTCAGGCTGTACCTGATGGCTGCCTGTAGGGTATGTGTTCAAGTCCCCCTTGTATAGGTGAAGTTGACTGGCAGCTGCTCTCTCTACTGCTGGAGCATCCTCCACAGCTACGCTCCCTGTACAGTACAAATGAAAACAAATCAATACCGGCATCACAGCTGTGAAACAATTCAATAACCAGTCCCATATAGGGCTATTGCAGTGACCGTATTACTGCCACACCGGCAGTCATGAGTCACAACTGCAGTAAAATTAGTAGTACCCAACTCATCAGGTCCTAATGGTCTGGTACTCAGGGCCCTACTTTGTCTCTAACCACTCTGACACCAATGCAAATGCAGTTGAAAATCACATCAAGTCAGAAGTTTACATACACTAAGTTGACTGTGCCTTTAAACAGCTTGGAAAATTCCAGAAAATGTTGTCATGGCTTTAGAAGCTTCTGATAGGCTAATTGACATMATTWGAGTCAATTGGAGGTGTACCTGTGGWTGTATTTCAAGGCCTACCTTCAAACTTAGTGCCTCTTTGCTTKACATCATGGGAAAATCAAAAGAAATCAGYSAAGACCTCAGAAAATAAATTGTAGACCTCCACAAGTCTGGTTCATCCTTGGGAGCAATTTCC
The DNA here is from genome assembly GCF_002910315.2 of Salvelinus sp. IW2-2015. Classification (NCBI taxonomy): domain Eukaryota; kingdom Metazoa; phylum Chordata; class Actinopteri; order Salmoniformes; family Salmonidae; genus Salvelinus; species Salvelinus sp. IW2-2015. The sequence continues at coordinate 12,476,308 of NC_036860.1, forward strand.
AAACGCCTGAAGGTACCATGTTCATCTGTACACACAATAGTACACAAGTATAAACACCATGGGACCACGCAGCCATCATACCACTCAGGAAGGAGACGCGTTCTGTCTCCTAGAGATGAACATACTTTGGTGCGAAAAGTGCAAATCAATCCCAGCACAACAGCAAGGGACCTTGTGAAGATGCTGGAGGAAACAGGTACAAAAGTATCTATATCCACAGTAAAATGAGTCCTATATCGACATAACCTGAAAGACCGCTCAGCAAGGAAGAAGCCACTGCTCCAAAACCACCATAAAAAAGGCCAGACTACGGTTTGCAACTGCACATGGGGACAAAGATCGTACTTTTTGGAGAAATGTACTCTGGTCTGATGAAACAAAAATAGAACTGTTTGGCCATAATGACCATCGTTATGTTTGGAGGAAAAATGGGGACGCTTGCAAGCCGAAGAACACCATCCCAACCATGAAGCACGGGGAGTGGCAGCATCATGTTGTGGAGGTGCTTTGCTGCCGGAGGGACTGGTACACTTCACAAAATAGATGGCATCATGAGGTAGGAMAATTATGTGGATATATTGAAGCAACATCTCAAGACATCAGTCAGGAAGTTAAAGCTTGGTCGCAAATGGGTCTTCCAAATGGACAATGACCCCAAGCATACTTCCAAAGTTGTGGCAAAATGGCTTAAGGACAACAATGTCAAGGTATTGGAGTGGCCATCACAAATCCCGGACCTCAATCCTACAGAAAATTTGTGGGCAGAACTGAAAAAGCGTGTGTGAGCAAGGAGGCCTACAAACCTGATTTAGTTACACCAGCTCTGTCAGGAGGAATGGGMCAAAATTCACCCAACTTATTGTGGGAAGCTTGTGGAAACATTTGACACAAGTTAAACAATTTAAAGGCAATGCTACCAAATACTAACTGAGTTTATGTAAACTTCTGACCCACTGGGAAGGTGATGAAAGAAATAAAAGCTGAAATAATTAATTCTCTCTACTATTATTCTGACATTTCACATTCTTAAAATAAAGTGGTGATCCTAATTGACCTAAGGCAGGAAATGTTTACTTGGATTAAAATGTCAGGAATTGTGAAAAACTGAGTTTAAATGTATATGGCTAAGGTGTATGTAAACTTCAGACTTCAACTGTATATCTTTGGACTTCTAAGGCTTGTATCATTCACAACGAAAGTTGCCAAATAACTCTAAATCTGTTTCAAATGATCCATTTTACACTCACCATAGCCACTTCATATGTGCACATCCATTCTATTCAGGTAACTTCAATTATATTCTTCTTACTATAAAATCATAATATAAAGTAATGGCACAGATCTTATAAGCACATATTGTCTGCTAAATGAACACGCCTATGGCATGGTGCATAGCCAGATAACATACAGTTGGCCAACTCATTCTGTTCTTCTGAAATACATTTTTTCATATAATGTTTCTTTAGACCTGTCATAAATTCATTATTTTAGGTTGTGGTGTGTAGTCAATTGATGTATTCAACTTTTTTTAAATGCAGACATTCCAAAGGCGCGCATCAGAGGCTTGTACGAGTGGAGCCTGGAGATGCTAAACGTATTTATGTTATTTAACAGTCAATTACCGTGAGACGAGCTGACTTTCGCATGACAATAACAGGCTGACAAAATGTAATCACCGCCACAGTCCCTTAACAAGTCATAGTAGCATACAACTCTTATCCAGAGACATACAATTGCAACCTTCCTTCATGAAAGGATGTCATTTATTTTACATATGAATGAGCTGTCCGAATTTCAATGATCACGACACACATACTTTTTCTGTTGCTTGCATGTCCCCTCTGCTGGTCCACTGGCTGATCCTCAAACAGCTCTTCTTTGATAAACACCAAGTCAGGCTCATTGTCCACCAAGTCTACTGCCTACACAAGACAGGTGAGTGACCGTTACTAGACAACACATGGTTCTTTTTTATTCTGAATGTAACAGAAGCACCTTTGTAACCTTCATTGTAATCCGAAAGTATAACCCTTCCCAGTCCCAATTCACTCCTTAACCCTTTCCCTAGGCCCTAACCCTTTGATCTGAATGGTCTGGATAGGTATAAACACTCAGCTTCCACCACATTGCTTGGTCTTTAATCTTACGGATCTGCAAACATCAAATCGGTAGGACTATTGTCAGGGGAAGGGAGCAAATTGGGACAGCCTGGCTAGCAGATGCACTATTCAAGAATATTAATAAATCTGACCTGAGTGACCTCATCATCGCCCAAGATTGCCGATCCAATTGTTGTCTCTTTATCCTGATGGATGGACTCCCCATCTCTCCATAGATCCATGCACCAGTCCTTACCAAAGACACCCTCTATCGCGGGGGCAGACTGCCTCTCTGAAAATGGAAGCGTCTATCATGAATATACTGACCGTGGCTGAGCCAGCCCCCATTCATCTTCTCATTAAACAGCTCTGCAAGCGTTATAACGTTAAAATATGTTACTCACCAAATATGCCTGCCCTGCCTGCAACTATCGCCATTTACTGCCGTTACGCCCGGTATGTACTTCCAAAAAAGGTCTAAATAAAAATCGATAAGCAACCGGAAGAAAATAATTAAGTATTGTTTTTTGACCCGAAGAGGTGCCTATTGGTAGCTCTTCCAGGTCAAAAACAATACATAGAAAAAATGTCCGGTTGCTTATACATTTTTATTTAGACCGTTTTTGGAAGTACATACATGCTTGCAGAGTTGTCTACTGAGAAGATGAATAGAAGCTTTGTGGGCAAAGAGGAGATTGTCATATCAAATAAGACTGTATTTGTCATGTGTTCGTAAACACGTGTAGACTAATTGTTAAATGCTTGCGTACATGTTGTCGCCTGCAACTGTGTTAAAACCGGTTAAAACAGTGCAGTAACTGTATAATTTGTATTTTTGAAATGTTTTTTGATATGAAAGTAGAGAGCTTTATGTTTCTAGAACTGTACCGCAATTGAGAAGTTGCTGACCTTTTCCAAAATAATGATACAAGGAATAAATACACAGTGAATAACGTGTAAAAAAATAACATGGCTATATACAGTGAATACCAGTACTGATTCGATGTGCAGGGGTATGACGTAATTAAGGTAGCTATGTACATATAGGTAGCGGTAAAGTGACTAGGCAACGGGATAGATAATAAACCGTGGCAGCAGCGTGTGTGTCGAGTGTGAAAGTGTGTGGGCTTATGTAGTGTGTATGTTGGRGTGTAAGTATGTGTGTGGATAGAGTCCAATGTGTGTATAGAGTTGGTGCAAGAGAGTTAGTGCAAAAAAGGTTCAATGCAGSTAGGCCGGGTAGCCATTTGATTAGCTATTTAGAAGTCTTGTTGGTTTCAGACTTGGTGCACTGGTACCACTTTCCATGCGGTCGCAGAAAACGGTTTATATCGCTTGGGTGGCTGGCATCAGACACATTTTGGGTTCTTCCTCTGACACTGCCTGGTGTAGAGGTCCTCGGGTGAACAGGAGGGGACTAAGCACACAACCCTGAGGGGCCACGGTGTTGATGGTCAGTGTGGCAGATGTGTTGTTGCCTACCCTCACCGCCTGGGGGCGGCCAGTCAAGAAGTCCAGGAACCAGTTGCTGACCTCCCAGGGTCCTGAGCTTGGAGGGGACTATGATGTTGAATGCTGAGCTGTAGTTTAACAAACGGTTAAATTACCATACACCTTTACAGGGTTAGGGTTCCGACACGGACCAATGTCCATGTCACAGCGCTCGTTTACGGAAAACAGCTGGAAGACAGAGGCGTACCTGTGCTAATTAACCTTCGCCATCTGTGTCTCCGAACACATTCGTGTAAACGGAAGATGGACGCCACAAACATGTTGTCGCCTGCAACTGTGTTAAAACCGGTTAAAACAGTGCAGTAACTGTATAATTTGCATTTGTGAAATGTTTTTTGATGTAATATGAAAGTAGAGAGCTTTATGTTTCTAGAACTGTACCGCAATTGAGAATTGAGTCACGTTTAGATGGAGTAACGTTATTTGGCTGTTTGTCCGACGTCACATAAAAAGTTATCAAAACTAACAATGTACTGATTACATCACCCAAAGAATAGCCCGCAATTACACAGAATGTGTGCAGCTAATTGCGGGCTATTCTTTGGGTGCTGAAATCACTAGTTGTATCTAAATTCTGCCCACACTAGTCTTAACTCGTTAATCGTGGAATGTATTTTCATCGGCTACAGTAGCAAGCTAGCTAACGTTACCGTCTAAAAATGCTCACCTCGGTTCTCTGTTGCTCGATGCGTAAATATTTGTCCCGAGACCTGAACTCCATTCTGACAACGGCTGGCAATGACCCTTTTACGCTCGTGCAGTTTTACAGTCTTTAATTCAATCTCTAGCAGATAACATTTCTTCTTTAATGCCTCGTTCTCATTCATGTGTTGGGATATTTCAGAACGGAGAACGGCCGAGCACTCGTCGACAAGTTTACCGATTTCAACCACAGCAGCTTTGCTTAGCATTTCCATAATGCAAGATAACTGGTTCTGAAAACTTCCCCGATTTATCATCGTATTCATGGTTTTGTTTTAAAAAGAAACTAAGTCCAACGTGTATGATAGGCTGGCGATATTAATAAAATGGAATAATAATAGACATTGATTGGGTGGCTAGCTAGCTGAAATAGACCAGGGATAAGAGAAATTACGAGATAGGAATCCCATTGGCCAAAGAACTGCGAATGTATAAAGCCTCACCCATCAGACTTCCGACCAATCGCGTTTAAGTTGTCATGCTGCGTCACGCGGTTGCTAAACTGATCGTCACGCAATCCCTTCTCAAAGTCGGGGTATGCCTATTTTCCTCGAAAGTACGATGCAAAAGCTATACGATATTACTGATAAGTTAATTATCTCACATCTCCGAAAATATTTTTTATGTTGTACTTCTTGTCTAAATTCATGCTAATGTTGGGGGTTTAGAGCTAGCCCAATTGACTCCCATTCACTCCTTGAAGGAGAGCTCTCCTTGTCCCAGAATCGCCCAGAATGCACCGCGCGGCTCATTGCCGACGCATGGGCATCGTAGACAATGGGCTGTAATATGAATGCAATGGAGTTTCCCATCTTCTCAAAAATATCTCTGAATAGACCTCTCGCTCATCTATTGAGCGAGAGAATCTAAACATTACCGCTTTGAATTGTGGGATACTTTACCGTAAATCCCATAAGTAAAGGTCACGGCCACATTTTTGTTGTGCTTTAATTCATGGTTTACGTCAAATATCCCACAATCCAATGCGGTAATGTTTAGATCCAATTAAAAACTACACCCTTGGCAATCGGCTGTTACTTTCACGGCTATATTTCACCTCCAAAACCGATTTCAAATGAGGAAAACGATATCCAGGCTGTATCACATCCGGCCGTGATTTGGAGTCCCATAGGGCGGCGCACAATTGGCCCAGCGTCGTCCGGGTTTGGCCGTCATTGTAAATAAGAATGTGTTCTTAACTGGCTTGCCTAGTTAAATAAAGGTTACATTTGAATAAAATAAAAATGTCAGACAGCAAAATAGAGACCTGGCAAATGTTGAAAAATAGGACAGCTTAATTTTTCTGAAAAGCAAAGACTAATATTCTATGAGGAAAACTTTGAATGACTGAAGTCCAGCAAATCCACTGCAGAGGCTGTAGGCCTATGGTTGGTACTAGTACGGATGAGGTCTATTTGTCCATCTGTCCTCTTGTAAACTGGACTCACTGTAAACATGCATGCTAAACTCTGTATGTACACCCATGTGTTTCTTAAGGTTACAGTTTTTAGTAAATCCCTTCCCACATTTCACACAAACATAAGGTTTTTCTCCGGTGTGGGTGCGCTGGTGCATATCGAGAGTGCATTTTTGAATGAAGCTCTTGCCACAGTCGAGGCAGCGATATGGCTTTTCTCCGGTGTGTGTGCGTTGGTGGGTATAAAGATGCCCTTTCTGTGCGTATCTCTTTCCACACAGCGTGCATCGGTACGGTTTCTCTCCAGTGTGACTTCGCTGGTGTATTTCCAGCTGACTAGAACACCTGAAGTTCTTGCCACATTGCATACAGCCAAATCGTTTAGCTCCTGATGTTCTCAGGCTGTGGATCTTCATGTTCGACTTTGCCACACTGAAGCTCTGAGAGGGCACATTTGTTATACCACCACAGCTGTTTCCAGTTATGGAGTTTCTCTGTGCAGCAGGTGTGATCTGCTGCGCATCCTGGCTCTGTGAACATGCAGGTGGCGTCCAATGCGTGTCCAGGTCCTCCAATTGCACTCCGGAGGGCTGAGTGCTGTGGTTCACCTGGCTCTCAGTAAATATAGGGTGGTTGTCTGAGCTGTCTGGACAATGCTGAAGCACATCGAGACACCCAACATCTGTATCAAGTGATGTTGCTGCTCCTGTTTGTGACACAGGAAGGAATGTATAAGTATATCTTTTAGAACATAATTAAACAGTTCAACCTTTATATTCAGTTACACAAGACAAGCCGATGCTTCTGCATTTTGCCTATTGCACTATATTACCCAACCTTCTGGGTTACCCAACTGTTCAGCAATGCCAATACAAGTCACTGTCCTCCCTGACAGTGTACTATTTGGCACCCAGGCCCTCATGTGATTTTTAACCCATCAACACTCACCATTTTCATTTATGAGTTCGGTCTTTGGCCCACTACCCCATACGTCCACCTCTGAAGGTTCCTCCTTGATCACAATCAACTCAGGCTGGTCTCTCACCACTGTGGTAGGCTTTAGGGTAAATAACAACAGCTTAGCAAAAAAATTGTAACTAGAAGGACATTACAGTAAGGCTACTTGACAGAAGGAATGACAGTTAACTTACCACTGTTTCCAAAACAAGAGCACCATCTTCAATCTGATGGATGACGTGCATCTCTTGGGGAGGACAAATATTTTCCCAGGAACTCTCACTAAGCATACAAGAAAACAAATAGATTAAATTCTGCCAGATGAAAAGGGTTGGGTTCAATCAATAAATCAAGTATTTAATAAAATCATTTTTACATCAGCATTTATCAAGAACTACTTTACAGTTACCCAGCCTAACCCCAAAGAGCAAGCAGAAGCCACAGGATTCAAGCAGCACAGGGTTTCATGCAGAATCATTCTAATATCTGTGATTTGTGGCCAGTATAATCCAGACCTGGGTCAAAAACTATAGCAAATTAGAAATGTGCACTTTTGGGACTCAAATACAGCACACGTCTTTGACCCAGATCTATTCACACACACAAGTACATTACCTGCCCATAGAATATTCAATAAGGGTCAACTTTACAAACCTTTTTTTGATTGCAGGTATTTTGGGCTCAGACTGAGGTCTTTCACAATAATCGTTCATTGAACCATCTCTCGCTCTTGTTGGCGTTTTCGTGCGTTTATCTGCCGTTGCGTCCTGCCTGTGCCCTCCGTCGATCCAAAGCAAATTCTCCATCAGCTGCAGTTTCTCTGTAAGTGTTGCTATTTCATTCCGACCACGCGTTATTTCTAATTTTAAAACCTTTGATTCGATGTCGACTAGTTTGCTTATTTCTGAAACTGCTGCTTTTGATAACGCGTCCATGACAGAAACGAGCTGTGCTTGAAAACAAAAGGCTGTCGACATTTTGGCAAACGTATTTATATAAAACTCAAATCTGCCGATAACTGTATGTATTACTTTCAACGAGCTGTCAAATATTTAGTTTGTTGTATATAACAATGTGTGCCTCGAGTTCTTTGTACAAACATGTACACAACAAAGACGCATGGTTCCATCTACAGGATCGGAGGGGAAATCACCAAGGATCACAGCAAAGAGAACTGGCAACTTTGCATCTAAAAAGCATTTGGGAGAATAATTTTTGAACATTTTCATTGAATAACTACCATAACTATATCGAGTAAAGGGGGTTCAATTAGTATACGTAGGTCATAGTCTGTTACTATACTGTTAATTATCAGTTAGTTGATTTACTTCTAATATCGTATACAATCCAGATCATCAAAAACGATTAGAGTGTACTACAGACCGTTCTTAGGCTTAAATCCAAATACAGTGCACATAACACACACAGCATTTGAGGCAATCACAATCACTACAATTACCAGAATTCAACATAACAGGGCGGTCCTGGATATTTGATTGGCTAGTGGAGGAATAGTTTCAGGAAGTGCTGCGAGTTGCAAATTGCGTTCGCTGACAAAAAAAGAGAAGGTAATTCTACAAGATTAATTTTGAGTAATATGTTAGTTTTTCACACGCTTTATTAGAGCTAATAGTATGAATTTGATACCTGTCTGGAACTGGTGAGCTTCACCTACTCTCCAGATTGAGATGCAAGCTATCAATGGCACTGCAAAACTCTCTTACATGCGCCATAGTGGACACTTAACGTGCATCAGTGAGATTATGCTGATAAATCCGACTGTTATACCAGTTTTCTGGTTACACAGCCTGAAACTAAGCACTGCAAAAACTTGGAAAGTTTCTTTACAAGCCAGAAAGTTAAATATAATTACATTTGAACTTAGTCTGATGTACAGGCAATGTAAAGCGTAGTCACATTCAGACTACAGTGAGGTGTGAATTTTCCCGAAGAGTACTCACTATCATCATTATTATTATAGACCAGTCCACTCTTGCCTTTTTTTGTTATATTTATTGGTAGCTGGCCCGCTTCTTTTGAATTGGGGGAATTCTGCARTATCATGGTGAATTGTATAACAATGTGGTGTATTGACAGTGACACTTCCTCCTTACTGGTATAAGAAGTGCATCACTGATTATAAAATAAACTGTTTTCTGTTACCTCAACMTTCTTTTTTCCCCTTCTTCTATTCCAGTCAGGATGTCAGGCAGAAGAGTAGTGGTGTTCCCCTCAGCAGCAGAGCTTGGTCCAGCTCTGGCTTACCTGGTAGCATCTCGGGCTGACAAGGCCCTATTGGACCATGGCCGGTTCTCCCTGGGCCTCTCAGGGGGCAGCCTGGTGTCCATGCTCAGCAAGGAGCTGCCCGCCCTGCCAGACCTGGACTGCAGCCACTGGCTAGCAGGGTTCTGTGATGAGAGGCTGGTTCCCTTCGACGATGGAGAGAGTACCTATGGACTGTACAAGGTAACATAATCTCATCGTTTACTGGTCCTCGCCTCTGCAGCTGCATATATTAAAATCAGTTTACTGTAAACCTGCTATGCACAAAAGATGGCAATTAATATACAATGAATGTACAAAATATTAAGAACACCTGTTATTTCCATGACAGACTGACCAGGTGAAGGATATGATCCCTTATTGATGTCAGTTGTTAAATCCACTTCAATCAGTTTAGATGAAGGGTAGGAGACTGCTTAAAAAGGGACAATTGAGACATGGATTGTGTGCAGTATGTGTGCCATTCAGAGGGGGAATGGGCAAGACAAAAGATTTAAGTGCCTTTGAACAGGGTATGGTACCAGGTGCACCGGTTTAAATTTGTGTCAAGAACTGCAACACGGCATGGTTTTTCACGCTCAACAGTTTCCTGTGTGTATCAAAAATGGTCTACCACCCAAAGGACATCCAGCCAACTTGACACAACTATGGGAAACATTGTAGTCAACATGGCCAGCATCTGTGTGGAACGCTTTTGAAACCTTGTAGAGTCCATGCCCCGAAAAATGTAGGCTGTTCAGAGGGAAAAAAGGGGGTGCAACTCAATGTTACGAAGGTGTTCCTAAAGTTTTGTACAGTCAGTGTATGTGCATATTCTTATCCTACAGCCTGATGTCTGTATTTTTCTGCAAGCACACATATTTAATTCAGGGGCAGGGCATTTACCTTTCTCTAGTTTTCATTAAAACCTTTTAAGGCCAGTTCTATCAAGTGTTGATCCTATTAGGATCAACACTTATATTCACTTATATTCATCCTAACTCTTTATATTCAATCATGTTTTGTTTTTGTCAACAGAATCAGTTGTTCTCCAAAATCAACATCCCAGACAGTGGGGTCCTGGCGATTGACCCCTCCTTATCTGTACAGGAGTGTGCTGAGGATTATGCCCGCAAACTGAAGGAGGTACACACACACACACACACACACACACACACACGTATATACACACACAGTGAATGTATCACTTCTATGGTTATGAAACAAAGAAAAGTTATGACATGAAACACTGAGATATTATAGTCTATTTTGGTATGAAAGGTAGACTCAGTGATATGATGTAGATGCAAAAAGTAAACCGCATAGTTGGTCAATTTCCACAACAACTAAGAGTGTTGAAGCGCAAGACTTTACTTCTCTGCTGTTTTGGTGCCCTGTCTACCACGCTGTGAACAGCGTGAAGGGAGCCCGTGCAGATACTGTGAGTAACTGTGTGTGAGCGAAGTGTTGCATCTCGCTCACCTCAATATCTCCGGTGCTGCTCATGGCAACGTCATTTCGACTGAGTCTACCTTTTAATTATTTTGTCTCATGTACATATAGGCCTTCCCGAAGGAGGATATCCCTGTGTTTGATCTGTTGCTGCTGGGCATGGGGCCTGATGGACACACCTGTTCCCTCTTCCCAGACCATCCCCTGTTGGAGGTGAGCACAGTCTACACCCCAGTTGCAGGTCGTCTTTATTGCACTGTAGACTCGTTCCATGTTGACTCCCAGGTTGTCTTCTTTTTTTGCGGTCGCGTTGCACTGATTATCAAATCTCACAACGCCTGGTGAAGTGTTTAACATTTTCTATGATAAAGCAATCTTCTCAGACGACCTGGATCCCCGCCTGTATCACTCACTGGGTTGTAATTCTGGTATCGAAGGAGCTAAAACGGATAACTGTTTACATCAATGTTACTGATACGTCTTCTTTTTTAACCATGTGGTCTTGTGATGATCAGATCATGACGTTCCATCTGGTTCTCCATGAGGGTTAAACAACTTTTTAAAAGGCGTTGCTTGGTTTGGGAGCGTAATTAAAGCTGTTAGATACTATTCTCATCAGATAGTCTTTCATAATGGAAGAACTGTCATCTGTTATGGGASAACAGAAAACCCTCAGCATACATGTCGGAAGCAGCCCTCTCCCAGTTTCATGTTATTTGAACTGGAAATTAGCCATAACCCCTTTACAGTTAGTTGAATACAAATATTTATGTTTAACACATGTAAGGGAAGGCGTTCATGTTGACAGAAACATCATGTATTGTAGTGCAAATCCATGAATGCATGATCGCAAATTACTGTCAGACCGACATGGGGCTTTTAACAATATTAGAAAATCTCACACCCATTCACACACCCATTTTATAAATCCCCCTGGGAACCCACCCTTCAGTCTATCATAATTAGAACATATTTTAACGACACTTATAGATACAGTTGAAGTCGAAAGTTTACATACACCTTAGCCAAATACATTTAAACTCAGTTTTTTACAATTCCGGACATTTAATCCTAGTACAAATTCCCTTAGGTTAGTTAGGATCACCACTTTATTTTAATGTGAAATGTTAGAATAATAGTAGAGTGATTTATTTCAGCTTTTATTTTGTTCATCACATTCCCAGTGGGTCAGAAGTTTACATACACTCAATTAGTATTTGGTAGCATTGCCTTTAAATTATTTAACTTGGGTCAAACGTTTCGGGTAGCCTTCCACAAGCTTCCCACAATAAGTTGGGTGAATCTTGGCCCATTCCTCCTGACAGAGCTGGTGTAACTGAGTCAGGTTTGTAGGCCTCCTTGCTCGCACACGCTTTTTCAATTCTGCCCACAAATTTTCTATAGGATTGAGGTCAGGGCTTTGTGATGGCCACTCCAATACCTTGACTTTGTTGTCCTTAAGCCATTTTGCCACAACTTTGGGAGTATACTTGGGGTCCATTTGGAAGACCCATTTGCGACCAAGCTTTAACTTCCTGACTGATGTCTTGATGTTGCTTCAATATATCCACATAATTGTTCTACCTCATGATGCCATCTATTTTGTGAAGTGCACCAGTCCCTCCTGCAGCAAAGCACCCCCACAACATGCTGCTGCCACCCCCGTGCTTCACGGTTGGGATGGGGTTCTTCGGCTTGCAAGCCTCCCCTTTTTCCTCCAAACATAACGATGGTCATTATGACCAAACAGTTCTATTTTTGTTTAATCTGACCAGAGGACATTTCTCCAAAAAAAGTACAATCATTGTCCCCATGTGCAGTTGCAAACCGTAGTCTTGCTTTTTTATGGCAGTTTTGGAGCAGTGGCTTCTTCCTTGCTGAGCGGCCTTTCAGGTTATGTCGATATAGCACTTGTTTTACTGTGGATATAGATACTTTTGTACCTGTTTCCTCCAGCATCTTCACAAGGTCCCTTGCTGTTGTTCTGGGATTGATTTGCACTTTTCGCACCAAAGTACGTTCATCTCTAGGAGACAGAACGCGTCTCCTTCCTGAGCGGTATGATAGCTGCGTGGTCCCATGGTGTTTATACTTGCGTACTATTGTTTGTTCAGATGAACGTGGTACCTTCAGGCGTTTGGAAATTGCTCCCAATGATGAGCCAGACTTGTGGAGGTCTACAATTTATTTTCTGAGGTCTTGGCTGATTTCTTTAGATTTTGCCACGATGTCTAGCAAAGAGGCACTGAGTTTGAAGGTTGGCCTTGAAATACATCCACAGGTACACCTCCAATTGAATCAAATGGTGTCAATTAGCCTATCAGAAGCTTCTAAAGCCATGACAACATTTTCTGGAATTTTCCAATCTTTTTAAAGGCGTAGTCAACTTAGTGCATGTAAACTTCTGACCCACTGGAATTGTGATACAGTGAATTGTAAGTGAAATAATCTGTCTGTACACAATTGTTGGAAAACTTACTTATGTCATGCACAAAGTAGATGTCCTAACCGACTTGCCAAACTATAGTTTGTTAACAAGAAATTTGTGGATTGGTTGAAAAACTCGTTTTAATTACTCCAACCTAAATGTATGTAAACTTCTGACTTCAACTGTAATATGCAGTAGGTTTAAATACGGATTCAAAGGTATGGGGCTATACATGAATGTACAGACAGTATTTTGTGGAGTCTCAGTGTAAGGTTTAAAAAAATATCTTTAGATTCTTCCTTTCAGTTAATTTAGGTCTGGTTCTGTCCAGTACTGTGTTTATTTAATGTGTTCCTTTACACACACGGATACACCTGTCCTGTCATGCATGTGTTGTTTTAGTCACTCCACTGGCTATGTATGGACCGTTCTTGTGTTTTGGGTTTACCACTCTTTTAGGAAACCCAGAAAATTGTGGCCCCAATCGGTGACTCGCCCAAGCCCCCACCACAACGTGTGACCATGACATTTCCCATGGTGAACTCAGCCCGCTGTGTGGTCTTTGTGTCAACAGGGGGCAGCAAAGCACCAGTGCTAAAGGTACTGTATCCTGTCCTCCAAACTAGCATCCTCTCTGATGCACTAATATCTCACTCTGATCCTAACCTATTAAGAATCAAGAAATGTCACTATGAAGACTTGATTCAGTTTATTTGTATTTATGTTTACCTGTGAATGCACTGTTATAAATTTTTTAATAATCACTAAAATAAATGTCGCTGTACAACAGTAATGGATTGAGAGCATTTCTGTGGTTGTTGATAACACTACGACAAGTGAGCGTTTCCTTTCAACTTGTGAGTTTCTGTTTTGGTCTGCCACAGCAAGTGCTGGAGGGTGGGGAAGGCCCGGCCCTACCTGCAGCCAGAGTGGTCCCCAGCCAAGGTGAGCTGTTCTGGCTCATAGATGAACCAGCTGCTGCCTCCTTGACACTCCAGGTGGAGAGACCAGGCTCTGCAGCAAAACTCTAAAGACCAAAGAGAAGGACAAAAAGGAATTCAAGAACTCAACATCCACAGAGAAAAATGTACAGGATATCACTGAACATTCCTGTTTCTATTTGACGGTGTTATGTTTTAGACATGAGATTAAAACCTACATATCATGAAAATGGGATGTAAGTGAATGAATGAATAGGAAAAACATTGGATTGTTAATACATCAGTTGTAGAACTGTGCTGAGTGTATGTATCGTGATGGGGAAACCATTTGAAGTAGTTGCTGGATGATTAATTCCAGAGGAAACGGTGTAACGTCATAATAATACAAATAGATTTACTATTAAAGTTTCAGGGTTCTGATGTCATGAAAACTTTAGTGTGTACAATCTCGTGAAACTGTATGGGATTCCAACTAGCTGCTTGTATGGTAGCTAGCCTCAGCCAGAAAGTCTCCATATGGGACCAGTGTTTACTTTGTTACTAATCTGTTGACCTCTGTACGTTAAAGTTCGACTTTGCATTTGACTATCAAAGTGGGCGATATAATTTAGGACATGCACTTCTGTCTAACCAAAAAATGTTGGATTTTGATGATAAACTTAAATGGCACATGCCCTTGGCTAAAGGGTACAATGATGAAAAGAAAGATGTGTACAGAATTATCAATATTAACATTAAGAATTGATGAATAAAGGTAAAACAAATAAATTGCTAAATTCGTAGTAGTTTCCACATGCAAAAATTATTATTCAATATGTTATAAACTTGCTGTTACATTGTAACAACCACTGTGTAATTTAGGCCCATCCCCTTTAAACATTGAGAGACATCTCCTTTAATCCTCTGGTTGAATATCGCTGAGACTGTTTGCAGCGTTGTAATTGAGGTGTTGCGTTTTTGTCGGTGGTGACATTTTCATATGAAAGGGCTTCAAGTCAGTGAAATATTTGCTCCTTCTGCATAGTGTGTTTCTTTGTTAGTTTATAACTTGCTTTTCTCCACTTGCTGTGCTTTGCGATGCACGGGTACAACTTCCTTCTGTCCACCGCCCTGACGATACTGTTCTCCGGACCAGCTCAAGGATACTTCCCCGAAGAGCGCTGGAGCCCCGAATCTCCACTTCTTGCCCCGCGGGTCTTCATTGCCCTCGTCTGCCGCAACTCTGAACATTCTCTGCCTTATTTCCTTGGAAATATCGAACGTCTGAATTATCCCAAGGACCGCGTGGCAATTTGGTAAGTGTGTTTAAATGTGAGGTATGGTCTCTGTTTTATGATGGTATTGATGTGGCTAGCATATTAGTTAGCTAACGTTACTGTAATTTACAAGGGCAGGGTGTCATTCCTCGTTACTGGTCAATTTTATGTATGTTTAGATGACAGTCAAACGTAACTTTACTAGCACCAACCATAATGTAAGTTACATATGCAAGATCAGAACTACAGCTATCATTACAAATGTTCTGAAAAGATGAATCCGGGCGAGGGGGCGCGACTTTCCTTGCAGCGAGTCTGAAAGTTTTTAGGGGGAAAGGGGGGTAGTCATTTTCCTGCAACGTCACCAGAGTGCACTGTATGGTGCATATTGTTCAATTGAATTGGTCAGATGTTTGGCATTTCTGTTGAAATAGAGGCCACTACTACTAGCCAGTGCCTACGTGGTATTTATTCACCCATTGGAAACACAGAAAGGATAGAGCCCCCCTGCCTGTAACCTGTCAACCCGTCTTCTACTGTATTTCTCCTCACCTTCGCCAAGGAGAGAATATCCCCTCTGTCTAAAAACTATCCACTCTTCTGATTTCTGAATGTGTCGCCCTAAGGGCTAGGCTAAATACTGATCTGTTAGTTCAGCTATTAAACTGAGATGATGACGACAGGAAATATAGCCACAGGAAATATCTTGACTGTCCCACATGATGAAAGCGGGAGGGGACTGTGGATCTTCATATTTTAGCAGTCTAAATGAGTGGGTGGTGGGATGGAGGTCAATTAGATTTTTTCTTGGTATTGACCAGGTCAGATAAGATACTGTGTAGCCTATTGCTAAAGGCTACACAGTATCTTATCTTAGGCTACTACTGATGAATCAAATCAAATTTTATTGGTCACATACACATGGTTAGCAGATGTTATTGCAAGTCTAGCGAAGTGCTTCTAATTCTAACCATGCAGCAATATCTAACAAGTAATCGAACAATTCCACAACAACTACCTAATACACACAATCTAAGTAAAGGAATGGAATAAGAATATATACAGTTGAAGTCGGAAGTTTACATACACATTTAAACTCAGTTTTTCACAATTCCTGACATTTAATCCTAGTAAAAATTCCCTGTCTTAGGTCAGTTAGGAGCACCACTTTATTTGAATGTGAAATGTCCGAATAATAGTAGTGAGAAGTATTTATTTCAGCTTTTATTTCTTTCATCACATTCCCAGTTGCTCAGAAGTTTACATACACTCAATTAGTATTTGGTAGCATTGCCTTTAAATTGTTTAACTTGGGTCAAACGTTTCAGGTAGCCTTCCACAAGCTTCCCACAATAAGTTGGGTGAATTTTGCCCATTCCTCCTGACAGAGCTGGTGTCACTGAGTCAGGTTTGTAGGCCTCCTTGCTCACACACGCTTTTTCAGTTCTGCCCACAAATTTTCTATAGGATTGAGGTCAGGGCTTTGTGATGGCCACTCCAATACCTTGACTTTGTTGTCCTTAAGCCATTTTGCCACAACTTTGGAAGTATGCTTGGGGTCATTGTCCATTGGAAGGCCCATTTGCAACCAAGCTTTAACTTCCTGACTGATGTCTTGAGATGTTGCTCAATATATCCACATAATTGTCCTACCTCATGATGCCATCTATTTTGTGAAGTGCACCAGTCCTTCCTGAGCAAAGCACACCCACAACATGCTGCTGCCACCCCGTGCTTCACGGTTGGGATGGTGTTCTTCGGCGTGCAAGCCTCCCCCTTTTTCCTCCAAACATAACGATGGTAATTATGGCCAAACAGTTCTATTTTTGTTTCATCAGACCAGAGTACATTTCTCCAAAAAGTACCATCTTTGTCCCCATGGCAGTTGCAAACCGTAGTCTGGCTTTTTTATGGCGGTTTTGGAGTAGTGGCGGCTTCCTTGCTGAGCGGTCTTTCAGTTATGCCGATATAGGACTCACTTTACTGTGGATATAGATACTTTTGTACCTGTTTCCTCCAGCATATTCACAAGGTCCTTTGCTGTTGTTCTGGGATTGATTTGCACATTTCGCACCAAAGTACGTTCATCTCTAGGAGACAGAATGCGTCTCCTTCCTGAACGGTATGATGGCTGCGTGGTCCCATGGTGTTTATACTTGCGTGCTAGTTTTTACACGATGAACGTGGTACCTTCAGGCGTTTGGAAATTGCTCCAAGGATGAACCAGACTTGTGGAGGTCTACAATTTATTTCTGAGTCTTGGCTGATTCTTTAGATTTTCCCATGATGTCAAGCAAAGAGGCACTGAGTTGGAAGGTAGGCCTTGAAATACATCCAATACCTCCAATTGACTCAAATGATGTCAATTAGATTATCAGAAGCTTCTGAAGCCATTAAATAATTTTCTGGAATTTCCAATCTGTTTAAAGGCACAGTCACATAGTGTATAGTAAACTTCTGACACCACTGGAATTGTGATACAGTGAATTGTAAGTGAAATAATCTGTCTGTAAACAATTGTTGGAAAAATTACTTGTGTCATGCACAAAGTAATTTCCTAACCGACTTGCCAAAACTATAGTTTGTTTAAACTTTCTTACGCTACCGTCCCACCTGCCCAACATCGGTGAAATTACAGAGCGCGAAAATCAATGACAGAATTATAAATATTTAACTTTCATAAAATCACAAGTGTAATACATCAAAATGAAGCTTAACTTCTTGTTAATCCAGCCGCTGTGTCAGATTTCAAGAAGGCTTTACGGCGAAAGCACACCATGCGATTATCCGCATACAAAACCATGAAAAACATATTTCAACCAGGCAGGTGCGACACGAAAGTCAGAAATAGAGATATAATAACTGCCTTACCTTTGATGATCTTCTTCTGTTGGCACTCCAAAAGGTCCCAGTTACATCACAAATGGTCTTTTTGTTCGATAATGTCCTTCTTCATATCCATAAAAACTCAGTTTAGCTGGTGCGCTTCAGCCAATAATCCACCCAGTTTCCCTCCATCAAAATGCATACAAAATGAATCCCAAACGTTACTAATAAACTTTTCCAAACAAACCTTAGGTACCCTAATACGTAAATTAACGATAAAATTTAAGACGGAGAATCCTTATTGTCTTTACCGGAGAAAAATACCAAAGAACAAGCTCTCATTGACACGCTTGGAAACACTACAGCCAAAATGGGAGCTACCTAGAAAAACTACAATTTCTGGCTCATTTTTCCAAAAACCAGCCTGAAACTCTTTCTAAAGACTGTTGACATCTAGTGGAAGCCCTAGGAACTGCAATCTGGGAGGACTTTGCCTTATAATAAAAGTGACAGTCATTGAAAATAGTGGTATTTATTTATTTATTTTTTGGGGGGGGTGGTTTGTCCTCAGCGTTTTGCTTGACTTATCAGTTCTGCTGTACTCACAGACATTATTTTAACAGTTTTAGAAACTTTTATGTGTTTTCTATCCAAATCTACCAATTATATGCATATCCTAGCTTCTGGGCCTGAGTAACAGGCAGTTTACTTTGGGCACGCTTTTCATCCGGATGTGAAAATACTGCCCCCTACCCAAGAGAGGTTAACAAGAAATTTGTGGAGTGGTTGAAAAACGAGTTTTAATGACTCCAACCTAAGTGTATGTAAACTTCCGATTTCAACTGTACATATAAATATATATGGATGAGCAAGAAGCGGCATAGGCAAGATGCAATAAATGGTATAAACTACAGTATATACATATGAGATGAGTAATGCAAGATATATAAACATTATTAAAGTGGCATTATTAAAGTGATTAGTGATCCATTTATTAAAGTGGCCAAAGAGTTCAAGTCTGTATGTAGGCAGCAGCCTCACTGTGTTAGTGATGGCTGTTTAACATTTCAAGGACACACGTTCCGCTAGCGGAACCTCTCGACAACATTCCGCTGAAAAGGCACCGCGGGAAATTCAAAAATATTTTTTTGAAATACAGTGGGGCAAAAAAGTATTTAGTCAGCCACCAATTGTGCAAGTTCTCCCACTTAAAAAGATGAGAGAGGCCTGTAATTTTCATCATAGGTACACTTCAACTATGACAGACAAAATGCGGGGGGAAAATCCAGAAAATCTCATTGTAGGATTTTTAATGAATTTATTTGCAAATTATGGTGGAAAATAGAAGAAATAGTAGAAATCAATATTATTCTCTGAGGCTACCCGAAACGTGTCCCAGTACGCGTGATCAAAACAATCTTGAAGCGTGGATTCCGATTGGTCAGACCAGCGTTGAGTAGTCCTTGTCACGGGTACATCCTGTTTGAGTTTCTGTCTATAGGAAGGGAGGAGAAAAATGTAGTTGTGGTCAGTTTTCCCAAAGGGTGGGCGGGGATGGGCCTTGTATGCATCTCGGAAGTTAGAGTAGCAGTGATCCAGTGTATTGCCAGCACGAGTTCTACAATCAATATGCTGATAGAATTTAGGTAGCCTTGTTCTCAAATTTTCTTTGTTAAAATCCTCAGCTACAGAAAATGCAGCCTCAGGATATATGGTTCCCAGTTTGCATAAAGTCCAGTGAAGTTCCTTGAGGGCCGTTGTAGTATCGGCTTGATGGGGGATATACACGGCTTTGACAATAATCAACGAGAATTCTCTTGGGACTTATTGTTAGTGAATGAGTTGTGTACAGGCCAATGCGCTTGGACTGAGTGGAACATTGCCATAATTACAATGAACTTTTTGAAATCCTCTCAAACTAGAGTAACTGACAACATTAGTTTAGATTTAACACTTTGTGACAAACAAACCATGACAAACAAGATTTTCTGGTCTGATGAAACCAAGATTGAACTCTTTGGACTGAATGCCAAGCGTCAGGTCTGGAGGAAACCTGGCATCATCCCTACCATAAAGCATGTTGGTGGCAGCCTCATGCTGCGGGGATGTATTTCAGCGGCAGGGACTCGGAAACTAGTCAGGATCGATGGAAAGATGAACAGAGAAAAGTACAGCGAGATCATTGATGAAAACCTGCTCCAGAGCACCCAGGACCTCAGACGGGGCGAAGGTTCACCTTCCAAGAGGAGATCGACCCTAAGCACACAGCCAAGACAACGCGAGAGTGGTTTCGGGACAAGTCTCAATGTCCTTGAGTGGCCAGACTCCAGACTTTAACCCTATCGAACATCTCTGGAGAGACCTGAAAATAGCTGTGCAGCGACGCTCCCAATCCAACCTGACGGAGCTTGAGAGGATCTGCAGAGAAGAATGGGAGCAACTCCCCAATACAGGTGTTAATGACCATTATTGGCTGCTGACGCGAAGTCATGCAGGGCTCTGGCAGTGCACTCCTTGCACAAAGGCGGAGGTAGCGGTCCTGCTGCTGGGTTGTTGCCCTCCTACGGCCTCCTCCACGTCTCCTGATGTACTGGCCTGTCTCCTGGTAGCGCCTCCATCTCTGGACACTACGCTGACAGACACAGCAAACCTTTTTGCCACAGCTCGCATTGATGTGCCATCCTGGATGAACTGCACTACCTGAGCCACTTGTGTGGGTTGTAGACCGTCTCATGCTACACTAGAGTGAGAGCACCACCAGCATTCAAAAGTGACCAAAACATCAGCCAGGAAGCATAGGAACTGAGAAGTGGTCTGTGGTCACCACCTGCAGAATCACTCCTTTTTTGGGGTGTCTTGCTAATTGCCTATAATTTCCACCTTTTGTCTATTCCATTTGCACAACAGCATGTGAAATTTATTGTCAATCAGTGTTGCTTCCTAAGTGGACAGTTTGATTTCATATAAGTGTGATTGACTTGGAGTTACATTGTGTTGTTTAAGTGTTCCCTTTATTTTTTGAGCAGTGTATTTGCAAACATTTCTAAAAAACCTGTTTTTGCTTTGTCATTATGGGGTATTGTGTGTAGATTGAGGGGGAAAAATAAGTTAATATATTTTAGAATAAGGCTGTAACGTAACAAAGTGGAAACAGTCAACGGTCTGAAATACTTTCCGAATGCACTGTAAAATAGAAATAATAAGTGTCTTATCTCGTCTCCATGGCTGGTCCTCTTTCCTATTCTTTTGAAGGTTGAGGAGCCAAGTTATACACCTGAGCCTGCTTATTTGGCACTTACACAATCCATCAATCAGGTTTATACACAAGTGTGTAGTTGTGGGTTATAGGGTGTCTAATTGTTCTACATTTTTTCTCAATATGGGTGACTCTTAAAATATACTTTTTTCCCATACAGACATCACCTTTACCCGAACAGCACCCTCAAGTGAGAAGCAGAAATCAAAGGGAGAGAAACTGGGAATTGAATAACTGCAGCTAACATAGCTAAGTAATAAATAAGAATAAAATAAGAATACTCTTATTTCAATATGAATGGCTGTTAAAAGAGCCTTTGGTTGTGCATAGTGGCACACGGCAGAGAGCTGCAGGTCCCCTCCTGATCCTCGTGTCCATCCTCCTGACGTTATGCAGGACACAGGTAGCCTTCACACACGCCTAAATTCCCCCACCGGGCAGTTCCAGATGGCCCAGGTCAACCAACCATGCAATGCCCTACACGGTAACTGTAGCCAATCGTTTTGATGGAATCTCCAGTTGTGAGGTATCTGTAGGAATATGGAAGATAATGTCATTTATTAGACTTTTACATCACCAGGTCATTGTGGATTACTAAAGTATAATATCTCTTATAACAAATCATGATAACATTGGATAGATGGATGCATGTGCACACACGTGTGCATGTGTAGCACGTGACAACAGCGGGATCATATCAAGGATAGCATCACAAATCAATACATAAATACCACTTGGAGCTTGCTGATGAGTTGATCAGCAAGCTTCAAGCTTGTTTCTGGGGAAGGAGGAGGGGGATGGGGTTCACCATTTACACCCAAACAACATGCTCAAACAGGGTATGAGGCTCTGAGGCCCAAGCTGTCTGCTTGGCTGTGCTGGAGAGGATTGGAATGCTCTAAAATGATCTTCACTCACCTACTTTAGGCCTACCTCCATGAATGGGCCACAGTGTAGTGAGGTCACAGTATACCACGGCGTTACGGCTAGACTCTAGTCCTTGAATATACTAGCCTAACTGTGGTGGATGTGTGGGCTTAGGCTATACTCCAATTGACAGTAAATGTGTTACTGCTTGTGTAAAAAAAATAAAAAAATATTCAATGTTATACCAAAACGAAGCATTTTATTTAGATGTGTTTGTAAGCCCATTAAGTMACATCTGTGCTTTTTCCAAACAGTTTCCTATGTTAAAAACATGGTTCATGTACTCTCGTAAACATAGAGCTATGTTATAAACACGGCCTTACAGTAACAAACAGTTTTGCACTTGGATTTCCATAATAGGCTAAAGGATATCTTACTGCTGCGTCAATGTTTTGTCAGCTCATGTTGAGATAAGTCCAGGTCCCAGCTCCAGACCAYTTTTSTATACATCCAGCTATATGCCTCAGACCCAAAATGAATGTAAAATGTCATGATTGGAGTTGAAACATAGGCCTATCTGGACCTACACAACCAATCGCTTGGGCAGAATGACAGTGTAGGCTACCCCTGCATACGGTTTCTGGAGAGCACAGGAGGAGCGGATTTCGACTGTACACAAGGCTCGGAGAGTCCTGGATGTGAAATCGGTTTGATGAGTATGTAGGTACGTCTTGGACGGCTAGAGTGAGGAGGCAGGAGAGAACAAACTTAGCAAGGAKCTGCCGTGTTCTCACAGACCAGTGTGACATCAGCACTCCAGCACTCCACACTGAGAAGATAGAATCTGCT
Organism: Salvelinus sp. IW2-2015; assembly: GCF_002910315.2. NCBI lineage: Eukaryota > Metazoa > Chordata > Actinopteri > Salmoniformes > Salmonidae > Salvelinus > Salvelinus sp. IW2-2015. The sequence goes on from NC_036860.1 coordinate 12,499,132, forward strand.
TTAGCTGCCTGCCGTCAAGGGCTGGAGAATTACAAGCTGTGCTGTCAGTGGCACAGTTGTGCTTAGAGGTTTAGGCCAGACCAGCACTCTGACTCTGTTGCCTGCCTAGAAACAACCCCTAGGCACTATTCTGCATGATTTGGATAGGTTAAGGCTAAGCAATATGCGGAGTAGCTCCTCCCTTGGGCCCCATCCAGAAACGGCCCCTAACCCCTAGGCACTGATCTGGATGAATTTGACAGGAAGGCCAGCAGAATAAACATGAAGATAGTTAGCTCCTCCTTCCCCTCTGCTTACAGAATAGCCTACCTAGCCAATCCTCTCAGATCTACATGCCTAGAGGAGATATGGGATAGGGGTTGTCTCTTGACGGGGCCWAGATAGGTGTTGTAACTAGAGAACGACCGATATGGATTTTTTAGGGCCAATACCGATTTTTGGGGATCAAAGATGGACGATATTTTAAGCCGATATGCAATATCATTAATATAATTTTGCAGCGACAGCTGTGTAAATTCATCAATATACATATATATATATATATATATATATCAATTTTAAAATCACACATTGTTTTTACCAAAGTTAAATGTAATTAACTACGTAACAACATAATGTTATTCGAATGGTAAATCTCTTGATAAACTGGGTAAATGAAGATGGCGTAAGGCCTCACAATACAGGTGAATGCATATTCAATAAGGGTGTGCATGCATTGATTGAGTTATTGAGGGGGGCGGCAGGTAGGTGAACAAGGCAGTTAACCCAAATCAAATCAAATTTTATTTGTCACATACACATGGTTAGCAGATGTTAATGCGAGTGCAGCGAAATGCTTGTGCTTCTAGTTCCGACAATGCAGTAATAACCAACGAGTAATCTAACCTAACAATTCCACAACTACTACCTTATACACACAAGTGTAAAGGGATAAAGAATATGTACATAAAGATATATGAATGAGTGATGGTACAGAACGGCATAGGCAAGATGCAGTAGATGGTATCGAGTACAGTATATACATATGAGATGAGTAATGTAGGGTATGTAAACATAAAAGTGCATAGTTTAAAGTGGCTAGTGATACATGTATTACATAAAGATGGCAAGATGCAGTAGATGATATAGAGTACAGTATATACATATACATTATATTAAGTGGCATTGTTTAAAGTGGCTAGTGATACATTTTTGATCAATTTCCATCAATTCCCATTATTAAAGTGGCTGGAGTTGAGTCAGTATGTTGGCAGCGGCCACTAAATGTTAGTGGTGGCTGTTTAACAGTCTGATGGCCTTGAGATAGAAGCTGTTTTTCAGTCTCGGTCCCTGCTTTGATGCACCTGTACTGACCTCGCCTGCTGGATGATAGCGGAGTGAACAGGCAGTGGCTTGGGTGGTTGTTGTCCTTGATGATCTTTATGGCCTTCCTGTGACATCGGGTGGTGTAGGTGTCCTGGAGGGCAGGTAGTTTGCCCCTAGTGATGCGTTGTGCAGACCTCACTACCCTCTGGAGAGCCTTACGGTTGTGGGCGGAGCAGTTGCCGTACCAGGCGGTGATACAGCCCGACAGGATACTCTCGATTGTGCATCTGTAGAAGTTTGTGAGTGCTTTTGGTGACAAGCCGAATTTCTTCAGCCTCCTGAGGTTGAAGAGGCGCTACTGCGCCTTCTTCACAACGCTGTCTGTGTGGGTGGACCAATTCAGTTTGTCCGTGATGTGTTCCCCGGTAGGCCGTCATTGTAAATAAGAATTTGTTCTTAACTGACTTGCCTAGTTAAATAAAGGTTACAAAAATGTAGCTTGTTTTGGCTAGTCAGTGGAGTGTATCTATGGCGCTACAGATAACAAAATCTGTTTGTCTTCTTCTGAGTATTTTGTAATTGGAATAACACTGGGCTGAACTACACTCCAATGTATTTTAAAAATACAAAATACTTTTCTATAAAAATGTTTTATAGCGGCTCACATCTTGTGGCCCCCCTTTCACCCTTCATTGGTATCAGAAGTCTGATACAGTATGGTGTGATAAGAGCGTCTGATAAATGAACTAAATGTATATGTATAAATGTATGTTGAAGGAAAAAGTACTTGATACAATTGTGATATGTAGTTGTCTCACCTGCATTCGGAAAGTATTCAGACCCCTTGACTTTTTCAACGTTTTGTTACGTTACAGCCCAATTCTAAAATGGATTCTATGAATTTTTTCCCTAATCAATCTACACACAATACCCCATAATGACAAAACAAAAACAGAAATTGTTGCTAATTTCTTGAAAATAAGTAAAATTTACATTAGTATTGAGACGCTTTGCTAAGACAGCGCAAAAGGGGCTTCGGGACAAGTCTCTGAATGTCCTTGAGTGGCCCAGCCAGAGGCCGGACTTGATGCCGATCGAACATCTCTGGAGAGACCTGAAAATAGCTGTGCAGCGATGCTCCCCATCCAACCTGACATAGCTTGAGAGGATCTGCAGCGAACAATGGGGGAAATTCCCCAAATACAGGTGTGCCAAGCTTGTAGCATCATACCCAAGAAGACTCAAGCCTGTAATTGCTGCCAAATGTGCTTCAACAAAGTACTGAGTAAAGTGTCGAATACCTATGTAGATGTCATATTTCCATTTTTTTTGTTTTATACATTTGCTAACATTTCTAAAAACCTGTTTTTGTTTTGTCATTATGGGATATTGTGTATAGATAGATGAGGGGGGAAAACGATTTCATCCATTTTAGAATAAGACGTAACAAAATGTGGAAAAAGTTAAGGGGTCTGAATACTTTCCAAATGCACTGTATCTTAAGATGAATGCACTATTTGTAATTCACTCTGGATAAGAGCGTCTACTAAATGACTAAAATGTAAATGTAAAAATGAACAATTGCAAAGCATGCTGAGTATTATTCTAATGAGCTCCGCCCTGAAACAAGGCCAATAATAAACCTAGTGTGCTTTGCAGTTCAGTTCGGTTGACATATACATTTTGGTCATTTAGCAGACACTCTTATCCAGAGTGACTTGCCCAACTAAGGTAGATAAACAACAATATATTACAGTCATAGCAAGAAACGTTTTTGTAACTGTTACTGAGAATGTTGTTGCTGTTCGTGCCAGCTACTTGCAAATTTATTTTGTTATTTTAAAATACAAAAAACATGTATTTTAATAAAATACATTACAAAATATAAATATTTTTTTAGTTTATTTTGATACATTGATCTTTATGGTATTTTGTATCTGTATGTTGTAATTGTATTTAGTAATTTTTGTCCATCCCTGCTACTGATCAACGTTTGCATAGGTGCATCACTCCAGCATGTCACGCCTGTATGGAAGGACGTCATTATAGGCACTGCTCTTAGTTTGAGAATATAAAATAACATCTATTCAATGCAAATGGGTCTACATTTAAGTCATGATTTGTGATCACGGATACTTATGAAACTAGTATTTTTTTGTCATTTTCCATGATCGGGAATAAGTCTTTTTTTCAGCTGTCAGGAGCATCTCTAAACAACTCAGCTGCAAAGACGAAATTCCAAACAACTCAATTGGCTATTTCAGCTATGTGTTAAGAAATGGGCGGGTTGTAACTTGATCCTACTGCTACGATTCGATAGAGCGAGGCTGTAACTCCGCTCCCTTTCACATCTCATCATATCTCTCTCCATCGCTCATACACTACATTGACAAAAGTATGGGGACACCATTTCAAATTTGTGGATTCAGCTATTTCAGCTACACCCGTTCACACAGCCATGTAATCTCAATAGACAAACATTGGCAGTAGAATGGCCTGTACTGAGGAGCTCACTGACTTTCAACGTGGAACCGTCATAGGATGCCACCTTTCCAACAAGTCAGTACGTCAAATTTCTGCCCTGCTAGAGCTGCCTCGGTCAACTGTAAGTGCTGTTATTGTGAAGTGGAAACGTCTAGGAGCAACAATGGCTCAGCCGCAAAGTGGNATTTCTGCCCTGCTAGAGCTGCCTCGGTCAACTGTAAGTGCTGTTATTGTGAAGTGGAAACGTCTAGGAGCAACAATGGCTCAGCCGCAAAGTGGTTAGCCACACAATCTCACTACCGAGTTCCAAACTGCCTCTGGAAGCAACATCAGCACAATAACTTTTCGTATGGGAGCTTCATGAAATGGGTTCAATGGCCGAGCAGCCGCACGCACGCACACAAGCCTAAGCCTGTCCACATACTTTTGGTCATGTACTTGGTCCACATACTTTTTGTCCCTGTACCTAAGAAAGCAAAGGTTCTTGAACTAAATGACTATCGCCCTGTAGCACTCACCTCTGTCATCATGAAGTGCTTTGAGAGGTAGGAAACAACATCTCCTCTTCGCTGATCCTCAACACTGGGGCGCCACAAGGGTGCGTGCTCAGCCCCCTCCTGTACTCCCAATTCACCCATGACTGTGTGGCCAAGCACGCCTCCAACTCAATCATCAAGTTTACAGATGACACAACAGTAGTAGGCTTGATTACCAACAATGATGAGACTGCATACAGGGAGGAGGTGAGGGCTCTGGGAGTGTGGTGCCAGGAAAATAACCTCTCATTCAACGTCAACAAAAGTTGACTAAAGAGATGATCGTGGACTTCAGGAAACAGCAGAGGAAGCACCCCCCCTATCCACATCGATAGGACCGCAGTGGAGAAGGTGGAAAACTTCAAGTTCCTTGGTGTATACATCACTGACAGACTGAAACGGTCCACCCACACAGACAGTGTGGTGAAGAAGGCGCAACAGCGCCTCTAACCTCAGGAGGCTAAATAAATAACAGCTTCTATCTCAAGGCCATCAGACTGCTAAACAGCCATCACTAGCACATCAGAGGTGGCTGCCTATAGACATAGATTAGGAATCACTGGCCACTTTTAGAAATGGATCACTAGCCACTTTAATAATGTTTCTGTATCTAGCAATACTCATCTCATATGTATAAACTGCATTCCACACAATTCTACGGTATCTTAGTCACTTTTAAATTGTGTTTACATATTGCATCTCCCATTTCATATGTGTGTATATACTGTATTGTATTCTATACTACACTACTGACTGTTAAACAGCCATCTCCAGCACATCAGAGGCTGCTGCCTATAGACATAGATTAGGAATCACTGGCCACTTTAAGGAAATGAAACACTAGCCACTTTAATAATGTCTCCGTATCTTGCATTACTCATCTCATATGTATAAACTGTACTCTATACTATTCTACAGTGTCTTAGTCACTTTAATTATGTGTAAATATTGCATCACCCATCTCATATGTATATACTATGCCACTGTATCTTAGTCCAATGCCGCTCTAACATATATGTATATATATACACTGCTCAAAAAAATAAAGGGAACACTAAAATAACACATCCTAGATCTGAATGAATGAAATATTCTTATTAAATACTTTTTTCTTTACATAGTTGAATGTGCTGACAACAAAATCACACAAAAATKATCAATAGAAATCAGATTTATCAACCAATGGAGGTCTGGATTTGGAGTCACACTCAAAATTAAAGTGGAAAACCACACTACAGGCTGATCCAACTTTGATGTAATGTCCTTTAAACAAGTCAAAATGAGGCTCAGTAGTGTGTGTGGCCTCCACGTGCCTGTATGACCTCCCTACAACGCCTGGGCATGCTCCTGATGAGGTGGCGGATGGTCTCCGGAGGGATCTCCTCCCAGACCTGGACTAAAGCATCCGCCAACTCCTGGACAGTCTGTGGTGCAACGTGGCGTTGGTGGATGGAGTGAGACATGATGTCCCAGATGTGCTCAATTGGATTCAGGTCTGGGGAACGGGCGGGCCAGTCCATAGCATCAATGCCTTCCTCTTGCAGGAACTGCTGAYACACTCCAGCCACATGAGGTCTAGCATTGTCTTGCATTAGGAGGAACCCAGGGCCAACCGCACCAGCATATGGTCTCACAAGGGGTCTGAGGATCTCATCTCGGTACCTAATGGCAGTCAGGCTACCTCTGGCGAGCACATGGAGGGCTGTGCGGCCCCCAAAGAAATGCCACCCCACACCATGACTGACCCACCGCCAAATCGGTCATGCTGGAGGATGTTGCAGGCAGCAGAACGTTCTCCACGGCGTCTCCAGACTCTGTCACATCTGTCACGTGCTCAGTGTGAACCTGCTTTAATCTGTGAAGAGCACAGGGCGCCAGTGGCGAATTTGCCAATCTTGGTGTTCTCTGGCAAATGCCAAACGTCCTGCACGGTGTTGGGCTGGAAGCACAACCCCCACCTGTGGACGTCGGGCCCTCATACCACCCTCATGGAGTCTGTTTCTGACCGTTTGAGCAGACACATGCACATTTGTGGCCTGCTGGAGGTCATTTTGCAGGGCTCTGGCAGTGCTCCACCTGCTCCTCCTTGCACAAAGGCGGAGGTAGCGGTCCTGCTGCTGGGTTGTTGCCCTCCTACGGCCTCCTCCACGTCTCCTGATGTACTGGCCTGTCTCCTGGTAGCGCCTCCATGCTCTGGACACTACSCTGACAGACACAGCAAACCTTCTTGCCACAGCTCGCATTGATGTGCCATCTTGGATGAGCTGCACTACCTGAGCCACTTGTGTGGGTTGTAGACTCCGTCTCATGCTACCACTAGAGTGAAAGCACCGCCAGCATTCAAAAGTGACCAAAACATCAGCCAGGAAGCATAGGAACTGAGAAGTGGTCTGTGGTCACCACCTGCAGAACCACTCCTTTATTGGGGGTGTCTTGCTAATTGCCTATAATTTCCACCTTTTGTCTATTCCATTTGCACAACAGCATGTGAAATTTATTGTCAATCAGTGTTGCTTCCTAAGTGGGCAGTTTGATTTCACAGAAGTGTGATTGACTTGGAGTTACATTGTGTTGTTTAAGTGTTCCCTTTATTTTTTTGAGCAGTGTATATATATTTCATCCATTCCTTACTTAGATTTACGTGTTTTTGAGCATTTGTTGTGAAACTTAGATATTACTTGTTAGATATACTGTACTGTCGGAGCTAGAAGCACGATGTAGTGTATCACTTGTTGCTGTTTATTGCGATGACATTTGCTACCAAGCCATAAATGTGCATAATATCTAGCAAGGAGAGCGAAGGTAGGAAAAACTATGCAAGTCAATATACAGATACGATTGCAGCTGGTCAGATCGGCAAACCAGTAAATAGAAAACGTTACTCAGCAAGTCAGATGGCTCGTTGCCGAAAATAGTGCATGTAGCTAGCTAGCCACATTTGCTATTAGCTCCTATCTGATATCTTAGCACCATGTTTATCTAGCCAGCTAGAGAGCAATAGTAAAGATCATTAGACAAAGGGTATGAGAAAATGAATGTTTTTGTCACTTTTTGGGGATAGGCCTCTGGTATACACATGCATAGGAGATCTGATACGTTTTGCTCTATGATACCATTTTCATCAGCTAATGTCACTTTTTGTGAATTTTGTAATAAAAAAGCACACAAGGCTTTATAATTCATAAAAGGTCATGTTAACTGAGTGATTTTATTTCATAGAACAAAACGTATATTATCTCTTAAGCCTGTGTTAACTTCAGGGTTCTGATCTAGAAGCACGGTTTTGACTGCTCCTACAGTTTTGCATCGGTACTACAGTTTAACTAATGCCCCGGCCCAAAAAGACGATTTCCATACATAGATTTCCACAAAGAGAAGTCAGATTATAAAATTCCTAATAAGACACTTTAGTCATCGCCTTTGTGTTTTTCATCACTCACAGGCGAAGATATTACAATTTTATATTTATCCAATATCTGACATGTTTTTGGGTGACTTGATGACGTCGTCGCTTCTCGCGCTGCTCTCTGTGCGCGCTGAGTGCTAGTGCGCATGTATTATTGGTCCGTCTAAAGCGGACGCTGGATTGTCCCAGTGTCGCCCGGGTTAGGGGAGGGTTTGGCCGGCTGGGATGTCCTTGTCGCATCGCGCTCTAGTGACTCCTTGTGGCGGCCGGGCGCATCCAGCTGTACGGTGTTTCCTCCGACACATTGGTGCGGCTGGCTTCCGGGTTAAGCGAGCAGTGTGTCAAGAAGCAGTGCGGCTTGGCAGTGTCGTGTTTCGGAGGACGCACCTTCGACTCTCCCGAGTCCGTACGGGAGTTGCAGCGATGGAACAAGACTAGAAAAGGCCAATATCGGCGGATATATTGGCCCGACTGATTATCAGTCGTTCTCTAGTTGTAACAGGATTCCCCGTTCCTATTCACATAGGCGGAAAGATGTGGTTTGAGTTGGAACCGCCGCAGAATGGAATCAGGCACGCAAACTGTCAGTCTGGCACAATAACTCTCTCAAACACACACACACAGTCCTTTTCAGTAGCTAATAACCATGAAGTTTCACTTCCCCAGCATTCTTGCTGGGGAAGTAACCCGGCAAGGATGGGTGATGGATATTAGAGCTGCTTTGGTATGGGCGTACGACATGCTTGTATGCAATTCAATGCTGGAATCGGTATCCMACGGCTCCTGACAATAGGCCACAATGAAGTGAACACTGAAGTACTGTCATCTGAGGCCTGATATGCTCTTTCACATTCACTGTCTCTACTTTATTCAGGTCTACTTCCAATGCCACGTCTCCTATAAACGTCTGTGTGTGTATCTATGTGCTTATTACCTCTTGCACTGTTGACCAGGAAAGGAAAAAATTGTAATGTGCCTCTGTCGCTGCGTTGTACAGGGTAGCGACGGACCACAATGTGGACAACACTACAGCCATCCTGCGTGACTGGCTCGTCAAGGTCCAAAAACTGTACCACTATGTGGAGTGGAGGCCGCAGGAGGAGCCCACGTGAGTTCCTCTCATGTTCACTTTATAAACTGTGTGTGTTTCTGTATCTATCTGTCTCATTTATACAGGAGAGGTAACACTTTATATTACATTTATAAGTCATTTATAGATGGTTAATATGTGAGTTATAAACTACATATTAACTATGTATAAACCCTTAACATCCTCCTTAAAGACACCTTAATGTACAGTGTCACCGGAGAGCCACCTTAATGTAAAGTGTTACGGAGAGGCACCTTAATGTAAAGTGTTACGTAGAGGCACATTAATGTAAAGTGTTACGTAGAGGCACATTCATGTAAAGTGTTACGGAGAGGCACATTCATGTAAAGTGTTACGGAGAGGCACATTCATGTAAAGTGTTACGGAGAGGCACATTCATGTAAAGTGTTACGGAGAGGCACATTCATGTAAAGTGTTACGGAGAGGCACATTCATGTAAAGTGTTACGGAGAAGGGCACCTTGCTGTAAATTGTTCCCAGAGAGGATGTACTGAATGTCCTGTTTGATTATGTTTGTCACTCAGAGAGTACCAGGATGCAGACAGTCCGAAGCAGTGGACCAACCTCCGCTATGCACACGTGATGAAGCTACGGCAGGCAGCACTGGACTCCGCAAGAGACATGTGGGCAGACTACTTCATGGTACTTCTTTCTCCAGTCTCCATGACGGCCCCACCCTCTTTTACAGATAAACCGGSTGCGTCCCGAACGGCACCCTATTCCCTACATAGTGTGTAGGGAATAGGGTGCCATTTGAGGCGCTGTCAAGTCTTTCTCCACGACGACCCGCCCTATTTTACGGAGGTGCAGAGTTCTCCTTATAAGAACAATAACGCAGTAAGAGAGCAGCAGGAGTCATGTTTTGCTGTCTCACTTCTGGTTTAGAGGAAACCAATTCATCTGGCTTGGTGTTACTATGTACCATTCTGTAACAAACCTGGCTGAATCTTAAATATGACAGCTTTGAGTTCTATTCTTGCACCCCAAAGCATGAACACGTTGTCCAGGACTCGCAGGGGTATAATTTTGGGAAGGAGTGAAAACACAGATGAGGAAGTTTTGTTCTTGAAATGTGCCTTTTGTCGTCAGTAATGTTGTGCAATTAAAGCTGGGTTAAAATAGAGCACCTAAAGTTTATGAATGAAAACAAATACTATTTGAACCCAGGTCTGTGGCCAATACTGCCTCTTCATTCTAACACTGGTTCTGGTGGCTGGACTTAGGCTACAATGACATCCATTGTTCAAAGTGTCACTAGAGAGGATTGGCATTGCAGAGTGATGTTTAAAGCGTGAAGTGGATTAAGTGTCTCACTGTTCCCTCTCCCCGTTCTATCACACTCTCACACACACACACTCACACCCTCTTCCACTCTCCCCTGTCGAGGTGGCGGACTGTGATAACCTATTGACCAATCCTAATGTACTGTGGAAGCTCATCAAGGAGAAGAAGACCATCGTAGCTCCCATGTTAGAGTCCCGTGCAGCCTACTCCAACTTCTGGTGTGGCATGACCTCCCAGGTATGCTACTATGTGTGTGTGTGTGGGTGTGTGTGTGTGTGTGCTTGTGTGCAGGCGTGCGGTCGTGTCCTCCCCAGATACTTTGCATGCGATCATGCATTAAAGTGAGAGCACAATAACCTTGATTGAAGCGCCTAGAAGTGCTCATCGTATTCTGAACAGTTCTCCCTCGTCCTCCTCCAGGGTTACTATAAGCGCACCCCGGCCTACATCCCTATGAGAAAGCAGGTGCGTAAAGGATGCTTTGCGGTTCCCATGGTGCACTCCACCTTCCTGATTGACTTGAGGAAGGAGGCGTCACGCCAGCTGGCCTTCCACCCCCCTCACCCAGACTACAGCTGGGCCTTCGATGACATCATTGTCTTCGCCTTCTCCGCTCACATGGCAGGTACTGTTAACGTGTTCTCTCTCTTCTCTCCTGTTTAGTAGCTTTCACATACAATACTGCATGATAATGATTTGGTGCACTTCATTGTGTTTGCCCTCTACGCTCGCATGGCAGGTAGGCCTACTGCTGTTATTCTGTTCACATGGCAGGTAGGCCTGCTGTGGTTATTCTGGTCACATGGCAGGTAGGCCTGCTGTGGTTATTCTGTTCAAATGGCAGGTAGGCTTGCTGTGATTATTGTGATCACATGGCAGGTAGGCCTGCTGTGGTTATTCTGTTTTACATGGCAGGTAGGCCTGCTGTGATTATTGTGATCACATGGCAGGTAGGCCTGTTGTGGTTATTCTGTTTTACATGGCAGGTAGGCCTGCTGTGGTTATTCTGTTTTACATGGTAGGTAGGCCTGCTGTGGTTACTCTGTTTTGCATGGCAGGTAGGCCTGCTGTAGTTATTCTGTTTTACATGGCAGGTAGGCCTGCTGTGGTTATTCTGTTCACATGGCAGGTAGGCCTGCTGTGGTTATTCTGTTTTACATGGAAGGTAGGCCTGCTGTAGTTATTCTGTTCACATGGCAGGTAGGACCTGCTGTAGTTATTCTGTTTCACATGGCAGGTAGTCCTGCTGTGGTTATTCTGTTTTACATGGCATGTAGACTTACTGTGGATATTCTGTTTTACATGGCAGGTAGTCCTACTGCTGTTATTCTGTTCACATGGCAGGTAGGCCTACTGCTGTTATTCTCTTCACATGGCAGGTAGGCTTACTGTGTTTATTCTGTTTTACATGGCAGGTAGGCCTACTGCTGTTATTCTGTTCACAGGGCAGGTAGTGCTACTGCTGTTATTCAGGATTGCTACCTTTTAGATCCGAGTTTTCCACAACAGTAATGAATAAGATTATATGGACAGGGAGGACCTGATTCTAGATCAGCTCTCCGCCTCCCACAGGCGCTTTGTGAATAGGCTGAGGCTACGACTATGTAGATTTCACCCCTGCCCCACCCCCGTCCCGCCCCTCAGGGGACTTCTTTCTCAAATCTAAGGATCAGAAATCACGTTCTGCACGTGTTTTTTGTTGTTGTCTTTTTTTGTGCAAAATTCCTGGGGGTTTAACAGACAGTGGTGAGTTTCCAGAGTCAGTTTTTTCAAATTCTATCCATAGACATAGTGTATGCTTTGTGTAAGATATCTTAATTATAGTTTTGCATAAATACATAAGTGTCATCTTTTTAAGGATTATATTTTTAGGCGTGACACAAAGAACCTCATCTACAGTGACACTTGTAGTGTGAATAGCCGTAGCAAAGCAACGTGTAAATGTTTGTAGTAACCTTGTCGTTATTAACAAACGTCTCTTCTCCCGCTACACTACTCTTCCTCCGTCTTCCACAGATGTGCAGATGTTCCTATGTAACAGAGAGACTTATGGGTATTTCCCCGTGCCACTGCGAGCCCACAACTCCCTGACAGACGAAGCAGAGAGCTTCCTACATTCCTTGTTGGAGGTCAATGGTGAGTGTTATGTCATATTGTCACAGGTCAAAAGGCTCTAATGTCCATACTAGCATCCGAWTGGGCAAAACTGGTCGAAATGACGTCTTTTTGACGTCTCACTGGGTTACCACTTAGGATGGATGCTCAATACATTGCCTCATTCTAAGTGGTAGGCCAGTGTGGATATCGGAACACAGCTGGAAGTTGGAGCTTTTCGTTCTTCTCTAACTTATGTTACTGGTCAGCGTGTGAGTTGTTTCTCATTCCTATCATTTTTCTCCTTTCTCACGTTAGTGCGGAACCCTCATGTGCTGCCCTCGGAGTACATCCCGGCCCCCATAAAGATACAAGATAAACTGGGCTTTGATGAGGTGGGATATGAGCCAGCTCAGAATGTGGTTGCTGAGTTTATTGACCCCTAGCCCCTATGCCCACATTGTCAAACTCTTTCAATGGAGGTTGAGTGTCTGCGGGTTTTCAAGATCACTGATTAGTTAAGAACGCCCCTTGCGTGGTTGTCTAGCTCTTAATTGGACACAATCGAAAGTAAATTACAAAAACCAGCAGACACTCGACCCTCCATGGAATGAGTTTGACACCTCTGCCCTAGGCACTCCTGAAGATGTGTAAGGATCTAATGGCATTAAGCAGTAAGGCAATTGCTTCACCATGTCTTCTGGGAGGCTCGGAAAGAATTGTCAACACATTTCATACACCTATCCAATTGTTTCCGAGTGTCTAAGGGTAACTGTCGTTTTGGAATTTATCACTAGAATTAAGAATGTCTCTTTTGCACCCTTCAGCTCGAAATGACTCCCTCTTTTGGTGTMATTTGGTATTGCATGTATTGACTCACTACCGTACAGTAAGGCCCATGTATTGCGTGTGTGCAGGTGTTCATGATCAACCTAAAGAAACGGACCGACCGGCGGGATCGCATGCTGAGGACTCTGTACGAGCAAGAGATTGCCTGCAAGGTCATTCAAGCRGTGGACGGCAAGTAAGTTGACCCCTTTTTGGAGGTACTCCTCTCTCTGCACGTCATACACTTCATGTACCATTAAAGGTAGACTCAGTGATGGGACATCATCACACACAGCAGAAGTTGCCTCACTGTTTATAATGTCATGTCGCTAAGTCTTCAAGCGCTCAAAATGACCCACTTTTTTCTCTCTCCATCTCTATTTGTGTCTCTCTTTATCTCTGTCTCTTTCTCTCTTCCCCCCCCCCCCCTCTCCTGCCCCTCCCTCTCTCCCCCTCAGAGCGATGAACATCAGTGAGATCAATGCCCTGGGTATCCACATGCTACCAGGCTACAGTGATCCGTATCACGGCAGGCCCCTCACTAAGGGAGAGCTGGGCTGCTTCCTCTCACACTACAACATCTGGAAAGAGGTGAGCCCTGCAGCTGCAGGCCAGGGTAGTGTTCAGTAGGGACAACATTTTTAGAAACGGTGTGAAACAGGGGAGGTAGTACCTGAACTTGTCCAATAAGAACACATATTTTCATTATTTGTTCAAAAAAGTTTTGCTTCAGTGTGCTTTCCTAATGAATACATTAGGGTTGGGCTCAATTCATMATATTATTGAGAATGGCTCAAATTCTTGAATTTAATTTGAATTGAATTGAATTTGAATTGAAGTAGTAAACCGGATACAGAATTGCAATTCAAATTTGAATGAAAGAAAATAGAATTTAATTCAATGAAATTCAAATGCCTCTTCTATTCTACAGTACATCTTGCACATAAAACATCAAACATGTTGTGATATCCATGCAGGATAAATTCTTAAAATGAATGGCCAAGGAAAACAAAACCTGTATGCAAATAACATTGAAAAAGGACATTGGCCTGTATGCGAATAAGTTATATTTCATTAATCACTGAAACTGTTCAATTTGGGGGAAATACAATATTTCCCAGAATGTATTAGTTTAACCCTCAAGTTGACCCCGAGGCCTTCAAAAAGAAGCCAAAGAAATGAAATGGTTGGTGGAAATATCATTGGCTATTCTAGTGATATAGTCTTTGGTATCTGGAAGTGTGACCTGTCAGATTCAATGAAACTCTCATGTTCTATGATTTCTTTTACTTAAATTAGACTTCACTCAAATTCAACATCCTGTAGGGTGTGGCCTATTCAATTCGAAATTCAACGCATGCTGGGATGTGTTTTTCAATGATGTTAAAGGTAATTATGATGCAACTATGATGGTGATACGATATGGATTACAATTATCATCCTGAATATTAAGGCTATACACACTACATGTTACACACATAGACACTCAACCATGCAAATTGGCAGGGTTATTATTTATTTGGACAACACACATTATAGTCTTACTCTTATACAGACATCGTACACACTCTCACTAAATCACATCCAATATCATACACATCAACCTACTTAGATTTACTACACACATAATATCTTGTCTCAATTTTTTTTTTTTTTACATCTGTGGCATTGGCTCACAGGCAACAGAATAAAACAAATATTGCTAGAACTTATTTCTTGAATTCTGAATATCAGACATTTGAAAGCTCTAGTTTTGACCTCTGATAGCAGTAATGTCACGCCCTGGCCTTAGTATTCTTTGTTTCCTTTATTATTTTAGTTAGGTCAGGGTGTGACATGGGGAATGTATGTGTTTTTGTATTGTCTAGGGTGGTTGTATGGTTTAGGGGGTTAAGTAGTGTAGATGGGTTTGTGTTTAGTGTAGGTGTCTAGCTGTGTCTGTGGTTGCCTGAATGGTTCTCAATCAGAGACAGATGTCATTAATTGTCTCTGATTGGGAGCCATATTTAAGACAGCCATGGGCACTAGGTTAATGTGGGTAATTGTCTATGTTGTACGTTTGTAGCTTGTGTGTGCACTTACGTCTATAGCTTCACGATCTTTTGTTTCAGTTTGTTAAAGTGTTCGTTGCGTGTTTTTCCTTTCTCTAAAATAAAAGAGTATGTATTTTGCACACGCTGCGCCTTGGTCCACTCTCTCTCAGCAAGACGATCGTGACAAGTAACTTTACAAGCACAAATTATGGTCAATTTAGACTGAGAATAGTATCTAGTTATGGTAAGGGATTAAATAAATATAGCCAGTTATAATTGTTAAGTACCTCAATGGACCGTAAAGGAAATCACTCTACAAACTATCATCACCCTATAAATATTATGGACACATTAGAAATAGTGGATATTTAGAGACTACAAAACCCAGACCTAGTGAGATATACATGGGAGAGACTTAATCAAGCTAGTCGTCTTCATTATTTTCATGTCTCTTTCACTCTTGCAATAAAGGTTAAACAAGTTTTAATAGGAGACAGAATGCGATAGGATCATCATCTAATTGGCTTTCACATAACTTAATAGAATTTCCACGTGGACGGGGATATTTAATCAAAGTTTACTGGAGAACTACATATTTTTAACTAAGACAAAATCATTTATAACTGAATGTTTCCAGTATAATATAGGTTCAACAAATCACATTATTGTTTGGGATACCTTTTAAATGTACCTTCAGCGGTCATTCAAGTCAATAATAAATAGGCCGTTTCTGGCTAAAGAGACAGGACTAACAAGGTAAATAAATGAACTAATAGTACAGGTAGATAGCAATAAAAACAATACTACAGAAATACAAAATAAGTTAGAGGAAAAACAAAAAGAACTTGAGGAACTTATTCAAGAACGATCTCATGTAATCTATTACAAAAATAAAGCAAACTGGATGGAATATGGAGAAAAATGCACAAAATTCTTCCTGAATCTCCAACACAGGAACGCTAACAAAAATAATTTGCAGAAACTCGTTACTGAAGACGGAGTCATCAATGATTCTCCGAATTATATTTTAAAAGAGGAAGCTAAATATTTTAAGCAGATGTTCTCATTTCCGTCTCATCCTCTCCCACTGAATGAAGATTACGGGAAGGAATTCTTTCCAAATAATACAAAAATGGAAAATTAACAAATGTACAGAAAGATCAGTGCGAAGGTCAAATTACAGACGAAGAACTTTGAGGATATTAATTCCTTTCAGTCTGGAAAAACCCCAAGGCTTGTGTTTTGCGGGTTCTATTTAATGAAGCTGCCAGTTGAGGACTTGTGAGGCGTCTGTTTCTCAAACTAGACACTCTAATGTACTTGTCCTCTTGCTCAGTTGTGCACCAGGGCCTCCCACTCCTCTTTATATTCTGGTTAGAGCTAATTGCGCTGTTCTGTGAAGGGAGTAGTACCAGATCTTCAGTTTCTTGGCAATTTCTCGCATGAAATAGCCTTAATTTCTGAGAACAAGAATAGACTGATGAGTTTCAAGAGAAAGTTCTTTGTTCCTGGCCATTTTGAGCCTGTAATCGAACCCCAAAATGCTGATGCTCCAGATACTCAACTAGTCTAAAGAAGGCCAGTTTTATTTCTTCTTTAGTCAGCACAAACAGTTTTCAGCTCTGCTAACATAATTGCAAAAGGGTTTTCTAATGATCAATTCGCCTCTTAAAATGATAAACTTGGATTAGCTTACACAACGTGCCATTGGAACACAGGAGTGATGGTTGCTGAAAATGGGCCTCTGGTGCGCCTATCTAGATATTCCATAGAAAAATCTTCTGTTTCCAGCTACAATAGTCATCTACACTGTATTTCTGATCAATTTGATGTTTTTAATGGCCCAAAAAATTGCTTTTCTTTCAAGAACAAGGACATTTCTAAGTGACCTGGTAGTGTATGAACGGTAGTGTATGCTGCGTAGAAATCCTAAGAGGGTGGCCAGCAGAGATAGGTGGATGGTCTGAGGGAAGCTGACGGTTGGGATGTGGAATTGGAGACAAGTGGAGTGAAGTTGCTGGGCGGGAGATTGACCATCATTCTAAGATAAAATTATAAAAAATAAAGTCAAAATAAAACATAATAAAAAGTACGTTTGAATGACTCTGAGGGCAGTGTTTTACAGATAATGCCAGTTTGCTTGAGGCTGATGCTTGCAGTGTTTGTACACATGTATATACACACACTCATTCAAATACACACGGACACACACACATGTAAATATGCCAGACATGCACTCAAACATATACAGTTGTCCTTGCTGTTGTGATTTTAGTTGTCCTGATGTCCTTTGTTTTTTGTATTGTTGTTTTCTGTTTTCCTTTGTCTTTTTTTTCTCTTTAGTTAATTTTCTTGGTTGTTGGTGCATTAGGGGTTTTTTTTGGGGTGGGAAATGGAATTAATTACAGACCCTCACAGGGGGGGGGGGCTGTGGAGGGTCTCGGATGGTTGAGGGGCAGCTATTGGGAACTGGGGGGGATCTTGAGGTTCAGGTCCCGTTTTTGGCCTTGTGGGAATCTGTCGACATGCCCTGTGACAGGGCATTGACCCTGGATACTTCTGTGTGTCGCTCTGAATGGGAGTCTGTTGGATGACTGGTGTGGTTGTAGTTGTTGAGCAGCTTCACTGCAAGTATATTGTATGTTTTGGATTCCATATTTATTTAAAAAAAATTAACTCATGAGTTGAATATTGAGTCAATTCCAAAATTCTGAATTGAGCCCAACCCTGGAACACACCTCTGACTGCACTCTCAGGTATAGATAGTGTACATCCGTTTCTTTGCGTCCTCTGAATGTGACGGTCGCTGTTTTCTCTCTTCTATTCTCTGTGTGTGTTCAGATCGCAGAGCGGGGTCTAAAGAGTTCCCTGGTGATCGAGGACGATCTGCGTTTCGAGGTCTTCTTCAAGCGACGCCTGATGAACCTGATGAGTGAAGTGGAGAGCCAGGGTCTAGACTGGGACCTGATGTGAGTGTTCCATAGACTGTTCCACTCATAGATATACATTCAATTACTGTTGTGTTCTGATGATTGAAGTGGAGAGCCAGCGGCAAGACTGGCACCTGATGTAGGTGTTCCATAGACTGTACATCATCCACTATACACACTGGATATCCTCTATTATAGATCAGTGATTCTCAACCTCTGGTCCGGGGACCGGCATTGGTCCCTGGGATGTCGCTGGCCGATCCCTCAGACACATGATACAGTATTTGGTTAGTTCTTAAGTGTTAATTGTAATGTTAGAAGTCATTTTAAAAGAGTTAAGAACCCCCATTCTAGCTTGCTGACTTACACTTACTGTCTACCCTTCCCATGTGGTGTAAACTTCAACTTCTTCAACTTCCTCTTTTCCCAACTGTTCTTCCTCCCAGTTATATCGGCAGGAAGAGGATGCAGGTGGACCGCCCTGAGAAGTCCGTGCCCAATATACACAACCTGGTGGAGGCCGACTACTCCTATTGGACGCTGGGCTATATGATGTCATTACAAGGAGCCCAGAAGCTGCTGAGGGCAGAGCCGTTGAAGAGGATATTACCCGTAGATGAGTTCCTCCCTGTCATGTTCAATAAGCACCCTGTGTAAGTTTACCCCTCTCTGTCGCACGCTTTCTCTCTTTGTCTTTCTGTCGCCTGTCTCTTCGGGTAAATCTCAAAAGTATTTTCCTGGATTCCTTGAGTCCTCTCTTCTCGCCTCCTTTTCAAAGTGCAGCAAACGAAGGGAGCATTAGAGGAGAAAGATATTCTCTTCCGAAGCTCCCCTCACCCCCCTTCACGTTTTAAGGAGGTAGCGAGGAGAGAAGATACTTGAGAAAAGACTTGAGATTCACCCCTTTTCACCTATTTCTCTTTTCAATGTTTCCCTTGACATCTTTATCTCTTCTCTCTCTTACCTCTCTCTCCAGCTCGGACTACATGGAGCAGTTTGAGGAGCGAGACCTGAAGGCCTTCTCGGCCGAGCCTCTGCTAGTGTTCCCCACTCACTACACAGGAGACGCGGGCTACATCAGCGACACAGAGACCTCCGTGGTGTGGGACAACGAGAAGGTGCGTACGGACTGGGACCGGGCCCGCTCGGGGAAGACACAGGAGCAGGCGGAGATCAGCAGCGAGGCCCAGAACTCTGACGTACTCCAGTCACCTCTGGACAGCACAGCCACACGGGACGAACTATGAGAGGGGAATGGGTGGAGAGGAAGGGGATGGGATTGGTGATTGAGGATAGATAGAGAGAAACGCTGAAGATTAAGAACCACCATGGGTTTATTTTTTATGTTTTAGCCCCCTTTCTTGGCATCATTGCAGCGACAGAATGTATAGTACATGGGCGCCTGTTTTTGTTTCATTTTTTAACCAAAGAGAACAAGTTTAAAAAAGGGATCGGTTGCATTCTTTTCGGGAAAAAATTATTCCATTTACTTTTTCATTTCAGAAATATGTTAGACTCACATTTTTTTGCTGCATTTACTTGACCTAAATACAGGGTGGGATCTGTATGTCAACAGTGATCTGGTTGGACTGTCTATTACATTTCAGTGAAGTGATTGACCTGTGAACTGGAACTTTGTTTCTGATTGGTCACTACCATGCCTCAAGTGCCTTATAGCCTAGTTCATCATGCCAAAGCTCACAACTGACCTGAGTAGACCTTGTGACCCCTAGAATTTATAAATCATTTATTAATTGTTAATTAATTAACATGTGTGCATGTACTATAACAGTGTACTGTACCAGTCTTTCTGAAAGGACTGGAAAAGACAAGCATCTGCATGCTTTTGGATACGGCTTTAAGATGACCTTTTTCATTTGTTCATTTTCAAACTATAGGTAGACCTGACATCTTTTGCATCAATTAGAGATGTATGCTTGAAAGTTGTGTGTGCTGCTTCGCAAACGAGTCCCATCGTTTTACGAAAACCTCACCAAGGAGCTCAAAGTCCTATCCTATGACATATGAGATTAATACCAAAACAGTAGTAATTAAAAAAGCAACAGCTCCCAAAGTGAATGACTTGGCTACCCGCCCTCCCTGTCAGACCCTAACCATTGAGTTACAGTAGTGCTCTTTATAGCAGTGGAGTACGTCTTTTTAGAAACCAACAGCTCTTAAAGTTAATAACTATGGGTAGAATCCTAACTTCCACTTAAATCAAATCTTCCTAATCTCTTAATTCAATCAATCAAATGTATTTATAAAGCCCTTTTTACATCAGCAGATGTCAGAAAGTGCTATACAGAAACCCAGCCTAAAACCTCAAACAACAAGCAATGCAGATGTAGAAGCACGGTGGCTAGGAGAAACTCCCTAGAAAGGCAGGAACCTAGGAAGAAACCTAGAGCGGAACCAGGCTCTGATGGGTGGCCAGTCCTCTTCTGGCTGTGCCGGGTGGAGATTATAAGAGTACATGGCCATTTTAAGGCCAGATTGTTCTTCAAGATGTTCAAACGTTCATAGATGACCAACAGGGTCAAATAATAATCATAGTGGTTGTAGAGGGTGCAACAGGTCAGTACCTCAGGAGTAAATGTCAGTTGGCTTTTCATAGCTGAGCATTGAGAGGTCGAGACAGCAGGTGCGGGAGAGAGAGAGAGAGTCGAAAACAGTAGGTCCGGGACAAGGTAGCACGTCCGGTGAACAGGTCAGGGTTCCATAGCCGCTGGCAGAACAGTTGAAACTGGAGCAGCAGCATGACCAGGTGGACTGGGGACAGCCAGAAGTCATCAAGCCAGGTAGTCTTAAGGCATGATCCTAGGCCTCAGGTTCTCCGGGAGGGGCGAGAGAGAGAGAGAGTATTAGAGGGAGCATACTTAAATTCACACAGGATACCAGATAAGACAGGAGAATTACACCAGATATAACAGACTGACCCTAGCCCCCCAGCACATAGACTATTGCAGCATCAAATTTTTTTTTTTTTTTTTTTTTTTTTTTTTACCGTTATTTTACCAGGTAAGTTGACTGAGAACACGTTCTCATTTGCAGCAACGACCTGGGGAATAGTTACAGGGGAGAGGAGGGGGATGAATGAGCCAATTGTAAACTGCATCACTACGAGTGAAAATTCAACTTAAGTAGATGTTAGGATTCACCCCTATCCGCCTCCCCTGTCAGTCCATGGCCATTGAGTTACAGTAGAGCTGTTCATAGCAGTGGAGTACTCCTTTCCCCCACCTGCCACCTCTGGTTTGTTTCCAGACTAACGCCTTGTTGCCTTCACACAGAGTTATACGATGGTCACAGGCGGGAGCGGCCACAGAGACCGCAGTAGACGCCTCACACTTTTGTGGTTGAGGAGGAGCCATGTGAGATATTAAGATTCAGTTGAGATTCACTCATAGTAGTCTAAGAGATTACATTGTCTGTCATAACAGCGTTTTTGTAACCTCATACCAAATAATAAAATATTTGGTTAAAAAAGAGTAACGATAATTGTGGTCTCTATTCCTCCACATGGTCAAATTAGAGATTTCTCTATTTGGCTAGATGTTGCACCACTGAAACCGTATCAAAGTTATTTGTCTGTCTGTCTGTGATTATAGGGTTGTTGGGTGACAAATTGCCATCCCCCCTCTTATTCTGTGCAACAATTGCAGAGTTCCTTTTTACATGTGCCATAACTCAGTGAACAAACTTTAACCAATATTTAAAAATAACTAACTATAGGATCTCCATGCATTCTACTTACCAGAAAGTTACTAAAAATGGAAGCCTAAAATCAGGGATTTCTAAATCATTTTTTAAAAAGCTTATTAAATATCAGTCAGTGGTGGGCCGTCAGGGCCTGCAAGGCCTTCTCTGCTGGCCTAAACATCATCAGAATATATATTTTTTTTAAATATATTTTCCCACAAATATGTATTAAATTATTCCCCAGAGTAAGAGTTATACTCTTCATTTCATAGCTTTCCTCTTGGTTGCACTGCTTCCAGCCCCAGGTTGAGATTTGGAGGGCTGGTCTTTATGTTAGATCTTTTATCCAATCATATTCAGCCATCATGTGTTGCCAGGGTTCTAAAATCTGCCCTCAGGCCTTCAGAATCAACAGTGCGGGCGCTTGTAGCTTAAATTGAATGGAAATTAAAATGTTGTGTCAACCAATCAGCGTTAGAGTTGGCTATTGTACGCCTGCTGGCTGGCTCCAGTGTTACACAGGAGCCAGCTAGCAGGCGTAGTGCGTCCACGTCTTTTGATTGGATTACCAATATTGAGAGGCAGGTCCTATGGGCAGGTCTATGCAGATCTAGGAAACTGAATTTGATAAACGAATTAATTCGCGTWCTACTAAGCTGTTTTTTTCAACCCACAATGGCGGAAGGAGTAGAAGATATCGATTTGGTCGAGGATATAATTATAACGCCATTCTCAAGACGAACTTTTCAAGAAAAGTTAGACATTGTAAGGAGAGGTCGCCCGACGCCACAAAGCCTGTCACAGGCGGGAAAGGGGTTCGTTCGCTCGCCACTTTCAAAGTTTCAACTACGAGCGCTGTCAATTGCTCACAGGCTCCGAGAAGCACTGCAAACTGTACTGCTGGGAATGCCTATTATTTGCAAGTGATCGATTTGGTGTTTGGAGCCACACTGGCTTTGCAAACTTGAGTTGTCTGTTAAACACTGTTTACCCAAAAATGTCAATTTGTCAATTTTAAGGTAACGCAACGCCTGGTTATACTGCGTTTCTGTCTAAATGTATAGTGTCTAGAGCCATGGCATAATGATGGTAATAAGAGGTGGATTAATTCGGGTGGGACTGTGTAGTACCTCACTGAAGGCCTAGGCCCCAGGCCCACGGCACGCCACTGATATCAGTGATACTATCAAGAGCAGTGTGCGGTTTCCTTTTTCCTTCATCTTGTTCAATTGTTGCCATGCACCTGCAAATAAGATTGCTCAGATGTGCGAGTGCCTTTAGATGCCAAATGGGAATAAGACATATCTGGATTAGACCTAGGCTAGGCTTACTTTGCTTCATGTGTGCTCTATAAAACAGTTATTTTGCTCCCAGTGTGGTGGCCCGCGAAAATTTAACCTTGATAGGCCTTGTGTCCCAAATGTGTTATTTTCAAGTGGTTTATAAATCAAACGTTTAAAAAAAATCTGAAAAACCAGGGTCGAGATGAGGCAAAGAATGTTGCGACATACAGTAGGAATGTGGTTGGACAAGATGCCTAGCGGAACAAGACTGTACGTAGGGAGGGAAAACCCTAGTTGATAGACCTGAAAACATTGTTCTATGACACGGTTTTACTTCTCAAAGAGATTGAGGATACCAGTCGGAGGATATGAGACAACCGATAACGGCTGAGTGGACTCTGGGCTAGGATGCGCCAAGGACACTGCCTATCCAAACTGACCATTACACACCTCTGAGGGAAATTGATTGATTTCCGAATGGATTTTGTTCTACATTGCATGAAATGGAAGGAATGTTTTTGATTTTAATCAATATAGCCTACCACATTTTGAGCTAGGCTATTTTAATGCGTGTTAGCCAAAGTTTGCCAAATTGTTTTGTGTTGCCTGCCTATATGGAATTTGACAGCTAGAAATGTCTTTGTTGGAGTTGAATATGCGCCAGCCGTGTGGTGAAAAACATACGCCTACTGAACAGGGAGAGAATGATTCTCATTTACCGGGAATGAACACCACACTGATCCCGTGTCAAAACGGTAGTGGTATTCGTAGGATGAAATACTACGATATAACATGGACGGTGTCAAGACTCCGCGCGGTGGCCGAATGTCTGAGACAACTTCGGCTGCTTTTTGAGGACTGTTGCGGTAAGTCAATGGAACATATTTACGACTTTAACAAAAATGGTTTTCTTTGTAGGTCTAATGATTTACAGACAAGACGAATATGACTATGCAGTTATCTCATGTTATCTGAAGATTTTCGCGTCTACCAAGGCATGCCACACATATCCAAGTTCATGCGAGGACAAACAAAAGGACTGTCTGGGAGACTTTCATGTGCGCTCTGAGTCCGACACGAAGATTCGTTCATGTCCTAGGTTGCAGTTATACACATCCCGCGTTCAATTAGTAAATCGGAAATGTCAGAGTTTCCTAGTTCCAACTAGCACCTGAACGCGGCATAATGCCCATAGGCTTCACATCGTGACGTGTTTCATTACGCCGTACGTCATCACGGAGTCTTGCCCAATGATCCGTGGATTGCTGATAGGCATAGCTTTCAAACCAATAAGTTTTTCCGCCAACTTTAGCATCTTGCCAACTATTTTTTATATAGGCCTATGTAGGCAAAAGTTGTTTTTTTTACCAGAGAAGTTGATTGGCCCTTGTCGATGTCACGAGCTTTGATGCATTGCTGTTTTCATTTATAAAGCCCTTTTACAAAAGTTCCACTGTACCTAACATCATACTAACTTAGACATACCAGTTACCACACCCAGTCTCAGGGATGGCTAACTCTGGAAATTCCTTTGGTCTCTTCTAGGTAGCCTAAATTAGCGTAGTTTTCTTGCACCTTATTTGTGGAACAAACTTCAAAATGTTCTTAAATTTGATGTTTTCGGTGCCTCCAGGACAGGGAGGCCAAACTTTTTGGCTGGATTTTGAAATTCAACGGAGGGCCGCATTTTTGGGGGGACCAATTGTTTGTTAAAATCTATTTGCAGGGGCCTCTCGAGTGGCACAGCGTCACTACAGTCCCGGGTTCGATCCCAGGCTGTGTCACAGCTGGCCGTGACTGGGAGACCCATGAGGCGGCGCACAATTGGCACAGCGTTGTCCGGGTTAGGAGAGGGTTTGGCAGGCCAAGATTTCCTTGTCCCATCGTGCTCTGTAACTACCAATTGGATACCATGAAATTAGGGAGAAAAAAKAGTTATTTTTTTATATTTTTTTCTATGTCTCACAAGCCGGATTGAAGTGCTTTGCCCCCCCTTGCTCTAGGGCAATTCAGAAAGCTGATTGAGGACCTTATTACTGATGAATGTTTGTTTGTTATGGCTGTTTTTTTTCTGCTTGCATTTTGTATTTATATTGATGTGTATTTTCTGTAATTGATGTAAATCAGGGCTCATCTGTAAAAGTTTTTAAAAAGCCTATACTTTTATTTCCGCCAACCGACCTAGTCATGATTGCGGTCAAGTTCTGCCTATGGCTTCATTGTCTTACATCAGATAGGCGGATTCCGCCTGCAAAGGGTAATGGAATAGATCTAAAGTAGACTGGCTACTTTTGCCATCAGTGGAGGCTGTTGAGGGGAGGACGGCTCATAGCCTAATAATGACTAGAATGGAGTGTAGTGGCTGTAATTTAATTGTATCAAACAAACGTGTTTGATACCATTCCATTTACTCTATTCCAGCGATTATTATGAGCCGTCCTCCCCTCAGCAGCCTCCACTGGCTGCCCATAACATTCAGAAATATTACACTTAGGTGACATTGTCTGCTGAACTCAATTTCTGCCTCAAACCAGTCTGAATTAATCTAAGCTAAAATAATAAATATGTCAATGAGGGAGTCTTGGTCACTCCATTTTACATCTAGCGAAGGATTATTGTGCGTCAATGAGCAGCAGTGAGTACATAAGTGTTTTTGCAGCATATGACATATGCTCTGTTGTTTGCCATTATTTCATGCCCTTGTACCTTCCTCATTATTATTTGCGATTCTGCAACATGGAATTATAACAGATATGATTTAAGAGTCCACAAAGGTTCTTACTGTGTGGTAGGCTAATAGTTTGCTTGTCAGCCTCAGTAAAGCCTGCAGTGTATTTCTCAACCTTTTAGATTGCTTTTGTCAGTAAGCATGTAAAGAACAGAATTTGATTCAATCACATGAAGGACAAAACACTCAAATGTACAGAAAATGATTAATGCATTTGATTGAAACAATAGTCCACTCGTGTATTTCAGCACCAATCAATGACAGATTTTTCTTTTCACCAAATCTCAGTTTGGACATTGGTTGGGCTAGTGGTTCCCAAACTGTGGGGGGGGGGCACGGGGGTCTGGCTTTAGGAACTCAGGTCTGCTTTCAACTTACTCTTGAAAGTTGTAATAGTAGAATATACAAGGTGCAATTTCAAAATTGGGTAGTGCATAATCAGTTTTCCTCTTGTCATGTTTATTCATTAATACTCTAGACAGCTATTTATAACTTGTCAGAAGTGTCCATATCAACTAACCCATTTTTTATTCAGTTTTTTTTTTTTTAGCACATAGATATTGTTGTAATTTTTCTGTCACTCAAATATCACTTGAATACACATTAAACATGGCAAAATGTATAGAATGTATAGAATTGCAAGAACATTTGCTTTAAAACTGCAACATTTTCTTTGCACCCCATGACAAAATGTGGAGAATTGCAGGAAATAAGCTTTAAACCTTCAAAATTCTCTCCACCAACAAGAGGTGTGTGTGTGTGTGAACAGTTTGTGTCATGAACAGTGCTTGTGCCCATATAAATAGATGTGGGAGGGGGGCGCGGGACGTTCCCAAATGCTGGAATGGGTGCCCGAGCGAAGAAGTTTGGGAACCCCTGGGTTAGGCTACAATTAGGCTGTGGAAATGTTAGCTAAATGGAGGCGAGTGCTGCTCATGATCATCTGGTCCGGTTGGCTCATTTATTAGCAGTGATCAGAACTTTTTGCCAGCATGTTATGCAGGCTACCTTAACAAGTTAATTATTTCTTTCTCTTCAGTCGCTTAGCCCAGGCCTATAGCCTACTGCCAACTAAAAGCCTGTCTTAATCAATCAATATGATTTTGTTGAACTGAATCTCTGTCTGTAGCCTATATTTAGCTCATTCTCTGTCTGAGCAAATAAGTGGATGTGGTATAGCTCATTTATTTGCTTGATCATCTATCACTGATCAGAAATATTTAGCATGCGATAATGTAGCCTAAATCAACTGTAGGCCTATTATTTTTTGCTTGATCGAGCGGATAGGCCCACAGAGGTTGTTAAATATGTTCATGAGACTCAAATGCTTTTGGGAAAAATAGATTGCTATTATTTTTGAATCGGTATCATGATGAAGACACTCAATGTTTGAGCCTATGCCTGCTCCCTAACGAAGCAGAGTGAGGGTAGAAAGGAGATGAAACGAGGATCATAAAACCACAGGCTTGCTTGGGCTCTGTTTCAAAATACCCCTTTTTTTTATATGACAGCGGTTCCACATGTTGAAAAATATTATTTGTATTTTATTCTGTTTTATTTCATTATGTTCTTAGCCTGCTATAAAATATACACCATGTGTACAAAACATTAGGAACTCCTATCTTTCCATGACATAGACTGACCAGGTGAATACAAGTGAAAGCTATGATCCTTTATTGATGCCACCTGTTGAATCCACTTCAATCAGTGTAGATGAAGGGGAAGAGACAGGTTAAAGAAGGATTTTTATGCCTTAAGACAATTGAGAATTTGATTATGTATGTATGCTATTCAGAGGGTGAATGGGCAAGACAAAATATTTAAAGGCTATTCCATGCGAGAAATTGACAAGAAACTGAAGATCTCGTACAACGCTGTGTACTACTCCCTTCACAGAACAGCGCAAACTGGCTCTAACCAGAATAGAAAGAGGAGTGGGATGCCCTGGTGCACAACTGAGCAAGAGTACAAGTACATTAGAGTGTCTAGTTTGAGAAACAGACGCCTCACAAGTCCTCAACTGGTAGCTTCATTAAATAGTACCCGCAAAACACCAGTCTCAACGTCAACCGTGAAGAGGCGACTCCGGGATGCTGGCCTGCTAGGCAGAGTTGCAAAGAAAAAGCCATATCTCAGACTGGTCAATAAAAATAAAAGATTAAGATGGGCAAAAGAACACAGACACTGGACAGAGGAAGATTGAAAAAACGTGTTATGGACAGACGTATCTAAGTTTGAGGTGTTCGGATCACAAAGAAGAACATTCGTGAGACGCAGAAAAAATGAAAATGACGCCATCTGTCAAGCATGGTGGAGGCAATGTGATGGTCTGGTGGTGCTTTGGTGGTGGCAAAGTGGTAGATTTGTACAGGGTGAAAGGGATCTTGAAGAAGGAAGGCTATCACTCCATTTTGCAACGCCATGCCATACCCTGTGGACGGCACTTAACTGGAGCCAATTTCCTCCAACAGGACAATGACCCAAAGCACAGCTCCAAACTATGCAATAACTATTTAGGGAAGAAGCAGTCAGCTGGTATTYTGTCTATAATGGAGTGGCCAGCACAGTCACCGGATCTCAACCCTATTGAGCTGTTGTGGGAGCAGCTTGACCGTATGGTACGTAAGAAGTGCCCATCAAGCCAATCCAATTTGTGGGAGGTGTTTCAGGAGGTGCTTCAGGAAGCATGAGGTGAAATCTCTTCAGATTACCTCAACACATTGACAACTAGAATGCCAAAGGTCTGCAAGGCTGTAATTGCTGCAAATGAAGGATTCTTTGATGAAAGCAAAGCTTGAAGGACACAATTATTATTTCATTTAAAAATCATTATTTATAATTTTGTCAACGTCTTGACTATATTTCCTATTGATTCTGTAACTAATTTCATGTATGTTTTCATGGAAAACAAGGAAATTTCAAAGTGACCCCAAACTTTTGAATGGTAGTGTGTGTGTGTGTGTGTGTGTGTGTGTGTGTGTGTACAGTGTATATATATATATATATGTGTATAAATATTTTTTTAAATTGCATGTGTTGACTGTATCTTGTCTGTTTAATGAACAAAATAAGTATTGATTTTATGTGCATGCTGCAGCCATATAGGCTGCACAGACCAGTAAGATAACAAAATATGTTTTCCTCAACTTGTTTCTCTAACTTTATAGTAAGTCAAGCTAGCTTGCAGAGCGGCTAGGCAAGATTGAAGATGCCACCACAGATAGAACAGTGAGCCGTTCATCTTCTTTGGGGTTTAACGGCGGCTAGCATTCAAGATGTTGCATTACCGCCCCCAACAGCACTATAATATAAATCCATTATACTTTGTGATATAAAAAAAGAATACTAAAAAAACACAGTTCCAACTAACCCTACACTCATTAAAAACCCACAACCCCATTCCACTACTTTGACCCTTCCTGCTTCAGCACCATGCCACCGGCCTGGGAGGACGGGACACCACCACTCAACACATCCTGTAACTCTTCTGAAGTCAAATCTCGTATACCCAAATACTTCTCTGCAGCTGCCACCACATCTATTTTCTGTGATTTATGTTCCATTTCTACAGTTGATAACCATTGCAATGAACACTAAGAAGCCAACCTTACTGAAGCATAAATCACTCGTTGGCTTATCCCTCTGTGCTGGCACAGATCTACTACTCACGGGGATCCTCACCCTTGACCCATCCTCCTCTACTTTCTTTACTGCCTCAGCATATGACACCTTCTGCACTACTCAGACTCTAGCCACCATAACCTGCTTCTCTCATACCTGACACTTCCGATCCCCAGCAACAGTTGACACACACAATTTTATCCACCAAAACTACACAATCCTCTATCCCATGCCCTCCTGTACACTTCCCACATCTTAGAATCTCCCATCGATACACTGCAGCGACATGACAATAAACAGCGCAGTGGATTCGGCACAAAAGCTCTAACAAGAACTGATACAGTGCATTTGGAAAGTATTCAGACCCTTTCCCTTATTCTAAAATGGAGTAAATAAAACATTTTCATCATCAATCTACACAGAATACCCCACAATGACAAAGCCAAAACAGGTAAAAAAWTTTTTATTGAAATCTTATTTACATAAGTATTCAGACCCTTTGCGATGAGACTCGAAATTGAGCTCAGGTGCATCCTGTTTCCATTGATCATCCTTGAAATATTTTTACAACTTGATTGGAGTCCACCTGTGGTAAATTCAATTGATTAGACATGATTTGGAAAAGCACACACCTGTCTACATAAGGTACCACAGTTGACAGTGCATGTCAGAGCAAAAATTAAGCCATGAAGTCGAAGGAATTGTGCGTAGAGCTCCGAGACAAGATTGTGCTGAGGCACAGATCTGGGGAAGGGTACCAAAACATTTCTGCATTATTGAAGGTTCCAAATAACACAGTGGCCTCCATCATTCTTAAATGGAAGACTTTTTGAACCACCAAGTCTCTTCCTAGAGCTGGCCGCCCGGCCAAACTGAGCAATCGGGGGAGAAGGGCCTTGGTCAGGGAGGTGACCAAGAACCCGATGGTCACTCTGACAGAGCTCCACATGACGGCCCACTTGGAATTTGCCTAAAGGAATCTCAGACCATGAGAAACAAGATTCTCTGGTCTGATGAAACTAAGATTGAACTCTTTGACCTGAATGCCAAGCGTCATGTCCGGAGGAAACCTGGCACCATCCCACGGTGAAGCATGGTGGTGGCATGCTGTGGGAATGTTTTTCAGTGGCAGGGACTGGGAGACTAGTCAGAATCAAGGGAAATATGAACGAAGCAAAGTACAGAGAGATCCTTGATGAAAACCTGCTCCAGAGCGCTCAGGACCTCAGACAGGGTGAAGGTTCACCATCCAACAGGACAATGACTTAAGCACACAACCAAGACAACACAGGAGTGGCTTYGGGACAGGTCTCTGAATGTCTTGAGTGGCCCAACCAGAGTCTGGACTTGAACCCGATTGAACATCTCTGAAGAGACCTGAAAATAGCTGTGCAGCGACGCTCCCAATCCAACCTGACAGAGCTTGAGAGGATCTGCAGAGAAGAATGGGAGAAACTCCCCAAAACAGGTGTGCCAAGCTTGTAGCATCATACCCAAGAAGACTCAAGGCTGTAATCGCTGCTAAAGGTGCTTAAACAAAGTACTGAGTAAAGGGTCTGAAATACTTATGTAAATATTATATTTCAATTTTTTTTAAGGCTTTGTAATTATAGGGTATTGTGTGTATAGTGATCAGGGGAATGTATTTTTTTAAATAAATGTTATAATAAGGCTATGTAACATAACAAAATGTGGAAAAGGGGAAGGGGTTTGAATACTTTCCGAATGTACTGGATATCCTAACATGACTTTGTCGGGTAAAGACTGACTCAAAACTCAAAAGGACTGACAGTGAATCTCTCTATTTCACCACGCTCACCACCGGGTCTGCTTTGCACCAAACGGCAGGCATCACAAACACCAGGAAACTTCAACTTCTATTGCTCCACCTTCACACTTAACGCTACCCCAGAAATCACTAATTTCATCGGTGCCCTGTTCCCAAGAGCAAAGCAAAAAACTGATTTTGACCCAAGTTGCGTGACACGGAGCACCCGCTCCCTCTGGTCAGAAGAAACACAAACAAATATCATAAGTCCACTACAGGTTACCTTCACTGATTCAACTGCACCCAACTCCTTTCCCATCCACCCTGAAACCACAAATGGATCCACCAAAAGCCAAGGATCCACTTTCTCCAAAAATGTCACTTCTACTGGACCAGATTCTTCTTTATCATGTCCATTGATGCCAGGCTCGGGGTCCGAGCTCTTCACCACACCTTCCACCTCACTTAACTCACCCTCATTCACTTCCATTTTACCTCAAGAACTCACTGTTTGCACTTGACATCAATCTCCTCCAGGTCTCACTCTGTTTTCACTTGACACCAATCTCCTCCAGGTCTCACTCTGTTTTCACTTGAGACCAATCTTCTTCGACGCCCGTCTCCATTTGTATCGCCATCTTCCTCAGATTCATATCCAACCTCTGCTTTCCTCATTCTCTTCCACCTCTTCTTCCTCTTTTATCCTCCTCCATTCCTCCTGCTCACCTCGGGAAATGTGTATTTTCCTGGCGCCGACATTTTGAGAGCATGAGCAGTCGCATAACTGTCCCCCGACGAACAATGAGCTAGATATTTAATTGACGTATAAATGTCAAGCATCCGGTTGCCGTTTCCACTCACTACCAAATATGGCGATGAAAGGAAGCCCATTGGCCTGCTGTTGGAGAAGATGGAGCGAGATCAATTTCTGCTGACATTCTGCAAATTTTCTCATCACTGAAACATTTGATCTCCAAACAGTTTTCTATTTCCAAAACAAAAATGTGTAACAAACAGAGTGGACTGCGTTTTGTAGACTTTACCCGTTGCCAAAGTTTTACAAATTTGCGTTGTTTAGAAAGGGTGCAAGGGCGAATTGAGTTATTACATTTCAGAGTAGGTGTTCCCTAACGGTTAATAGGCAAATAAATGCTAGAATGCGCCAATAGGCTCGTGCTTGGCTCTGCCCACCTCATACGTCATTGCTCTTCCCACTGATTAATTTGCTCCCATTGGAATTGACAGGCTCTGGTCCATCTTGATTTATTTATAAAAAATCTTTGATACCACTGTAGCTAGCGACCTCCACCTAACAATTATCATCAAAAACAAATGTCATTACCATCACAATAAACTTAAACGGGAGGCAACTCTCATATAATATAATTGGCTTAATAGCCAAAGTTTATTATTTAACATTACTTTTAAAATAGTACTCACTTATAGGAATGGGTAATTGTTTACAAGTTGCTAGCTATCCCATAAAGCCATCACCGAAAACCACATATTCTCATCATTTTCTGTGGTTAGGTTCATCGGTGGACTCTGGCTGGACCAGAGATACTAACCCCTTTCCCCTTTTGTCTGTGGAGATACTTTTGATGAGATAGCAATCGTATTAACACCCATTGTGTACTTTGCCCATGCGTCGTCAATGGGCCGCGTGGTGCATTCTATGCGATTCTGGGACAAGGAGAGCTCTCCTTCAAGGAGTGAATGGGAGTCAATTGGGCGCTAGCTCAAAAACCGAACATTAGCATGAATTTCGTTAACAACAAGTACACGATTACAAATATTTTCTGAGATGTGAGATAATGAACTTGTTCTCTGTAATATCATATAGCTTTGGAATCATGACATGATGTATTTTCTAGGAAAATCTGCAGTTTTCTCGACTTGCTAACTGGTTGAACGCGGGACGTGTATAACTACAACCAATTAGTAAGTCGGACATTTCCGAGTTTCCTAGTTCCCACTCTCACGTGAATGCGGCATCATACACTGACTTGGGAATGGATTCAAATCAAATCAAGTTTGACTGGTTGCATACACATGTTTAGCAGATGTTATTGCGAGTGTAGCGAAAGGCTTGTGTTTCTAGCTCCAACAGTGCAGTAATATCTAACAATTCACAACAATCACTGCACACGATACTCACAAACCTAAAAGTAAAAGAATGGAATTAAGAAATATATAAACATTGGTGATGATTAAAGGTGCTGCATGGTCAATCTGACATCTGCATTGGCTGTTTAGCATTTACGGTGTTATGGCCACTTCAGAAGTCAGGGCATTCATACTTGAGTTGAGGTGCCAAGATGGCGGTTTGAACTGACGCTTTTTTACAGAGCTCCGTACCAAACTTCAGAAAGATTGTGAAAAAAAACAAGTTTACAGTCATTACTATTTTTATTTGTTCAAGATATAAGACCTTTCCTGTTACTGGAATAATAATTGGATAATTTATTTCGGCATGTCCATGCAAAGTCGTGACAAAGAAAGAAAGAAGTTAGCCGCTCTATTGCTAATCAACAAGAGAGAAACGTGCTTATAGACAACTGCCATAACTACGCTTGCTCTATGGATAATATCATGCTTTCGAATGCTGTTGAGGATGACGAATTCCTCTCTTTACCGTTTACTCCCTGCAAACCTCC
This sequence comes from Salvelinus sp. IW2-2015, assembly GCF_002910315.2. Taxonomy (NCBI): domain Eukaryota; kingdom Metazoa; phylum Chordata; class Actinopteri; order Salmoniformes; family Salmonidae; genus Salvelinus; species Salvelinus sp. IW2-2015. The sequence goes on from NC_036860.1 coordinate 12,532,902, forward strand.
ACCCTCCAAAAAACCCAACATGAACTCTGACATCGTGGCTACCCTCTCCCTACTCATCAACTCCAGGTCTGACGCCATTGGGAAAAGGGTTGGCGCGAACACCATGGTTATCGAAGGCTTGAAAAAGACTGTGGAGTTTGCATGTGGTGAAATCGAGGATGTGAAAACGAGAGTGGCAAAAGTTGAAAAAGGTGTGGAAAAGGTGGATAAGAATAACAATGTCTACCATAGACGTCTCACTGATCTGGAACAATACACAAGAAGATGGAACCTGAGACTCTACGGCTTGCCAGAGGTGGAGAATGAAGATGTGCGAGGAGAGGCCATCCGCATCTGCCAAGAAGTTATGCCTGCAGAGAAGAACAAAGTTGGTGATACCATCGACGTTGTGCATCGCCTCGGCAAGAAGCAACAGCAAAACGATTCAAGACCAACGGGTATCATCATCCTCTTCACTGCCAGATTCTACAGGGATGCTGTCTGGAAAGCTGCTAGGAAGAACGCCTTCCTTCAGAGCCATGGTATGCGTTTCGCCGAGCATCTCAGCCCGGAGGACATAGAAAGAAGGAACAAGTTGTGGCCAACGATCAAGATAGCACGAAATGAGGGAAAGGCTGCTTACTTCGTTAGAGGACGAGGCTTCATCAACAGTTCAGAAATCCATATTCCTCCCTAAAATCTCACCAGAAGGAACAGGTTGATGGTTTCAGCCATGGTATTCTCATTTTCCTTATGTTGTTTACCTAACAAGCATCAGGTGACTATTTTTCAGGAATACTCAGGTACTTCAATTTATTAGTTTGTTCTTGTATGACCAGAAGATCTATTTTGTTTACAAACTTACGAAGAAGATTGAAAGCTGTATTTATTTTTTATGTATACAGTAACTAAGATACTGTTTTAAAGGGCATACAGGTCTGCTCTGACTTTACACGGTTATTGTTCCATTTAGTTATTAATACTTATTTCCCCAAAAAAGATCTTAGGAACGTGTATATGTAAAAAAATAAATAATAATAATAATAAATTATTTTATGATCCGTTTTCATATGCAATTAAAATAGTAGGTACCCTTTTATTTCATTTATTATTTTGTATTTTATTTCTCAGAATAGTTCCTGATTACACTAAAGAGGGTTTTTAGTCTCTCTTACTACAAGAACCCTTGGTTTGGTCTTGAACATAATTTTCAGTTGAGTTGAATTTCAAAGCCGGGTAACGTCTAGCTCAAAGTTTATGGAATAAGCTATTTTCACTTTAAATTGACTTAAATGGTGCAGATCTCAGTTTCTTATCATTTACGTTCACTGCTCCTACGTCTGACTGATCCTACTACAGTTTATACTTTTATATAATGTTTGTTGTTTTGTCTTTGTCTTTAGTTTCTCTTAATGCTAGGGGGTTACGAAACAATGTGAAGCGCAAGGCCTTATTTTTATTTGCTAAACAATTTCGAACAGATTTTTGCTTTCTTCAAGAGTCTCACTCAATTTCGGCTGATGCCAACTTCTGGAGGTCACAGTGGGGCAACGATATTTGGCTTTCCCATGGATCTGAACGGTCCGCTGGTGTCACTACAATGAAAAATACCTTTGGTGGTAATATTCTACACTCGGAATGTGATCCCTTTGGTCACTTTATTTGTCTTGTGATCAGTTACAATGACATTACGCTCATTACTGTAAACTTCTACGGGTACAACACCAAACATGAGAATGATGAATTGCTTGAATCTATAGAGAAACAGATACTTCATTGGTTATCTAAATTTCCCAATTCGTTATTATTGATAGGAGGGGACTTTAACATTACTATAGATAATTCAACTGATAGATGGCCCCCAGGTAGACCAACCAATCAGGATTTGGGTTTAATACTTTTTATGGAAAAGTTTGATCTTACTGATATATGGAGAGAGAGGTTTCCGGCCGACAGATCATTCACTTGGAGTAACAAAACAGGTTCCAGACAATCCAGAATAGATCTTTGGCTTATATCCAAATGTATTGATAGTGAGTGTGTTACTACAAATATCTGTACTACTCCCCTCACAGACCATAGGGCCATTTACATTGATATAAAAATATTTACCCCTGATACTAACCTTGGCAGAGCATCCTACTGGAAGCTAAATAGCTCATTATTAAATAATGATATAGTTAAATTTGAGGTTAAAGATCTGCTCTCACACTTTTGGGAAAGGGCTTGTGAAGAAAAATCTTATTGCAAGAACTGGGAGCTCTTTAAATTTGAGGTGTCCAAATACCTCAGCAAATATGGTAGTAATCTTGCTAAGACCAGAAGAGCTGAGGGGGAAAAGGTGATCATTAAGATAACTTCCCTTTCTCAGAGGTCCCCAGCCGGCCTCTCGGGGGAGGAGAAGTTGGAACTAATTGAGTTACAAAATAAACTGGATAATATATATAGATTAAAAGCAAAAGGAGCCTTTATTAGATCTAGGAAAAAATGGATTGAGGGGGAACAGAATTCATCCTATTTCTTTAGACTTGAGAAATTTCACTCTAAAAATAACACTATCCATAAATGAAACATTGATGGTGTTATTACAGATTACCAAAAATTAATCGCTAAATACTGTAGCAATTTTTACAGAAAATTGTATAGCTCTACGTACTGTCAGGAATCCACAGATATGTTTTTTAACTCACTGAATAATGTTCACTCTATCAGTGATATAGAATCTAAACAGTGTGATGAACCCATCAAAGTTGAAGAGATTATAGAGTCTATCAAACATCTAAAGAACAATAAATCACCAGGTGTTGATGGAATTACATCAGAATTTTACAAATTATTTTCCGAGCAAATAGCTCCCTTCCTATTTGAAGTATTTTTAGAGAGTATTAAAAACAATGTTCTCCCTCCTACAATGAGTCAGGAGTTAATAACACTGATACCTAAGCCTAAAAAATAAGTGCTGCTCATCGATAACTGGCATCCAATTTGTCTTCTTAATAATGACTATAAGATTACTACTTGCAAAAATAATTAAAGAAGTCCTGGATGCAATCATTGATGAAACACAGTCTGGCTTCATGAGGAACAGACATATTTCTAACAATGTCAGACTAGTATTAGACATACTTGAYTACTCAGACCTAATAACTGAGGATAGCTTCATATTATTTTTAGATTTTTATAAGGCATTTGACACAGTAGAGCATCAGTTTCTCTTCCACTCCCTTGAGAGACTTGGCTTTGGGGATTTTTTCTGTAAGGCTATTAAGACTCTCTATGCAAATGGTAACAGCTCTATCAAATTGAAATATGGCACCTCACCTAGATTTGAGTTAAAGAGAGGAATTAGGCAAGGTTGTCCTATCTCCCCATACCTGTTTTTATTAATCACCCAACTTCTTGCAAATTCTTTAAATAATAGTCCTGTACAAGGTATTTCCATAGCTGGTAAAGAAATTATTATAAGCCAGCTGGCTGATGATACTACACTTTTTCTGAAAGACGCTAACCAAATTCCCATATCGATCAATGTGATACAATCCTTTTCCAAAGCGTCTGGTCTATACCTTAACATTAATAAATGTGAACTCATAGCTGTCAAAGATTGTGTGACATCTTCATATTATGGTATTCCAGTAAAAGAAGAAGTTATATATTTAGGCATAACCATTACAAAGGATCAGAAGTCTAGAGGCTTACTAAATTTTAACCCTCTTATTAAAAATACCCAGAAGAAGCTAAATCAATGGCTACAGAGGGACTTATCTTTAAAAGGTAGAGTCCTAATAACCAAGGCTGAAGGTATCTCTAGACTAACATATGGTGCTCTATCTTTATACCTTGACAGTAAAATAAGCAAGGAGATAGACCAGATGCTTTTCAACTTTCTTTGGAGAAACCGTACCCATTACATTAGGAAAACTGTTGTAATGAACACTTATGAGAATGGGGGACTGAATTTTCTGGACTTTACTACTTTAAATAATACTTTTAAGATCAATTGGATAAAACAATTCCTAAGAAGACCCACTTCTATCTGGAATGTTATTCCTCATCATGTCTTCTCTACTTTTGGTGGCCTTAACTTCATGTTGTTTTGCAATTATAATATTGACAAAATTYCAGTGAAACTTTCTGCTTTTCATCGGCAGGTTTTCTTGTCATGGTCCTTMATTTATAAACACAATTTTTCTCCACACAKRTATTATATATGGAATAATCRGGATATATTGTATAAAAATACTTCTTTGTTTTYAGAATATTGGTTCCGAAATAATATCCTATTGGTGAGCCAACTGGTAAATGCAGARGGTCTTTTACTCAGTTATAAGGAATTCTTATCACTTTACAAGGTCCCTGTAACACCTAAAGATTTTGCAATTGTTTTAGACGCCATTCCCTCAGGTGTGTCTCTGTTATTCAGGAACGTGTCAAGACCTGACCCTCAGAGCCTACCTTCTATTGACCCTGTTGACTCATCAGTAGGAAATATTTGTTTCTCTTTTGGTCCATTCAACAACAGAGCGATACGAACCTTGTTTCAGCAGGATGTTGTATGTTGTACCTTATGTCATGCCTTATTTGAATGGATTTATTGATAATATCTGTTGGAAAAAAGTTTGGATGTTGCCACACACATACCTACTTGTTAACAAAATTAAGTAAGTTTCCTTTAAAAAATGTCATAAATATTATCCTGCCAACCACTATATGAAGAAGTTTAAGGAGAACATCAACTCAAATTGCTCCTTTTGTAATGACCACCCAGAAACCGTGTTGCATCTTTTTTGGCATTGTATTCATGTAAGAAAACTGTGGCAAGACATCAGTAGATTTATAATTGAACACATTTATGAAGATTTTACACTATTGTGGAGAGATGTACTGCTTGGATTCTTTACATACGATAGAAATAAGCTGAAACATTTTTATGTAATTAACTTCATTATTCTTTTGGCCAAATTTCATATACACAAATGTAAATTTACAAACAAAAAAACACATTTTCTTACCCTACAAAAAGAAATTGAACTGTATTTTAAGACAGTTAAATACTCTACTAACAAAAAAGCTGTTAGAATTGTAAGTGTATGTATGTCCCTTAAGGTCCTTGTGTAATTGTAATGTGATATTGTACCCCCTAGCTCGATTGTCCATTATATATAATCTATATATACTTGTGTTCCCTTATGTACTTTCTGTATTGATTTGTTGTTAATAAAATAAAAAATAAAAAAGATACTCATACTAACCGTAAAAAAAWWAAAWAAATAAAAGCATGCACACTTCCTGCGCTTCAGCTGTTGTGAAGGAAGCTTTCAGGGAAGTGAGTTTGTGTTTATATAGGACCTCCCGCCCCCACCTACTGTCAACCAATCATGTCAATAGCTATATGGAGCCCTCCGCATTTAATTTTTTTTTTTAAAGCATGCACACTTCCTGCGCTTCAGCTGTTGTGAAGAGCTGTTGTGAAGGAAGCTTTCAGGGAAGTGAGTTTGTGTTTATATATGACCTCCCGCCCCCACCTACGGTCAACCAATCATGTCAATAGCTATATGGAGCCCTCCGCATTGGTACAACATTTGGGTGGCACATGGTGATGCAGTATAGAGCTCAATTTGGCCCCACAGGCCCCTAGCTGTCAAGCACTGCTTTCCCGGTTATTTTAACGTTATGGCCAGGTTAAACACTACCCGCGCAGTGCCACGCGAGTGGGTTGGCTACACTAGCTAACTACTTCCCTCACCGTAATGTTAACAGAACTGCGGGAACGCAGTGCTCGGTAGGCGGGCGGCGAAGCCTTAGCTAGCTAGCAGCCTCCTTCGATAGTTTTTTTCGTCGGTTGGCATCCAACGTTGCACCGACACTTAACGTTAGTGTGTTGAAATGTGGGCCAAAGACTGCGCTACAGCAGCTCAATGGCAGTGGGCGCGACATGTAGTAAGTGACGTGTAGTGGGCGCAGAATGTACTTGATGTGGTATGTAGTAACCACATTCTGTATATGGACATTAAAGGCGCTGCATGTTCAATCTGACATCTGCATTGACCGTATAGCATTTTATGGTGATATGGCAGAAGTCAGGCCATTCATACTTCTTGCGCTTTGCGGAGCAGCGCAGAGCTGTTGTGAAGGAAGTTGTCAAGGAAGTGAGTTTGTGTTTATACCCGACCTCACGCCCTCACCTACCGCCAACCAATCATGTCAATGCGTAACTATAAGGAGCCCTCCTCATTGATCCAAAATTCGAGAGGTACAGAGCTCAATTTGGCCTCTTCATGCCTCCGGAGGCTCCGCAATTGTGTCACACCATCCATATGGCGCCTCTGACCACATTATCAGATGAAGCATCAATTGGCTTTTATTAACTGAAGATGGGGCAAAGGTTGGAAAAATGCATAGTATGCTGCGTCTGTATCGCAACGGAGCCTTCAACTGCAATGGTTCGTTCGGATTCCACTCTGTTGCGTTGTGGACGTCCCCATTGAAATGTAAGACATCCAGCGCAACGTAACGGAGTGCCTATGGTTAAGAGACAATTTATGCTTCATATGAAAATGTGTTCGGAGGCGCCATATGGATGGTGTGACGCAATTGCGGAGCATCCGGAGACACGCAGAGGCCAAATTGAGCTCCGTACTGCATGAGCTACGCACATCTCAAATTTTGTGACTATGAAGGACTTAAATAGGAAGTGTAATATTGCAGTTTAAACCGAATAAGATGGGATTTTATGCACTTGGTAATGGACCTAGTTGTTTCCCAGTGGGCCCAAGCAGGGTCATGATTGTTCGACTTTCAAACCATTCAAGAACTTGCTTACTTCATGCGACTTCCGGGCACGCCTCAAGGGGTCGCCATCCTACTTCTGATTCCAATGCAAGTTGCAGGGCCAGTAGGCATACTGTCTGATATGCCAATTCAGTGTTGATTTTAGCATGTAAATCTTGGTAGGCCATACCCAATTGTTTTTAGATGCATGCCAGCAAAGCCACTAAACCAGTGGCGACCCATCATTCAGGGCAGGTGTATCACCAGCATTTTGGAGGTGCCTTACTCAAAAAATCAAAAAGGAGATCATGTTTGTATCCAGATTTTTTAACTCAATATATATATATATATTTTTACAGTTTGCAGACTGATGTGTGACACCTATTAATGCCAATATAACATGCAAAACAAGCAACTACAAAAAATATATAAAATATACAGTGCCTTCGGAAGGTATTCAGACCCCTTGACTTTTTTTTGTTATGTTACAGCCTTATTCTAAAATGGATTAAATAAAAATAAATACTCCGAAATCAACACACACTACCCCATAATGGCAAAGCGAAAACACGTTTTTAGATATTTCTGCAAATGTATAAAAATGTTTAAAAAAACATACCTTGTTTACATAAGTATTCAGACTCGAAATTGAGCTCAGGTGCATCCAGTTTCCACTTATCATCTTTGAGATGTTTCTACAACTTGATTGGAGTCCACCTGTGGTAAATTCAATTGATTGGACATGATTTGGAAAAGCACACACCTGTCTATATAAGGTCCCACAGTTGACAGTGCATGTCAGAGCAAAAACCAAGCCATGAAGTCGAAGGAATTGTCCGTAGAGCTCCGAAACAGCATTGTGTCGAGACACAGATCTGGGGAAGGGTACCAAAACATTTCTGCAGCATTGAAGGTTCCCAAGAACACAGTGGCCTCCATCATTCTTAAATGGAAGAAGTTTGGAACCACCAAGACTCTTCCTAGAGCTGGCCGCCCGGCCAAACTGAGCAATCTGGAGAGAAGGGCCTTGGTCAGGGAGGTGACCAAGAACCCGATGGTCACTCTGACAGAGCTCCAGAGTTCCTCTGTGGAGATGGGAGAACCTTCCAGAAGGACAACCATCTCTGCAGCACTTCACCAATCAGGCCTTTATGGTAGTGTCCAGATGGAAGCCACTCCTCAGTAAAAGGCACATGACAGTCCGCTTGGAGTTTGCCAAAAGGCACCTCAAGACTCTCAGACCATGAGATACAAGATTMTCTGGTCTGATGAAACTAAGATTGATCTCTTTGGCCTGAATGCCAAGCATCACATCTGGAGGAAACCTGGCACCATTCCTAAGGTGAAGCATGGTGGTGGCAGCATCATGCTGTGGGGGTGTTTTTCAGCGGCAGGGACTGGGAGACTAGTCTGGCTCGAGGCAAAGATGAACGGAGCAAAGTACAGAGAGATCCTTGATGAAAACCTTCTCCAGAGCGCTCAGGAGCTCAGACTGGGGCGAAGGGTCACCTTCCAACAGGACAACAACACTAAGCATACAGCCAAGACAACACAGGATTGGCTTCGGGACAGGTCTCTAAATATCCTTGAGTGGCCCTGCCAGTAATTGCTACTCTGCCCCCCCTGCCCTGAATGACGGGTCGCCACTGTGCCAATTGACTATAGAAACGTTTATATAGTGTTTACCACACAAACACACACACACACAGACAACTTTTATTTGATTACATTTTCTACAGTGCATAATACCAATTGTGCGACTGAGGTTTTTCTTCTCTCTCTCTCTTTCTCTCTCAATCTACATGTTTTCTCTTTCTCTCTCTCTTTCCCTCCCTCATTCCCCCTCTCCTTCCCAGAGCTGGGTGGTCCTAACCAGCTAAATGTGTCCATGGGGCTCCAGGCCCTACAGCAGTCTCTCCAGCCCCTGTCGGAATGCTACCCATCCATGGGTCGACCTCCAGTCAGCCACGCCCTCACCATGCTGCATCTCTCCCTCACAGGTCAGTCAGTCTCAGCCTCTAGAATATATCTCCTGGACATTCTTACCTCACTATCATGGGTTGTGTAGGTCACACTGTAGCAAAATGCAACAGAAAAAGAAAACCTATGTTGTTATTGGACACAGTTATTAAAGGTACAATTAGTATACCCATTTCAATATGTTTACTGCCTACTGCAACACTGGTGAGGACTGTAATCTCAAGAGGTTGATGTTCAATTGCAGAGATGTGCATTTTTTATTTAACCTTTATTTATCTAGGCAAGTCAGTTATGAACAAAATATTATTTACAATGATGGCCTACCTGGGAGCAGTGGGTTAACTGCCTTGTTCAGAACACCAGATTTTTACCTTGTCAGCTCGGGGATTCGATCCAGCAACCTTTTGGTTACTGGCCCAACACTCTAACCACTAGGCAACCTGCCGCCTCAAATGTAGTATCAATATCATTCAGCTTTCAACACCCATGAGAGAGATCATTTTAGAGATCAAAGTTTGATCTCTGAACATCTGCACAACACAAACAGTATAACACAGAGATCACAACACAAACAGTATAACACAGTGGTCACAACACAAACAGTATAACACAGAGGTCACAACACAAACAGTATAACACAGAGGTCACAACACAAACAGTATAACACAGAGGTCACAACACAACAGTATAACACAGAGGCAAGCTCACTTTCTCTCTTTTTCCTCCTCCACCCTCTCACACATATCTAGCTACGTTCGGTATGACAACCTAGGTGTGACCTAGATTGACAGAGTCACACTTCCTCTTCTCATGATGGTGAAACCGTATTGGCCAACCTCGCTCTGCACTAGAGGAAGAGAACTCTGAGAGAACAAGAAGAGAAGGGTCAGACCCAGGCACTTTACCAGACAGCAGCATTGTGCTAGTCAAATGTTAGTGTGATTGAGTGCAACTAGAGGAAATCGAGCCCATTTCCTGCTCTGTAGCTGCTGTTTGTCATGTGTATGAGTACGCATTGCTAACGTTGATGGAATTGATAGATTGATTGATAGAAGGTTGATGGAACGTTGCTGGTGGAGCGGGGAAGATTGATGGGGTTTCTGCGGTAGATGCTGGTTTGGGGCTAGGTGTACTTGTGATATTTAGTCTCAAATAGAGATGGAGAGGGAAGAAGAACCCGAAGTTAATGAGAAGGAGCACTCCAAAACCCCAGGTGAGTAACAACAAGAGAAAACTGAAGATTGTTATCATTTGGGCCAGTTTTCAGTGCTCAGATTAAGCCTACTCCTGGACCAAAGCATGCTCAATGGAGAATAGTCTCCATCTGGGTCTGGGAAACCATCCATTTGGGTAGAAAAGGAGGTGAGAAAATGTTTCAGGGAACATGTTTGGACATGTTTTGCCATTCCTTACAAGGAAAAAGGCTATTTTAGGCTTAGGGGTTAGGTTTAGGCTTAGGGGTTAGGGGTTAGGATTAAGGGTTAAGGGTTAGGGAAAATAGGATTTTGAATGGGAATCAATTGTTTGGTCCCTACAAGGACAATACAACAAACGTGTGTGTGTGTGTGTGTGTGTGTGTGTGTGTGTGTGTGTGTGTGTGTGTGTGTGTGTGTGTGTGTGTGTGTGTGTGTGTGTGTGTGTGTGTGTGTGTGTGTGTGTGTGTGTGTGTGTGTGTGTGTGTGTGTGTGTGTGAGCATGCGTGTGTGTGAGCATGCTACATCCTCCCAGTCAGTGCAGGATCAGTGAACCTCCTGAACTCATCCTCCATTTTGCGTGTTGGTGTGTGCCATTCGTGAAACATATATWTTTTTTAATTAAGCTCTTGAAACCATCAAGTCAGGGATGTCAGTCTCCATCATTTAAGAGAAAATGGTTTGACGGAAAACAAATACTATTTGAACCCACTCTCGATCTCCCTCTAGAACTCTGCCATGCACAGTAGGCTATAGGGCCCTGCTTTCTGTTAGACTAAGGGCTCGATTCAATCCATATTGCCGAAGTTCAGCACCATAGCTCGCTTAATATTTCAAGGTAATTTCTGATTGAGCCGCCATGTGCAGCGTTTACCGTGAATGCAGTTTCCGTGTAGGAGGGAACATTGCTTTTAAATGTAATTTGCGCTATAGAGTTGAACTTGGTTGTGTACAGTTCTACTATGTCTTACCGGTCTTCTACTGCCGTATGAACAGAACTCTGCTAAGGTGAATAAACAAGACCTTTGTGTCTTCTGAGCAAAACATGACACACATCACAAGCAGGATGTGGTTGACCTAAATGGAGACAGAGCGAGAGAGAGAGAGGGAGGTGAGATGAAAAAATATCTACACTGGGAGTTGAGTGTTTTTGCATATTGACTGCCGTTAAAGTGAAACACAGTCAGTTTCAATTGTAACAGGTCCCTTATGTTGTAAGCCTCATATGCAGTCTCAGCACATGATGCTAGCCCGCAAACGTCTGTTGAGTGAGACTACAGCATTAGGTTGTAGTCAGGGTTGGGTAGGTTACTTTCTACATGTAATCTGTTACAGTTACAAGTTACCTGTCCAAAATTTTAACCAGTAATGTAACTTTTGGATTACGCAAACTCAGTAACGTAATCTGATTACATTCTGTTACTTTTAGATTACTTTCCCTTTAAGAGGCATTAGAAGAAGACAAAAATGTATTTTACCAATTGAACGACATCTTTTGCAGGATAAATCAATGTTAAAGTTTACATAGCTGTATATGGATGTTACATTTTACTTTATGGGTTGGTTATGTAGGCTTTTTCTTTCTACTACATATAATAATATGATTAAATTATATCTTTACATTAAAAACCAAAGTCTATCAGAGTTCCAGTCATTCCGATAAATGTTATACACCTTGATCGTCAAGAATAGGACTTGCAAATATGGAAGTATAGATTAGCCAAATTGATTTACCTGAGCATGACCCCAAAACTAAGTACTTATTAGCCAGCCCTACTCTGTTGTTTATGATTTTGTTGTCGCGGAGGACTGATTGGCCTCATTGATTTTAGTTGAAAAATGGAATGGCATACTTTACCAAGAGTGTTCAAAGCTGTCATCAAGGCAAAGGGTGGATACTTTGAAGAATCTAAAATATATTTGGATTTGTTTAACACTTTTTTGGTTACTACATGATTCCTTATGTGTTATTTCATAGTTTTGATGTCTTCACTATTATTTTACAATGTAGAAAATAGTAAAAATAACGAAAAACCCTTGGAATGGGTAGGTTTCCAAACTTTTGACTGGTACTGTATATATCATTTATAAGTCCAAAAATAGATGTAGCAACTACAGATTACCACTTTAAATCTATCAAAAGTGTGCAAATTTGAGCAAGTGTGCATTAGGACTATGGATTATTTTTTTATCAGCATGAATTAGATTGAGCAATACAAGCCCCACTTTTATTCCATAGGCTTGGATCCGCGCTATGCAGCTGTTGCAAGAGCGCATTTTTCACTGGCTGTCCACTGGTTTGAAAAACAATGATTGATAAGCAGCTTAAACTTCTTGAATTCAACCATTATCATGTTCAAATACACATTTAGATTTGTGAACAGCCATCCACAACGACCTGTAGCCTACAAAAGCCTATTCCTGCTCTTTTCCCGCGATCCATCAAACACATTTGGTGCGTCATCATAGCGGTCTCTACTTGTGGTCAGACTCGCTCAGGTGGAACAAATTTACATTTGCGCCTTTTTTCAATGCTGATTTTAGTGTCTTTAAGAAAACAGAAGTGTCAAATATTTTTTTCTCTCACTAACATCCTTTCTGAATTTAATAGTACTCCTCGAGTAATCATCTCATTTTTCAAAAGTATTGGTCATCTGATGACAATATTTTGCTGGTAATGTAACAGATTACAGGTATTACATGTAATCCGTTACTCCCCAACCCTGGTTGTAGTTCACTCAGGGTTAATGTACCATCGTTCAGTTTTGGGCGTCATCAACCTGTATTTTCCCCAGCTGAGTCATGTACTGTAAATGCCTAGCCTGTTTAATTCAGGATTAACGCTGCACTCAGTAGTGAGCACAGCATTCAGTCTGTCCTAGGAAATGCATTCCACTATCTATGTATCAAATGAACAGAACCCCTTTGTTGGAGTTGCATTTCTCTTTTTCTCAGTTTATTTGCAGTCCTTCCCATATTAGATGTTATATAACAAGTAAATATGCTTGTCTGCCGTTCACACAAAGTTTAAAACCATTCTGAGCCATCTCAGCAGTACTTAGTGTGATTTAATGGGTGACCGACAGTGATATGTGTTTTTCACCAGAGGCTGGGGAATTGAAAGACAACAGTGTTACAGCTAATGCCTTTTACACGAGCATACAATCACACATCTGAGGCCTCAGTCACCACCACCACCACCGTTCAAACCCACGAACGTCTTTATTTCCTTGCACATTGTTTAACGACTGGGTGTCGGCTGTTGGTTTACCCCTTTTATTTGTTATTTCTAAAAATAGAATGTTATTTCGTAAGCTTTTCTTTCTTTCTTTTTTTACAGATCCCTTTTTTCGGAGCTGCAAAAAGCAATTTCAACTTGTGTGTTTTTGTGTTATATTTATTTTATGAAAAAGAAAGAGCATTTGGCCTCTCTTGCTCACATGTTTGTCCTCCATCTTTTACCCCAGATGTGAAGGTCCCCGACAAATCAGAGACCAAGCGCTACAGTGAGATCTTCCGGGACTTCGATAATTTTGAACTCTCTTTGGTCAACTCGTAAGTCTGACTTTTAGATTCACTCATCGTGTACACTTATTACCATTGTCACCCTCCACATCATAATCAGTCCATCATTCAGAACACCTTGACATGTTTTACATTTTAGTCCTTTAGCAGACTCTTATGCAGAGCGACTTACAGTGCATTCATCTTAAGGTAGCTCGGTGAGACAATCACATATCACATTCATAGTAAGTAAAACCTTTCCTCAATAAGGCAATTATCAGCAGTGAGCTAGTAAGAAAGACCAATGTGACTGTTAGTGCAGGGATTACTTTTTTATTTGTTGGGGGGGTCTGCTACTAGTTGCCAGAAAGAGGAAGTGTATACCTACGTGAGATTATAAACCGAGTATATTCTTCCTCTTACATCTATGTGTACATACAGTACCAGTCAAACGTTTGGACACACCTACTCATTCAAGGGTTTTTCTTTATTTTTACTATTTTCCAGGTGTGTCCAAACTTTTGACTGGTACTGTACCTTAGTTTGATAGGTCCTATTTAAGAGTAACCCTTCATAATGGTTTTTTAGGTGCTTCATAAATCATTCAAGGTGGAAAAGGGGTTATGTCGCATTTGTCAATGCACCAGATGTAAGGACCTGAAAGTAATACCTTTTATATATTCTGAACACAAATATAAACGCAACATGTAAAGTGCTGGTCCTATGTTTCATGAGCTGAAATAAAAGATCCCAGAAATGTTCCATATGCACAAAAAAAAAAAAAATCTCTCAAATTGTGTTCACAAATTTGTTTACATCGACTGTTAGTGAGCATTTCTCCTTTGCCAAGATAATCCATCCACCTGACATGTGTGGCATATCAAGTAGCTGATTAAACAGCACGATCATTACACAGGTGCACCTTATGCTGGGGACAATAAAAGGCCACTCTAAAATGTGCAGTTTTGTCACATTACACAATTCCACAGATATCTCACATTTTGAGGGAGAGTGCAATTGGCATGCTGACTGCAGGAATGTCCACAAGAGCTGTTGCCAGATAATTTAACGTACATGTCTCTACCATAAGCCACCGCCAACGTCATTTCAGAAAATTTGGCAGTACGTTCAACTGGCCTCACAACCACAGACCACGTGTAACCACGCCAGCCCAGGACCTCCACATCCGGCTTCTTTACCGGCGGGATCATCTGAGGAGGGTGGGGTGGTGCTGAGGAGTATTTTTCTGTGTAATAAAGCCCTTTTGTGGTGAAAAACAAATTCTGATTAGCTGGGCCTGGCTCCCCACCCATGGCTGTGCCCCTGCCCAGTCATGTGATATCCATAGATTAGGGCCCAATGAATTTATTTCAATTGACTGATTTCCTTATATGAACTGTAACTTAGTAAAATATATTTTTGTTAAGTATAGTATGAATTTGCCCAGAAATATTAAGTGAAGCATCTAGTAATTATAAAGGATTTACGAAGGCTTCATAAAGCCATTATAACATTTATCTGCCCTCTGCTCCATCAGCACTGTGGAGGAGATGTTTCTAGACCCTGACTCCCAGTCAATCGCTGAGACCGTCTCTACGGAAACCACCGACAACACTGAGCTGGATCACGTGACGGTGGGGGAGCAGTACTATCAGTCAATCAATTAACTAATCAACATTATTTATAAAGCAATTTTTACACCAGCAGTTGTCACAAAGTGTTTTACAAATACCCAGGCTAAAAACAAACAATCAATCAATCAATTGTTACTATGTTATCTCTGTCAATCAATCAACATTTTTTTTCTAGCCTGGTGCTCCGTTGTGTTGATACTTTTGGTACGGTTTGTACTAGCCAACAGGGGAATCATTTGAATTTAGGTTCCGCTCATATTCTACTGATATGAAGTACAGTGTATATCGTCTTGTCTCCAAATCCATTTCTCTGTGTAATGGTCTGTATTCTGCCCTGCAGTGTGAGGATGTCTACCCCGCAGATTGTGATGACAAAGATGGAGGTCTATCAGGTATGTTTGTAATACAATCAAATGTATTTATAAAGCCCTATTTACATCAGCAGATGTCACAAAGTGCTTATGCAGAATGTGGTGTGTTGTATGCATGTGTGTTTTTCCATTTTGTTCTATTTCAATCGAAATGACCCCAACCCTGGTGTGCGTAACGGAGGAGGTTTGTTGGTTCAGCGTGATGAGTAACCTTGCCAGAGACATAAAGACTTGCATTAGCTCCCACAGCTAAAACCTACTTAGGCTATAGCTCAGCAGGCTGAGGCATGTAGCACACAGGTGACCCAGGTTCAAGCCCAGTTGGTAACATGTGCAAACCCTTGTGGTTTAGGCTTAGACTTCAGTATCCATGGTGTGCAGCAGGGCATTTGTAAATGCTAAGAGAGATTTCGCTACATAACAGCCAGCAGTAATTAGAGGACAGGGCTTATAGTTGTAATGTGTTGAAGGTGACTAGCGTCTGTGATCTCTATCACCAGCACCATATGTTCCTCGTGTCCATTACCCATTTTAGACAGAAGATRTGGTACTGTATGTTACCTGCAAAAAAGCATTCAGCCCCCTTGACTTTTTCCACATTTTGTTACTTTACAGCCTTATTCCAAAATGTATTAAATCGTTTTTTCCCCTTATCAATCTACACATAATACCCCATAATAAAAAAATTAAAAATTGTTTTTAGAAATATTACATTTACATAAGAATTCAGACCTTTTACTCAGTACTTTGTTGAAGCACCTTTGACAGCGATACAGCCTCAAGTCTTCTTGGGTGTAACGCTACAAGCTTGGCACACCTGTATTTGGGGAGTTTCTCCCATTCTTCTCTGCAGATCCTCTCAAGCTCTGTCAGGTTGGATGGGGAGCGTTGCTGCACAGCTATTTTCAGGTCTCTTCAGAGATGTTCGATCGGATTCAAGTCCGGGCTCTGGCTGGGGTACTCAAGGACATTCAGAGACTTGTCCAGAAGCCACTCCTGTTGGAAGGTGAACCTTTGCCCCAGTCTGAGGTCCTGAGTACACTGGAGCAGGTTTTCATCAAGGATCTCTCTATACTTTGCTCCGTTCATCTTTCCCTCGATCCTGACTAGTCTCCCAGTCCCTGCCGCTAAAAAACATCCCCACAGCATGATGCTACCACCACCATCCTCCTTCACCTTAGGGATGGTGCCAGGTTTCCTCCAAATGTGACGCTTGGCATTCAGAACAAAAAGTTAATCTTGGTTTCATCAGACCAGAGAATCTTGTTGATCATGGTCTAAGAGTCTTTAGGTGCCTTTTTGCAAACCAAGCGGGCTGTCATGTGCCTTTTACTAAGGAGTAGCTTCCATCTGGCCAGTCTACCATAAAGGCCTGATTGGTGGAGTGCTGCAGAGATGGTTGTCCTTCTGGAAGGTTCTCCCATCTCCATAGAGGAACTCTAGAGCTCTGTCACAATGACCATCAGGTTCTTGGTCACCTCTCCAGAGGGTGTGACAATAAGTCTTGTACAAACTTGGACCCAGGCACAGAGAAACACAGCAGGCAGAGGTGAGGATTAATCCAGAACATTTACTGAAGCTTACACAGCAAAAACAACAAAGCACTGGCACATGAATCACTAAACAAAACAAGAGACCTGAGCAACCGGCCCAGTCCACAGAGGACCTAATAGTCATACACCAGGTGAACCCAATAAACCCAATCAGGCTCACCTGGACACCTGAAAATACAGGTGGACTCCAATCAAGTTGTAGAAACATCTTATGGACGATCAAAAGAAACAGGATGAACCTGAGCTCAATTTCAGTCTCATAGCAATATACTTATGTAAATAAGGTATTTCTGTTTTTTATTTTTAATACATTTGAGAGAAAAAAATTGAAAAACCTGTTTCCGCTTTGTCATTATGGGGTATATTGTGTAGATTGATGAGGATTTATTTATTTTTTGATCTATTTTAGAATAAAGCTGTAACGTAACAAAATGTGGAAAAAGTCAAGAGGTCTGAATACTTTCTGAATGCTCTGTAAGGCAATATTTATTTCAAACAGCCCCTTATTACCAGTTGTTTGCAGGTATACCCCTTTTATACATATCAGTGGGTAATTGGCAAATTCCAAGGGTTGGGGGTTGTTGTTGAACCATGGGGGCTGTTTGCATTTCAAATTAGGGATGTGTTAAACAATGGAAGTGTTAATGAATTTACCTGCAAAAAATCTGAGAACCATTCACACAGACCCAATACCTGTATTTTGGTTACAGGGTCAGTATAAATACAGGAATCATAACTAGGTGTTAAGTGGGTTTTATATGTTTTTCTACCCCCTATGCTTTTCAGAAATACCAAAAAAATCTAGTATAAAAATGCAGGCACAGTAAATTTGTGTGGTTTTGGTCTTTATGTGAAAGGGATGCAAGAGTCCAAGCCATTCTCTTCTGGAAACACTGGTGACTGACACTAATAGACAGCCAATCCAGGTGGGATGTGATGAGTGATGTGGGCGGGACTAGTGGGGTGACAGCCAGTCACGGTGGTTGATCTCCAACTATTCAATCTGTCTTGTTGACGTGTAATTAGCCGGTGGCGCTAATTGCCTCTGTGTTAACGAGATTAGGAGAAGACTGGAGAGGGTGGGGAGGGAGAGAGGATTAGAGCTGCAGACAGATGCTCTCTAGTTTACCACTCAGACATATCCATCAAACAGGAGAGAGAGAGGGAGGAAGGAAGAGGGGAAGGAAGGGATGAGAGAGGGGGAGAGAGGGAGATAGAGGTCGAGGGAATGAGAGAGGAAGGGAGAAATGTGGGAGTGAGGGAGAAAGGGAGGAATAGGGGAGGTAGAGAGGGATGGGGAAAAAGAGAGGGGGATATCC
Organism: Salvelinus sp. IW2-2015; assembly: GCF_002910315.2. Taxonomy (NCBI): domain Eukaryota; kingdom Metazoa; phylum Chordata; class Actinopteri; order Salmoniformes; family Salmonidae; genus Salvelinus; species Salvelinus sp. IW2-2015. Next base: position 12,551,206 of record NC_036860.1, read on the forward strand.
CTTACGGAAAAAACGACATCAATTTCACATGTGATCTCATGTGAAGTTAATATGATTACATGTGACATGTTAAAGAAGCATGTGATAGCATGAAACTACACGTGAAAACATTTAAGCACATGTGAAAACATGATAACATGGGAATGCAACATTTCAACAGGTGATACCATGAAAATACACGTGACAACATTTGGAAGTTTTTCATGTGAAAGTGCAAATTTGATTTTCACACATTTGAAAATGCAATTCCACATGTGAGAGTTAGATTTTAACATGTGAAACTGCAAATTCCACATGTGAAAAGATGGTGTGCACATGTGAACAACTGACCTCATTTGTGTCTCTTTTGTTTTCACACGTGAACATTTCAGCTCAACATGTGAAAAAAGTTAAAGGAAGTMATGAAATGGTATAGGCGTTTTAAGGTAACTGGTACGCCGATCAGCTAAAATAGTGTCACTTAAAAAAAAAAAAAATCTATGACAACATGATTACCTTTGACATCAAATCAAATTTGATTGGTCACACATATTTAGCAGATGTTATTTTGGGTGTAGCGAAATGCTTGTGTTCCTAGCTCCAACAGTGCAGTAGTATTTACGTTTTCACAACAATGCACACATCTAAAAGTCAAAGAATGGACTGAAGAAATATATAAATATTAGGACAATATGACGCCACCTGGGATTTGAAATGCGCTTATCTTTCTGCTGCGCCACAAAGCCTGTATCATTCTCAGAAGTCCCCTACACGTTCATTACATATAATACCTCGCTGCACTGCTTTTTTTTATATCAGTTAATATGACTATTCTCTCATCATTGATTCCATTGACTTATTTCAGTAATTTGAGGGTTTTCTGTGTAGTTGTCTAATGTTGGTGAGGCATATCATTCTGTTTTAATATTACTCCTGAATGAATAACTAGGATAAATATAATAGTTTTCTTGAGTGTATTATACAAAGCTGACATTTACTATTAAGTCAAAAGTATAAGAATACAGGTGACACTAGTCATTGACACAGACATGGTGGTGTAGCAGGAAGATGTGAATGCTGTGAACCATGAGGTTGTGAGTTCAAATCCCAGGTGAGGACCTGTTGAATAATTATTACTGTATAAATAAACRTACGCAATGTAATCATGTAGGTTGGAAACACTGCGGCTATTTCGTGATGTTCCGGCGACATCCTAACAACATGWTTTTGTCTGCAGGGCATCATGTGAAAATGTCAATCCGCATGTGAAAGGTTATGTGATCATGTGAAATATCATCACATGTGAAGTGTTCCAAAACAACATGTTTTTTTCATGTGACATTTCACAGGTGAAAGAAAATGTTACATGTGCAAAACATCGTGATTTTCCACATGTTTTTCCATAAAGGGATGGGAGGGAAAAGAGAGAAACAGACAGAGGGGAAGAGTGAGTACAGAGTGAGTAATGAAAAGAGCATTGTTCAGCCTGAGAGACAAAAAACTACAAAGGAGACAGAAAGGAAGACTAGTGAGATGATGGGGAAATAGGAATGAGAGGGGGACATGTTAGACCAGGGTCTTGTTCAGTAGGACACAACGTAGCAGAACATTTTGCAATGGAAACTGAAAAACATTTTTTWATTTTTTATTCACAACGCTTTGAAATGTTTTCCCCCTACTGAACGCAGCCCACTTGTTTCTCCAGGAACTGTGTATGTATGTAGGGATGTCCTTTGACCCCATTAAACCCCAATTCCATGGACACAGACACACGTTGCCGTAATGCAGATTAAGGATTACACGACCACGTAGAGCAGTGTTTAAATAAGACATTAGAATGGAAACATCCTGGAGCCGTGCCTATTCGCTGTGCTGCACGCCACGGAAGGCCTCACGTCACCCACTGCAGCGCACCAGACAGTCACCTCTTCTTGGTGTGGGTTGCCCCTAGATGCTGATCTTTTTTTTGTGTTGTAAGATTTTATTTGATCTTTTAGAAACAGTACAAAATATACACATACAAACGGAAACATCAGACAAACATCAACTACATCACAACTGCACAGACCCGTAAGCACAGACCCCAATCTCCAGCCCCCGCATCACTTTCCATCACATGGCCTAAAACAGCACCATTTCTCTCCGTAGACCACCCGCTTTCAATATTTAAATAATAAATCATGACATTTGTCCATTATGCTAATGATGGCGGATTGATTGATTTCCACGTTTTTAGTATACGTTATTTTTTTCAAGATGAGCGATGAAACGAGAATCGTTCAACCCATCGGGTATCTCACGACACCCCCATATGCCATGTCTTGAAATATGCAGACCGACAGGTTAAAGGGAAGTTTACACTTTAATACTTCTGACAGCCAACTGTCTAGCTCCGCCCACAACTTCCGGACTTTATAGCGTTCCCAGAAAGCATGGATTGTTGAGTCATTATTAGTTTTATACTTCAGACATGACTCTGCCATTGTGCTGTAGAATTTGTGAATTTTGTCTCTTGTATAATAAATTCTATACATTAGTTTATACTGGGTTAAGCATACATTTTCGTTAACTGTAATTTCGGGAGCACTTTACTTAACACCCAGCCTACGTGGTCATAACCATGCTATAATATGTCATAACAGCTGACAGAACTTGTCATAACCTGCCATAATATGGTCATAACACTGTCATGACCCAATAATTTACACCTGTTGTGACATATATTGCGTTATTTTATGGATGGTTATGACACCTACATACGAGTGTCAAAACCCACATTTATTCAAATGTATTTTTTCCCTGCCAAGAAGTTTCCTTTCGTTTCAAAGTTAATTTCTTAAGTCCTTTGTTGTTTGTTGTAATACATTCTTTACAGTCATGTTTTTTTCATCGCACTGTATTTTAAATAACTTCTCGAAAATATACTACGACACTGTCATAAAGGCTTATGACCATCATAATCGTATAAGCCAATCACGTACATTCCCTTATAAAGTGGGTGGTTCGAGGCCTGAATGCTGATTAGCTGACAGCTATCGTATATCAGACCGTATACCACGGGTGTCTTGTCCTGCTCCGTACATCTGCTCCTGTATTCATCCCAGTCATCAGCAACAGAGCATTGGGATAGGTGCATATCAGACATTAATGTGTGCGCAATTACAATGTTAGTTTTAATATGGTCAATTTCAGAAAATGTTATATAACGTAAACATATTGTTGACAGGTTGGCTATAGTGTAATGGAATGTTTTGCCTTGTGTGGTAGGTTTTGTGGGTTTGGACAGTCTTATGTAGGTTTCTTATATGTCACAACAGGTCTAAATATATGTGTCATGACAGTGTACATCAGCTGTTTCGACAGATTATGACATGGTTACGTGTTATGACGCTGGCTGTCAAGTGAAGTGTTACGTTATTTCGTTATGCTCCAACTTTACCTCCATCCTGTGCCAACATCCGTTCTTTTTAASTCTTGGTTTCAATAGTTTATATTTTTTTTCTACGAGATTGTCAGTTGGTTAGGCTCTCTGCGAGGTTTTATATATCTTACCTATCATATGAACATCCTTTTCTGACTCAAATAAGATTCCCTAAATGTTGCTCTGATGCCCAAAAGATGTCAAATCGAGTCGTAATAGGTCACTTTTAAGTTGTATGTATTTGAAACGATCAAATATTATCTTTTGGTCAATTTGGCATTTTCCCCACTAATGATTAAGGTTAGGATTGGGGGAGAGGAAGCTGATTCTAGATCTGCACCTGGGGGAAACTTCACCCCGGAGCACCTCTTCTTTACCATGTTACTAAGCATATAGCTATACCTTCCCTCTGGGTGCCCTCCTCCTCTCTCTTYATTCAGTTACATCTAATACAGAGTCCTGCCCTCCCCCTCACCCGACCCACTCTTCCCAATCCCAAATTCTCCCAGCTACCCCCTCACCAGTTTGGAGCTGATCTGTAATAAGTCAAATGGAGGGGCGAGGCGTGGGGCTGCGGATTGGGGCGAGCGGTGGGGGTAGGGTGGTAGGGCTGATGAGTTGAGTGGTCCGTGCCGTGGCCTGCTTTCTGTAATGCCTGTCATCTGTCCCGTCGGGTTGACATTGATTGATCCTTGCACTGTATATGTGTCAACTGTGTTGTCAACTGTGTTGTTTATCTGTGTTAGTTGGTGTCAAGGGTAAATAACAGTATGGGCCGAGTTCGGAGCTTGTGTAACTAACTGCTGTTGGCACTTGTGTAACACAAGTTGACATTCTGACCGTCGTATATCAATATTCCTGATTTACTGTAATTCCACTAACCTACAGCTGTGAAGTTCTCTCTACTGAGACAGAAAGGGAGAGAGAGAGAAAGAGAGCTTGGGAGAGGGTGAGAAAGAGAGAGATGGGGGGGAGATCAGGTACAGAAAAAATGCTGTAAGGAGGAGCATCAATAATCAGTTTGTACTGAGCTCGAACCCGATCCTCACCACATCCACCCTCATAGTCCTCTTGACAGGGTCTGCAAGTCGCACACACACACACACCAGGAGGTAAAACCTGGTTGTGATCTAAAGCCTGTCACTCCACAATCTGGACCTGCCCTCTCTGGATAATCCCTAGTCCCAGAAGCCAGCACAGGCAGAGCGGAGCGAGAGGGGACATACACACACACACACACACACACACACAAGTGGCACAGGGACACTCGTTGCCAAAGTGTGAAGGGGAGCCCACAAGAGAGGGAGACAGGGAGTGAGAGAGAGAGAGAGAGAGAGAGAGGTCAACGCAGCACAACACTCGGTCAGAAAGTCTTCATCGTTTTTGGTGGATTTTGCTCTCCGACATGGAGTTACTTGTTTCAAGGGAGAAGCCCGTTATATGCTCTGCTCTCACTCTGGGAACTGAGAGGGGCGTCTGTGACAACACACAGAGAGGACTCGAGCTCAGAAATAGAGTGTAGGACACAATGCATCTCTGTGTCGGAGAAGAAGAAGTGAAACAGGATATGGACTTTTCAGAAGACTGCGGTATTGACAGATCCAACAATCTATTCCTGTGCGTGCAGCTTGACCGTGGACAGGTCAAAGAAGTGGAAGGACAGCGGTACTGAGAGTGACGCTGCGAGATCACGAGTGAGGGGGGAAAAGAGGACTGAGAAAGCACATGACAGGGAAAGAGAGAGCAGAAAGGAGTGTGCGGGAGGAAGGAAGAAAGAAAGCACATGACATGCGTTGCAGGATTGTTGCATGTCGCCATCTGCTGCCACTGAGTCAGAGAGGAAGATGAGAGAGCAGTTGACTGACTTCAGACTGCTGTCAGTCACACCAACGCCCTGACTTCCATAACAACCATAACACAAAACACCCGCTCTGCTGTTGCCACATCGATTACAGCACTCTGGCACCGAGAAGTTGCCAGGGTAATCTTCTCAGACGACACATTTTCTCTCTCCTCTCTTCTCTCTCTCTCTCTCTCTCTCTCTCTCCCGCTCATCGTCTCTCTCTCTCTCTCTGCATCACGGATCGAAGCGCGTTCCTCGTTTCCTAGATGATCTGAACTCTCGTACTCTTTCTGGTTTCTGCGTCCGGCGAATACTGACGAGGAGTGCAGGGGCAGAAGTGCAGCAATGGGTAACACCCGAGTGGACTGGAGGGAGGCAGAGCAAAGAAGAGGAGGTGTGGATGTGTAAGAGAGCCAGGGAGAGATGAGACGAGGTATGGAGGAGAAGGGAGGAAGAGAGAGGAGGGTGTCTAAAAAGCCTGTTGGGAACCTCGGGCCATCCCTTTCTCTCTCTTTCCTTTCTTCACTTTCTGTCCGTCAAAGACAGTCTGTTTACCCTGGAGCAGCTGGTCTAGGCTGGACTGGAGAATTTCCTTGGGACCATTTAGTATTTCCCAACAAGATGACCGAAAGCTATGCATGCTTTGAGATGAACCAACCTATGACCACACCTCCACTCGTGGTGGTGTAGTAGTGACCACTTGGGAAACTGCGCACTGGACAATTGTGGACTCTTGGGACAAGCCCTGATGACCAGTCAATTCACAGTCTCTCTTCTCCATCCAGAGTTTGTTTTGGCTAAACACAAAACCTGTTGTGAAACAGAGCTATGTTTCTGATGACTCAACGGAACTGAAGAAAATAGGGAGATACCCCTTTTTTTGTCTGTTCTCTTTAAAATTGCTTTGTTTTTGTTTCTTGGATGACAAATTATTCGGATTTAGCACATTAATTGATAGTATGGGACACAAAGCAATACCCCGTGAGCCCAGCTTTTTTCCCTGGGAATCAGGGGGGAGAGGGGTCTTTTTTGGATCTACGCCCCGTGGGGGTCCAGACTGCCCGTTGTGGTGTGTGTGTGGGGTAAAAAGCCCTCCTGACTGTGTGCCATCAGGGTGAGGTAGTAGAGGATCATGCAAGTGATGCTTGATGTACTCACCATCCACCCAGGAAGCAGCCTGGCTCTGTGGGTCGCTGTTGAGGGAGGCGTGGAGCTGGCCTGCAGTATGCCGAAGATGTGGTGCCGGCTAGCGCCAAAGGCCTGCTGGCCTGGATGGAAAAGAGAATCAGCCTGGGTGAGTGGAGACGTGGGTGTGTACGTGGGTGTGGGTATTTCTGTGTCTGTCTGCCCTGTGTGTAGTTGGGTGTGTGGTGTGTTTTGTTTCTGTGTCTGTCTGCCTGTGGTGTACGTGGGTGTGGGTGTGTTTGTTTTCTGTGTCCTGTCTGCCTGTGTGTACTTGGGTGGTGTGTGTGTTTGTTTCTGTGTCTGTCTGCCTGTGTGTACGTGGGTGTGGATGTGTTTGTTTCTGTGTTTGTCTGCCTGTGTGTACGTGGGTGTGGATGTGTTTGTTTCTGTGTTTGTCTGCCTGTGTGTACGTGGGTGTGGGTGTGTTTGTTTCTGTCTGTCTGCCTGCTTGTCAGTCTGTCTGTCTCATATTCATACTTGCATATCTTACATTGACATAAACACATGATTTAATTAAAGTTAAGTGCACCTATCTCAAATTAGGGCATGGCCCATAGTGTATCACTGCAATGTGGTACAGACTCATTCAAAGTAACAAATGGACACAACTACCCAATTATAACATATTCACAAACACATATATTTGTAAATATGTGCTTGCATGTGAACAATGTGCTTTGCATATAAACAAATGAAATAGTTCACACACCAAATGTGAAGTATATACCATGTTTCTGGCATTCATAGACAGTTAAGCCTTCTCGAGACATAAGATAAACAAGAATAATTTTAGGACAACACGAAAGGCTCTCTTATCCCTCTGTAAAAAAGTTATTTTACTGGTATGGAACTGCAGTAACTACAGGAACCAAAGCTCTTCTCCTAGGAAAGACAAGCAGTTAAGTAGGCCTACACTGCCATTAGAGAATGTGTGTTTATTCCTCAACTGTAATAGGATAATAGACCTTRTGGTTGAACCCTGTGTGGAAGGATTAACAGTATTCTCCACAGTACCCTCTGGTGGTAAAACTTCGGTATTACAAGGACTGTTATAGGGACCATTTACATTCCTAGTGAGCAAAACTGGATATCCGAGAAAATAATTAACAATTTCAGGGACAGCAAGATATCACGGACCCCTTAGGTTGAGAAACACTGTTAGGGTATTACGGAGCAGTATAACCTACCCTGAGGAACACTAGGGTGGGGTATTACGGAGCGGTATTACGGTAACATTAGGGTATTACGGAGCGGTATAACTTACCCTGAGGAACACTGTTAGGGTATTACGGAGCATTATAACCTACCCTGAGGAACACTGTTAGGGTATTACGGAGCGGTATAACCTACCCTGAGGAACACTGTTAGGGTATTACGGAGCGGTATAACCAACCCTGAGGAACACTGTTAGGGTATTACGGAGCGGTATAACCAACCCTGAGGAACACTGTTAGGGTATTACGGAGCGGTATAACCTACCCTGAGGAACACTGTTAGGATATTACGGAGCGGTATAACCTACCCTGAGAACAGTTAGGGTATTACGGAGCGGTATAACCTACCCTGAGGGAAATGGAGAGAGGTCAGAGTGACAGTGTAGGGGAAGTGGTCAACATAGAGGGAAAGGTCTGAGCTATGGTCAGAGGTCTGAGCCACTGTGGACAGTGGTCAGTTGAATGCAGTGGAGGCTGGTGGAAGGAGCTATAGGAGGGCTCATTGGGCTAGAACGGATACATGGACCAGTATCACACGGCAAACCTATAGAAACCACCTGTTTGACTCCGTTTCCATTCTTCCATTCCAGCATTACACACGAGCCCATCCTCCTATAGATCCTTCCACCAGCCTCCACTGGTTGAATTGGTTTGCAACGCTGACACCAGCCAGCGAGAGTCATTTATCTAAAGGAGATCAGCAAGATTTAAGTGGTACTAAC
>NC_036860.1:12559951-12565445 GCF_002910315.2 Salvelinus sp. IW2-2015
TAAACACTGTTAGGGAATTACGGAGCGATATAGACCCCCTGAGAAAACTGGTTAGGGAATACGAGCGGTATAACCTACCTGCAGTACACTGTAAGGGTAATTACGGAGCGATATAACCTACCACTGAGAAACACTGTTAGGGTATACCGGCAGCGATATACCCACCACTGAGAAACACTGTATAGCGGTATTACGGAGCGCGATATAACACCCTGGAGTACACACTGTAGAGGTATTACGGAGACGAGTATAAACCTACCCTGTAGGAACACTGTTAGGAATTTACGGACGGTAATAATACCCGAGAAAACACTTTAGTATTATCTCCTCTTTTACTTGAAGTAGGGCAGCACTTAGGCAGCCAAAGCAGAGCATTGATTTTGATATTTGGTGATGTAAGCTAACAATCTGAACTGACCTCTCCTCTCTGAGGTCTGATGGCCTGATATGGGATCTGATATGTTACATATTGGTTGTTATATCACCATTGAAAGACATAAATGGAACACGCAACAGCTCCAAAAGTCCTATGGATGATATTGTTATGCTAATAAATAGTTTTTACTCAAATCAATCACGTTCCGTCATACTGACTTATTCTGGTCTGTTTGCAGAGCAAGAGTTTGCCAAGAACATCATAAAGGCAGCAGAAACAGCTAAGTCCTGTGTGGCTCAGCAGGTATGGATGCTTTTCCTGTCTCTCGTGTGCATGGGGCTGTATAGGTTGTACATGTGATGATGTGTACAGTATTGCATAGAAAAGTATTCAATTCATATCAGATGACTCTTCAGGCCTGTTATTAGCTACCTTAGTGGAATGCACTGAAGGTCGCTGTGCATAAAAGCGTCCGCTAAATTACCCAAATAAAATGTTTTACAGTGCCTTGACGTTTTTTCACAATTTGTTGTGTTACAGCCTGAATTTCAAATGGATTAAATGTCTCTGGCCGAAAACACAATATCCCATAATGTCAGAGTGGAATTATGTTTTTAGAAATAATTCATTAAAAATTAAAAGCTGAAATGTTTTGAGTCAAGCCTAAATACGTTCAGGAGTAAAAATGTGGTGAACAAGTCACATAATAAGTTACATGGACTCTGTGTGCATTAATAGTGTTTATTATGATTTTTGAATGACTGCCTCATCTCTGTACCCCACACATACAATTATCTGTAAGGGCCCTCAGTCGAGCAGTGAATTCCAAACACAGATTCAACCAGAAAGACCAGGGAGGTTTTCTAATGCCTCGCAAAGAAGGGCAACTATTGGTAGATGGGTATAAAAAAAACAGACATTGAATATCCCTTTGAGCATGRTGAAGTCATTAATTACACTTTGGATGGCGTATCAATACACCCAGTCACTACAAAGATACAGGCGACCTTCATAACTCAGTTGCAGGAGAGGAAGGAAACCGTTCAGGGATTTCACCATGAGGCCAATTTAAAACAGTTACAGAGTATAATGGCTGTGATAGGAGTAAACTGAGGATGAATCAACAACGTTGTAGTTTGAAAATAATAATTGGCAAATGTTGCACAATCCAGGTGTGGAAAGATCCCAGAAATACTCACAGCTGTAATTGGTGCCAAAGGTGCTTCTACTTCTACAAAGTATTGACTCATGGGTGTGAATGCTTAAGTAAATTAGATATTTCTGTATTTCATTTTCAATCATTTTGCWAAAAATTCGACAAACATGTTTTCAGGCAACACAACAAAATGTGGAATAGGTCAAGGGGTATGAATACTTTCTGAAGGCACATGTACAGTATTGCATAGAAACATATTATTTCATTCATTTCACCACTCTCTCTACATATTCTCTGAAATACTGTACAGCTAATATCTCGAATATAACTGAAATATATCTAAATAACATATTTAAACTATATCTACGACCTGGTTCTTACTGTGCTGTTGTTACAGGACATGATGCCTCTGCAGTACATCTACACCATGGCCCTGGAGCACGATGTGAAGACCAGCCAGTCTACTAAACAGACATCAGAACTGCTGCAGCAACGCTGCTACCAGGTACCACAGACAGACCGACAGACAGACAGACAGGCAGGAGAACCGCCACAGACAGAAACAATTAGCAAGCCTACTCAATGTGTCAAAAAAAACATTAATGTATGCAAGAAAATGTGGAATAATGTGTAAACTGATTGAGTATGATGTGTTTAATCCGACGTCTTTATCCTGAAGGCCCTGGCATCCAAGAAGAATGAGATTGATAAGTGGCGCAGGGAGTTCAAGGATCAGTGGTCCAGAGAACAGAGGAGGATGGTAAGCGCGGGTTTGTTTTAGACGCTACTGTGTGTGTGCGTGTTTAACAGCTTCTCCCATTGATCGGAACATTGCGTTAACTAACGGCTTCTCTCATTGGTCAGAACAATGTGGTAACGGCTTCTCCCATTGGTCAGAACAATGCGGTAACAGCTTCTCTCATTGGTCAGAATGAGGCGGTGGCGGCTCTGAAGAAGGCTCGTCAGCAGTACCTGCAGCGCAGCGAGGACCTGGAGAAGACCAAGGCTGTGACGGCCAAGGCCGGGGACGAGCTCACAGCGGGAAACAAGACCCTGGACAAGAGGAGGAAGTCACGTGACGACGCACAGTCAAAGGTGTGGTGCAGCGGGTCCAACCGCCATATGGAGTTCACTGAAACATATCCCTCTCTCTTTTTTTGGTTCCACTTTTAAGGTTTTCATTTTTTYTTTTATAGGAAAAKTATAGTTMTATTTTTCGGTCATCATGTGACTCACTGTGCCTATCACTCCCTCTCTCTCTCTCCCTCTCTCATCCAGGTGATGGAGGCAGAGATGCAGTACAGACAGTGTGTGTGTGAGGCCCATGACCACCAGGACAAGCTGGAGAGCTTGAAGGAGAAAATCATAGTTCACACCCGCAAACTCATCTGCCAGGGGGACACTGTGCTCAAGGAGGTGGGTGTCCCAAGCCGTTTGGAGATAGACGTCCTTCCCTGTGCGGATGGAACAAGTGGCGTCATAATAGGGATAGTGATAGCATAAGAGTAGGATAAGAGTAAATAGACTCAAGGCAGTAGTCAGCAGGCTTGTTTAATTAGTTCTTTAAGACTGTCAATGCTTTGATTTAAACAATCGCCCGCAACAAACAAAAAAAAAACATTAAATAGTGGTCCAGTCTCTGCATTAATCTAAATAATATAATGCCAATAGCAGACCACTTTTATCCAAAGCAAATTTAGTCAGCTGGTGCATACATAATTTTACATACAGGAAGTGGGTGGGATTTGAACGAATATGCTGGCGTTGCCATGCTTCTACAACTGAGCTACAGAGGTATCTTGAGCTCAAATGGGTGAAATCATTTTGAAATAATTCCTCTTATCATGTAATCTACCACCCCTAGGCCACAGATGAACATGTTCTACTTCCAGCGTCGAAGCGAGACAGCGGTTCCCCTGGGCTACCACAACCTGGAGTTGTACCTGCAGGCCGTGTGAACCGGGGAGCCCTACCTGCTCTAACATCTCAGGAAGAAGAAGCAAGAACAGCCCCTACAAACCTTCACCTTCCAAGGAGTTTGTCCTCGAGTAACAGAGTACGAGTCGGCCGGACATGGAGGATTTGCTTCTGTCTAGATAGGCTACGGCTCTAAGTGATGCTACTGTTTGTCCATTAGTGCCTATTGGTCTTATTGTTAGAGTTGTTGACAATGTTATTGTGTTGCCTGCGGTGTGTGGTGTGTGTGTGTGTGTGTGGTGTGTGTGGTGTGTGTGTGTTGTGTGTGTGTGTTTGTGTGATTTGTGTGTGTTCGTGTGTGTTTGTGTGTTGATGTGTGTGTTGTGTGTGTGTGTTCGTGTGTGTGTGTGTGGGTGTGTATGCTGATGTGTCTGCTGTGTGTTGTGTGTGTGTGTGGTGTGTGTGTGTGTTGTTGTGTGTGTGTGTTGTGTGTGTTGTTGTGTGTGTGCGTGCGTGGTCGTGTTCATCTGTTGACTGGTCAAATGCGTTCAGCCAAGCCAGCTTGCAGCTTCTCCTTCTCCCTGCCTGAAGAAAGTCTGGTTAATCGTAAGGGCTACAGTGACAGTGAGAGCATAGGAGGCAGTCTGGAGTCTCTGTCCAGCCCAGGTAAGCCTGTGTGCTTCATTCCACAGATTTCATTTCATCATGCTCAGAAGATTGACCAATCGTCAAACATCGAGGTCATAATTGCTAGTGGYGAGCAATAATGTGTTCGCTACGAAGCTTACTCAGCTCGTCCCTGTTTGTCTGGTCCTCTCTCCTTCTCTGTGTGTCTTACCCACGTTCAACCCTGAACCCTGTAGCCCATGGCAACAGGAGGCTTCTTAAAGCCTCCTCCACAGGGACCATGTCATCAGACGACCTGGACGAGAGGGACATGGGCACCGTCCTGGAAGGAGGTGAATGTCACCGTCGTCACCTAACTCACACAACAGACACCAACTAATGGCTCTCTATATGTAAATGTTCCTGCTGAATTCCCGAATCTACCCCTAACCCAGCGTTTCCCAAACTCGGTCCTCGGGGCCTCGAGGGGTGCATGTTTTGGTCCTGCAGCCCTTGAGGTCCTCAGGACCAAGTTTGGAAAACGCTGCCCTAACCCCTACACCCTAGCCACTCCGGTAGATCTGAGAGGATTAGATCGATATAATCATTGTGGCTATTGCTTCTTGTCTACTGATTGGCTAGGTGGAAATGCCGCCGTATTCTTCCACTTGTCCAATCCTCTCAGGTCTATGTGAGTTGCTAGGGAGTAGGGTTCTGTTTGGATCTAGGGGGTACATTCGGTGGGGTAGTGTTTCCCACCATGACATGTACACTGCCGAGTATGACTGAGTCCTGTCCTGTGGTTTCTCCTAGATTGTGCGGACTCCACTCCAGAAGGGAACGGTACGGTGGGGAAGGTACGGACTACGTCCCGAGCCGCGCTGACGCACCGATTCCGGAAGATGAAGAGCAAGATGGTGAAGTGCAAACAGTGTGACACCTACATCGTGGTCAACGGCGTCGAGTGTGAGGAGGTGAGAAAGAGGAGGAAACGAAGGAGAGACTTTTGTGGCAGCCTCTGAAATGACAAAAGTAGAACGTTATCGCCTGATACACAGTCACACTAAAGGGTGGAACCGAGCTGTACTGGGCTGGTTTGGTTCTCTGTCCTCCACAGTGTCACCAGCACAGTAGGGTTCAGGTTGACTCGATAGTGTGAGTCAGGTATATAGGGTGTGATTTGAGGTCACCCTGTGGTTTGCTAATCCATGTCCTCTGTCCCGCCTGCCGTCAATCTGTAGTGTGGCGTGGCGGTCCACAGGAAGTGTCTGGAGGTGTTACAGCATGAGTGTGAGAACAGGAAGGGCGTTCTGTTTGGCGTGGGTTTCTCCCTGTTGCCCCGGGACCGGCCTGACGAGGTGCCCTATGTGGTCCAGCGCTGCACGGCCGAGATAGAGAGCAGGGCCCTCAATCTACAGGTACAGTATTAACCTGGATGT
>NC_036860.1:12566362-12571022 GCF_002910315.2 Salvelinus sp. IW2-2015
GGGAAGAGAGATTATGTGTGTGTTGTGGTGTGTGTGTATGTCTGTGTGGGCGTGCATGTTTTTTATTTTTCTTTTATTTAACTAGGCAATGTCAGTTAAGACAAATTCTTATTTCAAAAGACGGCCCTAGGACAGTGCCTTGTTCAGCGGGCAGAAACAACAGAATTTGTTACTTTGGTTAGCTCAGGGATTTGAACTTGAGCAACTTTCGGTTCTAGTCGCAACGTCTTAACCACTAGGCTACGCTGCCACCCACATGTGTGGGTGTGGCATTTTGAACGTGAGTGCATGTGTTCTAAGGTGTGGACGAATCAGACCAGGTGGTCGTCCAGTTCATGTTCAGCAGTCTGCTGGCTTGGAGGATAGAACTGTCTTGAGCCTGTTGGTATCAGATACTCATGCCTGCGATACTGTCTGCCCGGAGGTAAGGGAGTGAAACTCGTGCTGGGGTGTGTGGGGTCCTTGATGATGCTGCAGGCTTCTCCGGGCCCGTTGAATAGATGTCCCCAATGGTGGGGAGCATGGTGTGCAGCTGTATAATAGAGTAGTACTTGTGAAGGTGACGCATCATTTACATTTACATTTAAGTCATTTAGGCAACGCTCTTATCAGAGGACTTACAATATTGGTGCATTCACCTTATGATATTCCAGTGGAACAACCTTTATAATGCATATGCTGCACTGTGTAGTAGTGTAGTACCTGTGAAGCATGACGCATCATATGCTGCACTGTGGTAGTGTAGTACCTGTGAGGTGACGCCTCATACTGCTGCAGGTGTGTAGTAGCGGTATGGGGGCAGTCTCTCCCAGCAGGTCTTCAGGTTATATGTGAGGTCCTTCACCTATCCCAGGAGTCTCTGCTGCCGCCTCCTTCAGCTGAGAGGCTGGATTCCTTGCCACCCCGATGAAGTCATTGTACAGGTCAAAGGTCAACAGCGGCTCTGGATAAGCTGTGTGAGGAGGAGATGGTTATTATTACAATTAATTACCACGTAATAATAATAAAGAAATACTTATTTAGCTTCGATGCCATTGACTGACAACTGTACACATGATGTTCACGTAAAAGGGAATCTGAAGTTAATATGTCCATATTGTCATAGTTGGCTACTCACGAAGGGTCTTTGTGTGAGAGTTAAATAACAGTGTATAACAATGTATGACTGGTATCTCAAGTCAGAATCCATTCGACTCGATATTGTCTCTTAACTGTCGTTGGCTCTACAGGTATATTGTCCTGTATTAACTGTGGTTCGTTGGCTTCTCAGTATATTGTTGTAATTAACTGTGTCGTTGGCTTTAACAGTATATTAATAATGTGTTAAGTGTTTCGGTTGGCTCTACAGTGTATTGTCTGTATTAACTGTGTCGTTGCTCTACAGTACTATGTCTGTATTAACTGTTCGTTGCTCTATAGTATACTTGTTTGTTGTTAAGTGTATGTGTGGCTCTACAGTATTTGTCTGTATTAACTGTGTCGTTGGCTCTACAGTATATTGTCCTGTTTTAACTGTATCGTTGGCTTCTACATAATATTCGTCTGTTTACTGTGTCCTTGGCTCTAGAGTATAGTTATCTGTAATTAACTGTGTCGTTGGTTTCACATATAATTGTCTTGTATTAACTGTGTCGTTGGCTCTACAGTATATTGTCTGTATTAATGTGTCCGTTGGCTTACAGTTATTTGTCTGTATTACTGTGTCGTTTGGCTCTACAGTATATTGTTCTGCATTAACTTGTGTCGTTGGCGCTCTACAGGTATAATTGTCTGTATTAACTGTGTCCGTTGGCTCTACGTATATTGGTCTGTATGAACTGTGTCGTTGGCCTCTAGAGTGATATTGGTCTGTATTAACTTGTCATTGGCTCTAGTATATTGTCTGTATTAACTGGTAATCGTTGCTCTACCAGTATAAGGTCTGTATTAACTGTAGCATTGGCTCCACAGTAAATTGTCTGTATTAACTGTGGTCGTTGGCCTCTACAGTAATAGTGTCTGTATTGAAACTGGTGGTGTTGGCTCTACAGTATATTGTCTGTATTAAACTGTGTCGTTGGCTCTAAGCAGTATATTGTCTTGTCATTAACTTGTATTCGTTGGCTACAGTATATTGTCTGTCATTACACCTGTATCGTTGGCTTACATTATATTCGTATAATGTGTGGCGTTAGATGCTGTAATATCTGGCACATCATATGTTCGGACATAATGCTGGCATGTTTGTTCTAGGACAGTGAGTAC
Source organism: Salvelinus sp. IW2-2015 (assembly GCF_002910315.2). Classification (NCBI taxonomy): domain Eukaryota; kingdom Metazoa; phylum Chordata; class Actinopteri; order Salmoniformes; family Salmonidae; genus Salvelinus; species Salvelinus sp. IW2-2015. The sequence continues at coordinate 12,568,607 of NC_036860.1, forward strand.
CTCTTTGAAGAAGGTTTGAGCCGAGGGATGACCGTCATTGAGGTGGAGACCGGTACGACGAGACGTCTGACTTGGTTCGCGGGACCCGCCTGCGTCTCGAAGACTGACACAGCCTTCTGGATACGACGCGCCTTCGACGTCCACTGATACGATACCCCCCTGCGGTGGGGGGATGGCAGGATGGATGTAGGGCGGAAAGGGGGAAGATAGGGCAAGAGAAATAAGAGGATTGAGAGAAGGGCATGCTACTGTCCGCTTCTGCAAACACAGGTTTTCCTGTTTGCTTAGTGTACTGAAGCAAACAGGAAAACTGTTTTGCAGAAGCGACAGTACAGTGCCCTTCTCTCAATCCCTCTTGATTTCTCTTGCCCTCCTTCCCCCCTTTCCCCCTACATCCATCCATCCATCCCTCCCACCCAGGGGGTGTATCGTATCAGTGGGTCGAAGCCTCGTATCCAGAAGCTGTGTCAGGTCTTCGAGACCCAGGGGGACCAAGTCGACCTCTCTGACCTTTCACCTCATGACGTCACCTCGGTCCTCAAACACTTCTTCAARGAGGTACAACTCCACTGTTTCCCAGACAACAAAGAAAATGGATATTACAGACAATATGCTGTAGAGCCAACGATACAGTTAATACAGACAATATAATGTAGAGCCAACGATACAGTTAATACAGACAATATACTGTAGAGCCAACGATACAGTTAATACAGACAATATACTGTAGAGCCAACGACACAGTTAATACAGACAATATATAGAAGAGATTTAGAACGAGCAGGGCCCCAACATATCATACAGATACAGTATTAACCTGAGTCATTTGCATGTCATCGTTATTTGCGCGACCCTCGTACCAGAGTCAGCATCACCACCTTCTCCGCGCAGACACCTGGAAAACCCCACCTCTATTACAGGAATACATAGGATAGGATAAAAGTAGTTGTAATCCTCTCCACCCCCCTTAAAACGATTTTTAGAATTTGCACTATTGTAAGTGGCTGTTCCCACGGGATGTCATAGGTGAATGCCACCAATTTGTAAGTCGCTCTGGATAAGAGCGTCTGCTAAATGACTTAAATGTAAATCGTAAATTGCCTTAGAATACAGATACTGAAAGCAAACCAGGACAAACTGTGTTTGCTATGAAGCGGAACAGTAGCAGTGTGCCCTCTCTCTCAATCCTCTTGCGATTTCTCTTGGCCTCCCTTCCCCCTTTCGCCCGTACAGTCAGTTCCATCCATCCCTCCCACGCGCAGGGGGTGGTATCCCGTATCACGTCGGTGCGAAGCCGCGTTCGTATCCAGAAGCTGTGCAGGTCTTCGAGACGCAGGGCGGGGACCAAGTCATGACTCTCTGACCCTTTCCACCTCTTATCACCCTGGCCAGTCACGTCAAACCACCGTTCAGGGGCTCAACCTCTTCACTGAGTACTCACTGTCCAGACAACTCAAAGAAAAGAGAAATAGCAGCACAAAAGCGGCGAGCCAGATAGATTATTACAGACAATATTAATGCTGTAGAGCCAACGATACCTCAATACAGGACAATAAATGTAAGCCAGACGATGTACAGTATAATACAGACAATATACTGTAGGCCCACGATACCAGTAATTAACAGACAATTATACCTGTAGAGCCAACGACACAGTTAATACAGACAATATACTGTAGAGCCAACGACCAGGTAATACAGACACATTAACTGTAGAGCCAACGACACAGTTAATACAGACAATATTACTGTGAGAGCCAATGCATACAGTTAATACAGACCCTATACTGTAGAGCCAACGATATACAGTTAATACAGACATATACTTTTAGAGCCAATGACACAGTTAATACAGACCAATATGACTCTGAGAGCCAACGACACAGTTAATACAGACAATATACCTGTAGAGCCAACAGACACAGTTCAATACAGACAATATACTGTAGAGCCAACGACACAGTTAATGCAGACAATATACTGTAGAGCCCAACGACACATTAATACAGACAATATACTGTAGAGCCAACGACACAGTTAATACAGACAATTATACTGTAGAGCCAACGACACAGTTAATACAGACAATAATATGAATAGCCAACGACACAGTTAATACAGATAATATACTCTAGAGCCAACGGACCACACTTAATACAGACCAATATACTGTAGAGCCACACGATACAGCGTAAAACCAGACAATATACTGTAGAGGCCAACGACACAGTTAATACAGACAATATTAACTGTAAGAGCCAACCGATACACTTTAAACAAAAACAAGTATACTATAGAGCCAACGAACAGTTTAATACAGACAATATACTGTAGAGGCCCAACGCACACAGTTAATACAGATCAATTACACTGCATAGAGCCAACGAAACACTTAACACAATAACTATGACTGTAA
>NC_036860.1:12571047-12574164 GCF_002910315.2 Salvelinus sp. IW2-2015
AGCCAACGACACAGTTAATACAGACAATATACTGTAGAGCCAACGACACAGTTAATACAGACAATATACTGTAGAGCCAACGACACAGTTAATACAGACAATATACTGTAGAGCCAACGACAGTTAAGAGACAATATCGAGTCGAATGGATTCTGACTTGAGATACAGTCATACATTGTTATACACTGTTATTTAAGCTCTCACACAAAGATCCCTTTCGTGAGTATGCCAAACTATGACTAATATGGACATATCTTAACTCAGGATTCCCTTTTTAGTGAACATCATGTGGTACAGTTGTCAGTCAATGCATCGAAGCTAATAAGTATTTTTTATTATTATTACGTGTTAATTAATTGTTAATAATAACCATCTTCCTCCTCACACAGCTTCCAGAGCCGCTGTTGACCTTTGACCTGTACAATGACTTCATCGGRGTGGGCAAGGAGATCCAGCGTCTCAGTGAGAGGGAGGCGGCAGCAGAGACTCCTGGGATAGTGAATGACCTCACATATAACCTGAGAGACCTGCTGGAGAGACTGCCCCCATACCGCTACTACACACTGCAGCATATGATGCGTCACCTTCACAGGTACTACACTACTACACAGTGCAGCATATGATGCGTCATCTTCACAGGTACTACACTACTACACAGTGCAGCATATGATTATAAAGTGGTTGTTCCACTGGATATCATAAGGTGAATGCACCAATTTGTAAGTCGCTCTGGATAAGAGCGTCTGCTAAATGACTTAAATGTAAATGTAAATGATGCGTCACCTTCACAAGTACTACTCTATTATACAGTGCAGCACCATGCTCCCACCTATTTGGGACATCTATTCGAAACGGTGCCCGAGGAAGGCCTGCAGCATCATCAAGGACCCCACACACCCCAGCCACGAGCTGTTCACTCCCTTACCGTCGGGCAGACAGTATCGGAGCATGAGATCTGATACCAACAGGCTCAGAGACAGTTTCTATCCTCAAGCCATCAGACTGCTGAACACTTGAACTGGACTGACCACCTGGTCTGATTCTCCACACCTTAGAACACATGCACTCACTCAAACATGCACACCCACACATGTGGGCGGCAGCGTAGCCTAGTGGTTAGAGCGTTGGACTAGTAACCGAAAGGTTGCAAGTTCAAATCCCTGAGCTAACAAAGTACAAATCTGTTGTTCTGCCCCTGAACAAGGCACTGTTCCTAGGCCGTCTTTGAAAATAAGAATTTGTTCTTAACTGACTTGCCTAGTTAAATAAAGGAAAAAATAAAAACATGCACGCCCACACAGACATACACACACACACACACACACACATAGTACATTCATGCTACACACGCATCACAACTGCTGCTACCAGACTCTTATTATGTTTGCTCAATACTGCACAATCCCYCTTCCCCAAAACACGTGTAAATATTGACTGTAAATTGTACCTTCCTGTATTATTTATATATTACCCTCCTTTTTCATCTTGTCTCATCACTGCAACTCCCCAACGGGCTCGGGAGGCGAAGGTCAAGTCAAGCGTCCTCCAAAACATGACCCGCAAACCTCGCTTCTTGACACCTGASCGCTTAACCCGGAAGCCAGCTGCACCAATGTGTCGGAGGAAACACTGTTCACCTGACGACCGAGGTCAGCCTGCAGGCGTCCGGCCCCCCACAAGGAGTCGCTAGAGTGCGATGAGCCAAGTAAAGCCCCCTCGGCCAAACCCTCCCCTAACCCGAACAACGCTGGGCCAATTGTCTGCTGCCTTATGGGACTCCCAACCGTGGCTGGTTGTGATACGGGATCGAACCCGGATCTGTAGTGACACCTCTAGCACTGTGATGCAGTGCCTTGGACCGCTGCGCCACTCGGGAGGCCCTGTTTTATTTTATTCTACTGAGCCATTTACTTAATGCAGATACCTGATTTTCTCAACATAATTCGGTCTGTTAAGAAGCTTTTCATTCATGTGAGCTGAAGCGAGGCATAACTTGAGGAGCTAACACAAGTCCTATGAGCATGGTTACTGAGACACTTCACACAAACAGGTTTGCTAATTGTGTAGGTGGCATCATGTTTGCTTGGCAGTTGTCAGTAAGTATCTGTGTAGGTGACGCATCATGTGCTGCGTGTGTAGTAAGTTATTGTGTAGGTGACGCATCATGTGCTGCAAGGTGTGCCGTAGTATCTGTGTAGGTGAGCATCATGTGCTGCAGTGTGCAGTAGTAATCTGTGTAGGTGACGCATCATTGTGCTGCAGTGTGTGCAGTAGTTCTGTTGTAGGTGACGCATCATCGTGCTGCAGTGTAACGCAGTAGTAATCTGTGTAGGTGATGCATATGTTGATGCAGTGTGCAGAGCATCTCGTGTAAGGTGTAACATTCCTAGTGTTGGCCCGTTGGCAGCCTAACAAGTGGTCAGTGAGTAGTATCTGTGTAGGTGAAGGCATCATGGTGCTGCAGTTGTTGCAGTAGTATCTGTGTTAAGAGTTTGACGGCATCATGTGGGTTTGGCAATGTGTCGCATGCTTGCAGAATCTGTGTAGCGTTGACGCAATCATTTGTGTCTTTTGCACGTCAGGGCCCAGATCGTGCAGTAGGTATCTGCCTTGGATGTAGGTGTGATGCATCAATTGTGCGTCAGTGTTTTGCAGGGTAGCATCTGTGTGGTGACGCTGGATGCATTGATGCGCAAGTGTGTAGTAGTATCCTGTGTAGTAGGGGACCGCATCATAAGTGCTCGCAGTGTGTAGACTATGTATGTGTAGGTGTACCACATACATGGATGGTGGCTGCAGTGTGTATGGTAGATGTCCTGTGTTAGGGTGACGCATCATTGCGTTGGGTGAGCTGTGCGATCATGTGCTGCATGTCAGTAGTAGTCTGTGTAGGTGACAGCATCATGTCGCTCGCAGCTTTTGGTGCAGCATAGTATTGGGTACGATATCCCCAGGTAACTACCGTGTTGCAGTGCACGCGATGCATATCGTTGCAGATTGACGTTCCGGTACAGGAATATCACATGTTTATCCCATCCGAACTCAACGAAATTGCTTACTTCAGGTTCGCTTCTCTGACAATTGGCAACAACAATGAAGAAATAAGAAGTATAGGAC
>NC_036860.1:12574718-12582517 GCF_002910315.2 Salvelinus sp. IW2-2015
GCAATGGCTATATCATTTACTCAAATTAAAAGTCCCAAAACAGATGTACCAATCCCAGATTGCCCCTTTAATGCTCCTGGCTCGCCATGCTGTGACTCTGCTGTGGCCAACCCGGAAGGGATTATGTGCTTTTTTTGTGAGGCTTAACACAATGCAACATTGAGGTGTGTGTGTGTGTGTGTCTGTGTGTCTATGCTACCTCTGACTGGACTCTGATCTGACCCTTCCTTTCCTGACCAGATCTACCCCGGCTGGATCTCAATACTGGTCAATGGCTTCTTCTGTRAAATATAGTAAATGAGTGTCAAATWAGTCCTGTTCTTCTTCTTCCTCTATTGTAAAATTACTTAATTTCCTTTCCCCTACTCCTTCGTTACCACTGATAGGCGAAAGGACTGGATAATGTGTAAACTGCAGGATTCATGGGTAGGAAAGGACATGAGGAGAGGCACAGCCCTAGCGTGGGCGTTCTTGGCCACTAAATACACAACACTGACCACTGGGAAATACTGGGAGGGTGTGGGGGGGTGGAAGAGAAGATTAGTGCACTGCCTTTTACTTATTTATTTGCCTGAAAAACAGAACAAGTGACCAGGCAACTTGATTTTCTCCAATAAGTAAAAAAAAAAAAAAAAAAATCCCTGTTATACGTATAGGCTACTCAACATCCACAATTTACCTGGCAATCTCTCTAACCCACTGGGGTTCACTTTCTAGACCTAGAAATATAGTATTTATCTCGCTACAGCGTTCCATTCCCAACACTTCCTACCCCAAAAATCTGGTATCTATTATCCAAAACTCAGAGTTTGTGTCATTTCAACAGACTCGTACAATCAAGAGAGACTCGAGCGAGGGTTATATATCTGACAAGTCGTCGTCCAATGAGGCAGTGGACCAGCTCAGCCCTGAAGCCAGTGAGAGAGCAGGTAGGCGGGATGTACTGTAGTATCAGAGGAATGGTTGGTTGGATTCATGGGTGTTGTTGGTAAACAGGTGGGCTAGAGGACTTTGCTGTTCTTATCTGATCTGTMATTTCCTTACATAACCTTTCTCTGCTGCACATCAGATCTTTTGTCTGCTCGCTGCTCACTGTTTTTGTCATGTTATAGCGCCCTCTGCTGACTTCACTGTAGGCATTTTCTTYTTTCTTTTGCCAATATTCAACAGCCTCTCAAAAGCGAGCCCTAAACTCACACAACATGTTATGATAGAAAGAGACAGAGTATTTACTTTGCCAAGCTAAAGGTGAAGTACAGTGGTTAATCTGTGTTTCTCTGGTTTGTCTTGTTGTCGCATCTCCTCCCYTCTCTCCTCCCTTTTCTCCCCCTTGCTTCCCCAGTCGTGGCTGTGAGGGGGGCATCAACAGAGGCTGCTGCTCTGGGTGATCTGGTAGGGGGTCCAGAGCCAGACGACTCTCCCTCCGTGGGGACCCAGCCACGGAGCCACTTCAGCAGGCAGCCTGTCAAGTACCAGCGCCAGCCCACCCCGGGTCTCCGCCGCTCCGCGGGCGCTACCAGTGCCGGGCAGCTCGGGGAAGAGGATGAGGATGAAGAGGAGGATGAAGAGGAGGAGAGGAAGAGAAACCAACCGAGGAGCGCAGACAGCAGCCGTAGCCCCTCCCCTGAACCTGAACCTGAACCTGTTAGCCAGAGAATGAGAATCCTTCGATTGGAGCTCCCCCCCGAGACAACCGCCTACCACCTGCTCAGCCAGGCTGGAGGCCACGCCCCAGAGAGCCAGACGGAAAGAGAGAAGACACCCCCATATGAGGTTCCACAGGGCAGGCTGCGGGCGGGGACAGTGGTAGTAGAACCATCAATAGCTGCAACAACAGCAGGAGCCAATCCGRCGCCGAGCACCGGTGCTCAGGAGGCGGGGCTTAGGAGTCGGTCTGCCACATTGTCTCAGCTGAACGTGAACCAGTCCAATAACAGGCAGGGGTGGGTGGGTGAGAGGCGGAGACTGAGCGGAGAGGAGGGTCTTAGTGGCCCGGCCCGGAAGATTCTGTCAGGGCTGAAGCTCAGACGTAGCCACTCAGGACTGCAGCAACACTTTGTCTGAGGAGGAGGAAGGTTGGAACTGTGAACCATAGAATTAGAATCACATTCGAGAACGGACATTCCCCATTCAAGTCAAAGTTCCGTGGACTGGCAGGATTCTATTTCTATGGTTAAACCCATAGAAGGGATGAATTGTATTGTGTAACGTCAAGTGKTTTTTTTACAGTGAAAAATGACATACACTCATGATTACTCAAGAATACTCATGATTACAGAACATACTAACACACAGTACCAGTCAAAAGTTTGGACACACCTACTCATTCAAGGGTTTTTCTTTATTTGTACTATTTTCTACATTGTAGAATAATAGTGAAGACATCAAAACTATGAAATAACACATATAGAATCATGTAGTAACCAAAAAAGTGTTAAACAAATCAAAATATATTTTATATTTGAAATTCCTTGAAGTAGCCACCCTTTGCCTTGATGACAGCTTTGCACACTCTTGGCGTTCACTCAAYCATCTTCATGAGGTAGTCACCTGGAATGCATTTAAATTAACAGGTGTGCCTTGTTAAAAGTTAATTTGTGGAATTTGTGGTATACAGAAGATAGCCCTATTTGGTAAAAGACCATATTATGGCAAGAACAGCTCAAATAAGCAAAGAGAAACGACAGTCCATTACACATACTTTAAGACATGAAGGTCAGTCAATCCCAAACATTTCAAGAACTTTGAAAGTTTCTTCAAATGCAGTCGCAAAAGTCGTGTAGACCGCCACAGGAAAGGAAGACCCAGAGTTACMTCTGCTGCAGAGGATAAGTTCATTAGAGTTCACTGCACCTCTGATTGCAGCCAAAATAAATGCTTCACAGAGTTTAAGTAACAGACACACCTCAACATCAACTGTTCAGAGGACACTGTGTGAATCGGGCCTTCATRGTCGAATTGCTGTATAGAAACCACTACTAAAGGACACCAATAAGAAAAAAGACTTGCTTGTGCCAAGAAACACAAGCAATGGACATTAGACCGGTGTAAATCTGTCCTTTGGTCTGATGAGTCCAAATTTGAGATATTTGGTTCCAACCGCTGTGTCTTTGTGAGACGCATAATAGGTGAACGGATGATCTCYGCATGTGTGGTTCCCACAGTGAAGCATGGAGGAGAAGGTGATGGTGTGGGGGTGCTTTGCTGGTGACACTGTCAGTGATTTATTTAGAATTCAAGGAACATTTAACCAGCATGGCTACCACCGCATTTTGCAGCGATACGCCAACCCATCTGGTTTGTGCTTAGTGCGACTATCATTTGTTTTTCAACAGGACAATGACCCAAAACACACCTCTAGGTTGAGTAAGGGCTATTTGACCAAGGAGAGTGATGGAGTGCTRCATCAGATGACCTGGCCTCCACAATCACCCGGCCTCAACCCAATTGAGATGGTTTGGGTTGAGTTGGACCGCAGAGTGAAGGAAAAGCAGCCAACAAGTGCTCAGCATATGTGGGAACTCCTTTAAGACTGTTGGAAAAGCATTCCTCATGAAGCTGTTTGAGAGAATGCCAAGAGTGTGCAAAGCTGTCATCAAGGCAAAGGGTGGCTACTTTGAAGAATCTCAAATATAAAATATATTTTGATTTRTTTAACACTTTTTTGGTTACTACATGATTCCATATGTGTTATTTCATAGTTTTGATGTCTTCACTATTATTCTACAATGTAGAAAATAGTAAAAATAAAGAAAAACCCTTGAATGAGTAGGTATGTCCAAACTTTTGACTGGTATTGTAACTCATCACAGTTATGCACATAGATAAAAGTGAAACGCTCATCAAAGGGCCTACTCACACACTGTCCATACGCACTGTATATATACACAGACACACAGTACCGAATCTTGACTTTAAATAATTAAGCCCTATACTGTATGTATAATTTGCATCAACATGCACTGTAATGATACCAACAGGACTTCCGTGACAATTCCAGTCATGCACACTGTGTGTGTCTTCAATAGGAACCAAACTGAACCAAATGGGGAGGGACCTACCTGAATATGTCCAATAGAAACTCTGCTAGCCCTTTGTAGTAACTCCACATAATAAAGCATTTGTAATGGATTAGTAAATAGTTTATTCATCATTTATTAATCATTACGCCATTCATAAGATGTTTAATGTAGGTCATTTAAGCCATTTAAGAATCATTAGTTAAGTTTTTTTGCGTTGCCTCATATAAATTGTGTGCAATTTACACTTTATAAATACTTTATAAATGTTTTGAGTGACCAATGTAATTTGGAGATGGACATGCCATTGGTAGACAGTTCAGCTGTACCTGATGCTCCTTAAGGTCTGAAACATACATTATCAATGGTAAAAAAAAAACAAGTACACAACACAGGATGTTTAAAGGTTCAATACAGATGTTTTTATCTCAATATCAAATCATTTCTGGGTAACAAGTAAGTACCTCTCTGTGATTGTTTTCAATTAAAATGGTCAAAAAKAAACAAAAAATAGCTTCTAGCAAAGAGCAATTTCTCAAGCATGAATTTTGCTAGGAATGTCAGAGTGGTCTGAGTGGGGGGTAAAAATTTGCTGTTATTGGCAGAGAACTTTGGAAGGTCTTACACTAAAAGGGCGTTATCATAATTTTCACAATTTCACTGAATTATTCCAATCTCATATTGTGGAAATATATATATAACATAGGGAAATCTAGTGTTTGACTGCAGTGGGCCTTTAAGCAAATATATCAAACATTTTATTCACGAAAACTGTTGTAGGAAGAGGTGTAATGTAGAAGTCTGCACCAGACTGATTTATTCATCCCGCTCCTGCCTGCACCCGCTCTCGCCCTCACCAGAAGTTTTTCATACCACTGCTGGCTTTCTGTCCGACTCCCACCCGCTACTGCAAGAACTGGTCCCGAACCCAACTGCAGTCCCGCAATGTCCTTTTAGGCTTATGTGACCCAGCTCACTCCACCCTGTCTCGCACAGGAATGCAGCCCTCTATTGTAACGTGAATGTTTTGCTAATCTTGTCAACCTCACAAACGCAAACGAGTCATAAAACCGGGAGGTGTAGCTAACACACAACAGCTGGCCAGATCGGTTGTGTTCTCTATTCACCCATTACTACTGATAGGCCTATGTGATTGAGGTAGATATGTTCCATGTATCATTTGTAGATAGAAATGTTACATGTATAACTTTTAAATGCTTCCAGTCTTTTAACCACACACTATTTTCACACGGCTTTGTTTGGCGGCACTTTTACTGGGCCTTTTTCAAATGTAGTAACTCTTTAAACCTAATGGGATAATTCAGCTAAATTATGAATTCYGATATTTGTTTCCCGACCTCGCAAGCTGTATGTAGACTGACTGCTTCACACTTTGGTTTTGGTAGAAATGTCACTGCCAAGAAACGCAAATGTTAGCATTTTCAGACGAAAAAACGTTATTCTACTCAGCATAGAGTGTGTCTGAAGTTACACATTGCACTATTACAAGATTGTGACTGTTTTGGAATAAAATGTTCAATATATTTAAACATCCTCTGTATTGTGTGCTTATTGTTTAACCATTGATATGTTCTAGCGGGCATTTTGAGACCTGCAGCAGGTACTGCTAGAATGTCTACCAATGAATGACATGTCCATCTTTTAATGAGAAATTACACTGGTCACTCAAAGCATTTATAAAGTATAAATAGCCCACACTTTAGATCAGGCCACGCAAAAATACTAATGATTAGAAAATAGTTTATACGGACCTATATTAAAATTGTATGAATGAGTAATGATTAATAAATGATGTATAAACTGTTTACTAATCCGTTATAAATGCTTTATTACATGGATTTATTATAAAGTAATACCGAAACATGTTTTCATTGTGAAACGTGTTGCTACTGTACGGTGTGCACTAATGAATACACACTATATCTCTAACAAGCCAGGATTGGGCCGGCAACCAACAGCCAGCTCCGGTAAAGAAGTGACTCCAGAACCTAAATATAGCAGGAGAATCACTGTAATAACCCCTTTATGGAGAAGTCCACGTGTTTCCATCCCAAATGGCACTCTATTCCCAATAGTACATTACTGTTGACCAGTGCCCTATGTAGGGATTCAGAATAGGGTTCCATTTGGCACACAGAGCCACTGTAACCCCTATAACGAGGAAGCACTCTCTCTCTCTCTCTCTCTCTCTCTCTGGTGTCCAACCTGACATAGTTACAGACTACAGATGGACTACTCTCTCAAGGTTTCTAGGGGGGGTGTGGTTGACTGTCTCTCTCTCGCCAGTAAAACTTGGACCAGACAAATATGTGATTTTTTTGTAAAGTTAATCTGGACTGCTCTGAAATATTTGTAGCTGTAACTCTGAACTGCTCTGAATATTTGGATAGAGTTTGAGAGTTTTGGGGAGAAGTATGCTCTATGCAGCAGCACACACAAAGATAAAGGCTAGATAGACTTCCCACTTACGGTCACAGGGCTGGACACTACATCTCTGTCTATAACCTCATCCTCTTGATGAATKCTGTAAAAAAGTTTACCCCCCTCCAACTCTGACACGAGTGTTTCCTGCACTGTTTGCTATTCCCTTAAAAACGTGAATGCCAGGCTTCTACTGTAAACAAACGGTCGATACATGTGTGATTTTTCTATTGCGTTTTATAGGAAGCTCATTGGAATGCTGTAAGATATCTATTAATAAACACATATACAAATGTACTTACATTGAGCTTCCCTTTTATAATCTATTCCATAGTAACTTCTAACTACAACTATTTCCACATTTGGATCCATTTGATATGAATTCCAGTCAGATGAATTGCTGTATGGACATTGTMCGAAAGCATTTCATAGAATTGCTGGTGTGACTGACTTTACCATCATGTAAGAACAGTAGGCTGGCTSTCTGTAGGCAACTCGCCTMCACCTCTCTTGCCACACGGTGGCAGTAGAATTCACMGCATGAAAAGTGCTTTTTTAAATTAATTTTTTACAAACGGGGCCAAATGTTAAACCAACCGCTTATTATTTCTAGCAAGTAGGAAAACATTTGTTTCTAATTGTTTAGTTAGGTGCATGTTTTGTCTCATCCACACATAATTCATCAAACCCTTTCTCTTTACACATGTAGGTTGGTCATGCATACAGTAGGGCCTAGTCCAGCGTTTCCCAATCTCGGTCCTCGGGACCCCAAGACGTGCACGTTTTGTTTTTTGCCTTAACACTACACAGCTGATTCAAATGATCAAAGCTTGAAGATTAGTTCATTATTTKAATGAGCTGTGTCGTGTTAGGGTAAAAACCAAAATGTGCACACCTTGGCGTCCCGATGACCGAGTTTGGGAAACCGTGGCCTAGTCATTGATCAGTAGACCGAACTATCAAAATAGTTCGATGTCATCTCAACAGTTGAGAATACGGCTATAGCCAAGTAGGATAAGGTTTGAAATATTTAAAAAATCTCATAAAAGTTCCTATAATCCAGCAGCACTCTTTCATGAAATGATGTGTAAACCACGCATTGGTGGTCAATGGCAAAAAAAAGTATACTGTGAATTTGATTGAATGTCATTTTGTTGGCAATGCTAATGCCTGATGATTTTGTCAAAACAACCTAATTATCTAAAATAACAACATTCATCACCCGATGGGGATCCCTTATTATCCAGTCTCCATCTCCACCACATGCAAACACCTTATTCCAGTGCAGCACATGATCACTACGTCATACACCCCCTCACCTTAAGAACCGTCGCCGTT
>NC_036860.1:12582527-12685277 GCF_002910315.2 Salvelinus sp. IW2-2015
TCCCCTCCCTCCATCGTTGTATGCACACCGAACTCCGGGCGCACAGTCCGCTTCAGAGCGACGGGGAGAAACGAGAGCACAATAGAATAGTTTGCCATAACATGAAGCTATTTTGCTGCCATTCGCTGTCGGGAGTTTGAAATAGGACTATACGACGCGTGCACATCCACGGACCGACTAGTCTTATGTTATTTTAATGCTACCGATAGAGGTTTCGGAAGGAGTGTGTTTCACCTCAAGGTATGTGCGTCCGCAGCCAACATCCAGAACGCGTCGACAGGTTGTCGGTGCGTTGCCAACCTCAATTTGCAGATATGTTGCCAATATAAAGTGTTACATTTTTCATCGCATTTAACCAGGCCAAACCCTTTACGTGTCTTATTCTTCCTTGGAAATAGAAGTGATCATACATCGGTTTCTTGATGGTATTATTTGAGGCTCATGGGAATTCCTCCAAAGGTTTGACTTTTATCCAAGTGTAGGTTATGTGTTGCATATTGCCTGTAGCCTAATCTGCTATTTGACTAGCCCACATTTCCTATTTGTAGGCCTATCAACTTTAACATAGCCTACTTTTAAATACCCAAATAGTTTGTAACATTTGACTTTAATCTTTTGTTGAATGGTAAGGTTGCCGAGATAAATTTTCTGTTTTATTATAGGCTTGCGGTCCATAGCAAACCTTTAGTCCTTAGGCTATATTTTGAAATTAATATAGCCTATCTCAGGGGTTTTCGAAGTTCTCATCAGGAACCCCGAGACCTCAGCCCGTTCCAACATTTCAACTATTCAAGAGCTAGCACACCTGATTCAGCTTGTCAACTAATTATCAAGCCCTTGATTCGGTAAGSTAGTTCAGGGCTACAACACAATTGTGGAACATATGGGGGTCCCCGTTGAGGGATTTGAAAACCGCTGGCCTTTCCCATGTCTACCTGTATGATGATGATTGAGTCTCRCTTCTCATCGAGTTTGATATTTCATTTRATTTGATAATAGCCACAACCTCGGTTGTAGCCAATGGTCCGAAATGTCAATGTAGGCATGTCTCTCCAATGAGTTGCGGAAATGTGGGGTGGTATTAGCCTATAAAGAAATATACTATTTATCCCAAACAAACTAATATTTGTCTAACAGTTGCCTACACATGTTTATATCAACATGTTGTGGAGAATATAGGCTACAGGGAGACGCAAATTGAAAAAGGCAGTGGTAGCCTAGTTATGTGAATATAATGGGGAAATATAAGGGAAAATATGATATCAAATGGTGATTAGCTTTATTGTGAACGTGTGATGATGCAGTAATAACATAGCTCCAAGAAAATCGACGACATAGCCTATATGTACCGCATTTGCTGGCAATCTTTCATTRTTAGTGCTATCCGCGATCCTTGTGACACCCCTACCCTAAACCCTAATCGTCAACCTTACCCTAACCTTAACCATAACCCGTACCTGACCCTAACCTTAACCTACAACTTCACTCAACACTTTAATTGTTGGCCTACCGAGCACAGTCCCCAGACTTTGGTGTTAACAGAACATATTTTAAAGCTTTGATAGCCCTATCACTACACAGGGCCTACAGCTTTTGATAGGCCTATGCTTTTTATTTAGAGGGGGCGCAAAATGAGACTAAACCAGGTGCCCCTTCAGTTTTGTCCAGTATATTATCGGTATAACGTAAAGCTTATCGGATAGACTCCAGGTAAAGACTCCAGCCATCCCAGTCATAGACTGTTCTCTCTGCTACCGCACGGCAAGCGGTACCGGAGCGCCAAGTCTAGGTCCGTTTTAGAATAGAGGCTTCTAAAACAGCTTCTACCCCCAAGCCATAAGACTCCTGAACATCTATTGAAATGGCTACCCAGACTATTTGCATTGCCCCCCCCCCCCTTTTTTCTACACCGCTGCTACTCTCTGTTGTTATCTATGCATAGCCACTTTAATAACTCTACCTACATGTACATATTACCTCAATTACCTCGACTAACTGGTGCCCCCGCACATTGACTCTGTAGGGGTTCCCCCCTGTATATAGTCTCGCTATTGTTACTTTACTGCTGCTCTTTAAATACTTGTTACTTTTATTTCTTATTCTTATTTTTTTTTTAAACTGCATTGTTGGTTAGGGGCTAGTAAGTAAGCAGTTCACTGTAAGGTCTACTGCACCTGTTGTATTCGGCGCATGTGACTAATACAATTTGATTTGATAGTAGTTTAAGGATATACCGTTCTGGTCCACAGTATTAGTCTGCCATGACCCTTACACAGTTATGAATAATAGACATGAAATTGCAATCAGTTATGTGCTCTCAGAAATAGGCGAATAGAGACGCACGCGCTTTGGCACAAGCAAGGCAACAGCAAGGCTCACATTGTATGACAGATAGTGTTCATTATAGCAGTTGGTCGAAAACAAAATAATATCCCATATTTTGTTTTTCAAGAGATTTTATTGGTTTATGTGGTTTTCTAATATTATAGCCTATCTTGTAGTCACTGTTGTGATCATTTGGATAATAATCAATTGAAATACATATTTGTGAAGTTATTGGATACAGTTCTGTAGTCTATGCACATGCATAGGCCTAAATTATTTGATTTAGTAGGCTATTTTATTCGAGATTGTAATCCTTAATTCAACACATAGGTCTAATAATTATTTCGATKTGTAATGACGGCGTAAATTACATTATAGCCTACATCAATTATGATTCATATTTCTTGATGATTTTTCAGGTTTCWTTTTTTTAAATTCCTTTTATTTTTATTCGAAGCAGTGACACCCTCATTCCTCCAATGAGAGCAAAGGCATCTTGAAAGTCTATCAGGTCAATTCATTAACAAGTAGCCCACGGTAAGCTTCATATTCGATTAAGAATTGTTATCTGATAACCCAATAATTGAGAAATTATCATTTCAAGCCTAAATAATATATTTAAATTAAATCGGTCATTCAGAACGGTTAGTTCCTTTCGAAATGTAGGGTATCGGCTGGAATTAGATTTAGGCGCTCTTAATCATAAATATTCATAAAAAACAAACTTAATGTCGCTTTGATTTGGAATATTGTCAATTAATAAATAAACATGTTCTCGCTATGTTGMAATAGGCCTATTGAATACAGTGCATTCTTAAAATGTTACGATTTATGTAGATTACGTTTGTGTTCGTGGAATAGGCCTGAGAAGTCCAAGACTAAGTGTCGTGATTGAACAATTCTATAGTCTACCAGACCATTAGTAAATGTATTATCATATTATTATTATTTGTATTATTCTATTAACAGTATTATTAGCGTATTATTATTAATATTGGTATTATTATTCAAAGTATATTAATGAATCACCATGCTTTAGTTTGAATTTAGATAGATTTCATACATTTCTATGAATTTTATTCGACAACATTATCTTTATTTATTGAAAATATCAGGTACTGCATCCCCCCCCGTTTATGCGTTTGTGTGGCCGTGTGGCGTCAGCAGGTCACTGGGTTTAATCCCGACCAGTTATTGGTCAAGATTAGGCCAAGGCCAGATCTCCGGTTCGACCCCAAATCTGACTTCGGGTATCATATGATGCAAGTAAATAAACAGGAATGGGGCCACACACCACCTTCGGCTCCAACGTTCAATCTGTGTGTCAGGTGTTTAAAACTCTGTTGAGTAGACCGAATTGAGTAGCCTGTTAGGCCTAGCACGTTTATTTAATTTCCTAATCATTTATCCAATCCACGGCAATATTTATATTCTATTTTATTCCTGTTGCAATATGTGCGCATTGCAGGTCGACTGTTCATGTAATTAATTTATAAATTGGATATTAAATATGTTYTCAAGAGGACACTGAAATATAATATCCACGGTTATGTTTAGGCCTATAGCCTACGTGTCTTTCTTTCATTGACTTTTGATGCGTTTTATTTCCCGCTTACGGTATATTCTCTTTCTCACTTTTCGTCGACGACAACCTGCCCTCTATTTTTTCCTTCTACACACTTGTTGTCTGTAGGCTTGTATTTAGAGGGTAACTGTCCCCTTTCTCTTTCCTCCTTCTCGTCCAGCGAACACGACGAAGGAAGGAGGGCCGGGATGAAAACAGAGGAGACCCAATCATGTCTTCAGCAGCCTCCAGCCTCCACGCCATTCGGTGAGGAGTGAAATGGGACTGACATCTTGAGCCTGACTGGCACATAATGATTTTAACATTATAGTCCAATAATTAAATAAATATCCATTGAAATTTCAAAGGTTATAGTGACAAACTTTTACATTCTCAACTTTATATGTTATAAATGGGATAAATATATGATAAATATGTAATACATTTGATATGTGATACATTTTTATTTGTATTTATCATTTGTATTACTATTTTTGTCATWAAAAAATCCTGGACCTTGCTGGGAAGTAATGTTGAATTGCTTTCTTTTTTCAAGCTTGACATTTACAGGTCTGAACGCACACACACACACACACACACACACACACACACACACTATACCCTCCGATGATGTGGACTTCGATTAAGGCAGCCTCCGCACCTCACTGATTCAGATGGGTTGGGTTAAATGCGGAAGCAATATTTCRGTAGAATGCATTCAGTTGTGCAACTGACTAGGTATCCCCTTTCTCCTGTGTCCCCCTCTCCCCTCAGGTTCAGAACACAGGGGCGGAGGGGGCGAGGTGTGTGCGGGGTGTGAGTCGCCCATTGCCGACCGCTTCCTGCTGCGTGTCAACGAGCGCTCGTGGCACGAGACCTGCGTCAAGTGTGCGGTGTGTCTGAGCGCACTCAGTGGGACCTGCTACTGCAGAGACCGTCTGCTCTATTGCAAGCATGACTACGAAAAGTAAGAGAACGTCAATACTACTAAAATCCCAAAAGACACACAAACCTTAGTGTTGGCATTGTCTTAATCAGTGTTTTGTCACCTAGTCCTTGTGCCCCTCCTGAATCAGGTGTGCTGGTGTCAGGATAGAACAAACATGTGAAATTATTTAGGGGCTTATAGGAACTGGTCTATATGGAATATGTGACAGAACAGATGTAAAATGTGTTAAACTCATTCCATGGAGGGCCGAGTGTCTCGCGGGTTTTTGCTCCTCCCTTGAACTTGATTGATGAATTAAGGTTACATTAGTAAAGAACTCCCCTCACCTAGTTGTCTGGGTCTTAATTGAAAGGAAAAAAACAAAAACCTGCAGACACTAGTCCCTGAATGTTTGGTGGGTATACACATGAAACGCTGGATTGCTATTAGTGAGTCTTTAAGCTAGCTCCACTTTCCTCTCTGATAAATATGACTTGGAGTTTTTATCAGTCTGGGGGTCTGTGTGTCAGTCTGGGTGTGTGTGTACTTGTGTGTGTGTGTGTTTGTATGTGTGTGTGAGATCCCCAGGGACGGACGGCTGAAGGACGTAGCCTGCAGGTCGTTATCATTGTTGTGAAAAGTGTCAGACGACGTCCAGCCGCACAGACTCTCCCACTGCAGCAGACATCTGGAGGAGAGAGGGGAAAAAAGGGAGGGGAGAGAGGATAGGGAAGAGAGAAGGGAGAGGAGAGACAGAGGGATAGGTGAAGAGGGATATAGAGTGGAGACAGAGGATATGAAGAGAAAGTGAGAGAGAGTAGTAGAGAAGTTCTCTGTCGTCTTTGGAAATTATGTTAATAATTCCCAACTTGAAAATTAAGATGAGTGTGTGTGGCGTTACAGGGTAATTTGGGCGAGGTGTTAGTAGGGGGAATTGGGAGTGCGACAGATATGAAATGGTGTTGAGTTGATGAGTTCACTGTCTCACTCCCTCCAAAAGTGTCTGAAACTACAGTGCCTTCAGAAAGTAATCATACCACATTACTTTTCCCACATTTTGTTATATTACAAGGTGGGATTAAAATTGATTGAATTGTCAATGATCTACACAAAATACTCTAATGTCAAGGTTGGAAGAAAAAGTATAATATTTGTGAAACATTCATGAAAAAAAACTATCTTGATTATATAAGTATTCAACCCCCTGAGTCAATACATGTTAGAATCACCTTTGGCAGCGATCACAGCTGTGAGTCTTTTTGGGGTAAGTCTCGAAGAGCTTTGCACACCTGGATTGCACAATATTTGCACAATTTTTTTTTTAATTCTTCGAGCTCTGTCAAATYGGTTGTTGATCATTGCTAGACAGCCAAGTGTTGCCATAGATTTGCCACTCAGGAACATTCAATGTTGTCTTGGTAAGCAACTATATTTGGCATTGTGTTTTAGGTGTTTTGTCATGCTGAAAGGTGAATTTATATCCTGGTGTCTGTTGGAAAGCAGACTGAACCAGGTTTTCCTCTAAGATTTTGCCTCTGCTTAGCTCTATTCCATTTCTTTTTATACCAAAAAACTCCCTAGTCCTTGCCGATGACGAGCATACCCATAGCATGATGCAGCCACCACCATGCTTGAAAATGTGAAGAGTGGTACTCAGTGATGTGTTGTGTTGGATTTTTCCCAAACATAACGCTTTGTATTCAAGACACAAAGTCAATTTCTTTGCCACATTTTTTGCGGTATTACTTTAGTGCCTTGTTGCAAACAGGATGCATTTTTTTGTCWTTTTTATTCTGTACAAGCTTCCTTCTTTTGACTATGTCAATTAGGTTAATATTGTGGAGTAACTACAATGTTGTTGATCCATCCTCAGTTTTCATCCTATCACAGCCACTATACTCTGTATCTGTTTTTGAAGTTATCATTAGCCTCATGGTGAAATCCCTGAGCGGTTTCCTTCCACTTCGGCAACTGAGTTAGGAAGAACGCCTGTATCTTTGTAGTGACTGGGTGTATACTATCCAAAGTGTAATTAATAACTTCACCATGCTCAAAGGGATATTCAATATATGCTTTTTTAAAATTTTAAATCACCTACCATGCCCTTATTTGCGAGGCATTGGAAAACCGCCCTGGTCTTTGCGGTTGAATCTGTGTCTGAAATTCATTGCTTTGGCTGAGGGACCTTAAAGATAATTGTATGTGTGGGGTACAGAGATGAGGTAGTCATTCAAAAATCATGTTAAACACTATTTTTGCACACAGAATGAGTCCATGCAACTTATCTGACTTGTTCAGCACATTTTTACTCCTGAACTTATTTAGGCTTGCCATAACAAAGGGGTTGAATACKTATTGACTTAAGACATTTCAGCTTTACATTTTTTATTAATTTGTAAAAATGTCTAAAAACATAATTCCCTTTGACATTATGGGGTATTGTGTGTAGGCCAGGGACACATCTCAATTTAATCAATTTTAAATGCAGACTAACACAACAAAATGTTGAAAAAGTCAAGGGGTGTGAATTGCAGAGTTGCAAAGAAAAAGCCATATCTCAGACTGGCCAATAAAAATAAAAGATTAAGATGGGCAAAAGAACACAGACACTGGACAGAGGAACTCTGCCTAGAAGGCCAGCATCCTGGAGTCGCCTCTTCATTGTTGAAATTGCGGGTACTATTTAAGGAAGCTGCCAGTTGAGGACTTGTGAGGCATCTGTTTCTCAAACTAGACACTCTAATGTGCTTGTCCTCTTGCTCAGTTGTGCACCTGGGCATCCTACTCCTCTTTCTATTCTGGTTAGAGCCAGTTTGCGCTGTTCTGTGAAGGGAGTAGTACACAGCGTTGTACGAGATCTTCAGTTTCTTGGCGTTTTCTCGCGTGGAATAGCCTTAATTTCTCAGAACAAGAATAGACCGACGAGTTTCAGAAGAAAGTTCTTTGTTTCTGGCCATATTGAGCCTGTAATTGAACCCAAAAATGCTGAGGCTCCAGATACTCAACTAGTCTAAAGAAGGCCAGTTTTATTGCTTCTTTAATCAGAACAACCGTTTTCAGCTGTGCTAACATAATTGCAAAAGGGTTTTCTAATGATCAATTAGCCTTTTAAAATGATCAACTTGGATGAGCTAACACAACGTGCCATTGGAACACAGGAGTGATGGTTGCTGATAATGGGCCTCTGTACGCCTGTGTAGATATTCCATAAAAAAATTGTTTCCAGCTACAATAGACATTTAAAACTTTAACAATGTCTACACAGTATTTCTGATCAATTTGATGTTATTTTAATGGACAAAAAAAAAGTGCTTTTCTTTCAAAAACATGGACATTTCTAAGTGACCCCAAACTTTTGAATGGTGTATATATATACAGCGGGGAGAAGAAGTATTTGATACACTGCCGATTTTGCATGTTTTCCTACTTACAAAGCATGTAGAGGTCTGTAATTTTTTATCATAGGTACACTTCAACTGTGAGAGACGGAATCTAAAATCCAGAAAATCACATTGTATGATTTTTAAGTAATTMATTTGAATTTTATTGCATGACATAAGTATTTGATCACCTACCAACCAGTAAGAATTCCGGCTCTCACAACCTGTTCGTTTTTCTTTAAGAAGCCCTCCTGTTCTCCACTCATTACCTGTATTAACTGCACCTGTTTGAACTCGTTACCTGTATAAAAGACACCTGTCCACACACTCAATCAAACAGACTCCAACCTCTCCACAAGGCCCAAGACCAGAGAGCTGTGTAAGGACATCAGGGATAAAATTGTAGACCTGCACAAGGCTAGGATGGGCTACAGGACAATAGGCAAGCAGCTTGGTGAGAAGGCAACAACTGTTGGCGCAATTATTAGAAAATGGAAGAAGTTCAAGATGACGGTCAATCACCCTCGGTCTGGGGCTCCATGCAAGATCTCACCTCGTGGGGCATCAATGATCAATGATTTGGTCTCTTTGTTGCCTCTCTGATTAATGCCCTCTTTGCCTGGTCATGAGTTTTGGTGGGCGCCCCTCTCTTGGCAGGTTTGTTGTGGTGCCATATTCTTTCCATTTTTTAACAATGGATTTAATGGCGCTCTGTGGGATGTACAAAGTTTAAGATATTTTTTTGTAACCCAACCCTGATCTGTACTTATCCACAACTTTGTCCCTGACCTATTTGGAGAGGTCCTTGGTCTTCATGATGCCGCTTGCTTGGTGGTGCCCCTTGCTTAGTGGTGTTGCAGACTCTGGGGCCTTTCAGAACAGGTGTATATACAGTTGAAGTCGGAAGTTTACATACACTTAGGTTGGAGTCATTAAAACTCGTTTTTCAACCACTCCACAAATTTCTTGTTAACAAACTATAGTTTTGGCATGTCGGTTATTACATCTACTTTGTGCATGACAAGTAATTTCTCCAACAATTGTTTACAGACAGATTATTTCACTTATTATTCACTATCACAATTCCAATGGGTCAGAAGTTTACATTCACTAAGTTGACTGTGCCTTTAAACAGCTTGGAAAATTCCCCAAAACGATGTCATGGCTTTAGAAGCTTCTGATAGGCTAATTGACATAATTTGAGTCAATTGGAGGTGTACCTGTGCATGTATTTCAAGGTCTACCTTCAAACAGTGCCTCTTTGCTTGACATCATGGGAAAATCAAAAGAAATCAGAATTGTGAAAAACTGAGTTTAAATGTATTTGGCTAAGGTGTATGTAAACTTCTGACTTCAACTTTATACTGAGATCATGTGACACTTACATAAAGTCCACCTGTGTGCAATCTAATTATGTGACTTCTGAAGGTAATTGGTTGCACCAGATCTTATTTAAGGGCTTTATAGCAAAGGGGTGATTTACATATGCACACAACTTCTCAGTAAAGATGTAGATTTTTTTGGTTTTAAAGAAGTCATTTTTTTCATTTCACCTCCCCAATTTGGACTATTTTGTGTCACGAACCGGCTCGAAGTTGATAACAAAAAGGGAGAYAAAGTGGAGATAAGGAATAACAAAACATATTTATTAACTGAAGTAAACTAAATACAATTAACAATGGTTTGTGTAGTCAGTAATCAGTAGTGTTTGCGTGAATAACTGTGATATTGAGGGGTGTTGAAAGGTGCCAAAGCAAACAAACGGCCACAAAAATGCATGTCTGTCTGCATGGAGAGAGTCTCCCCAGTGAATGGGGAAGAGGTGTATTTATCCTGGGACACACGCTAGCCCATGTGTCCCATTTCGCTGACGACCCTCCCGGCTCCGCCCACTGACATCCTATTAAGGAAAACAAGAGCAAAGAGTAAGAATTCGGAAGACCGAGTGGGAGGGTCGTCACCCCCCCCCCATAAAACCGGGGACCAACAAGGACCCCGGAAAACCATACCAGCCTCTGCGTCCCAAATTGACCCAGCCTCTGCGTCCCAAATTGACGAGGGGGTACGTGTTCACACTTCCACTTGCCCCAGCAACCTTTGCGAACAGGAATCAACGTTTAAGAGGAAAGAAGAAAACGAGACCAGAAGGGAACAGACAGGAGCGACAGAAAAGGACAATACCAAACAATGGTCAGTCACGTAGACATTCAGGAACAGGGCGCACAAGAGCACGTCAGCAACAAGCTCCAACGAAAASAACATCTCAGGGTCCTTCTCATTAMATTTTGGCAACACACACAATTTTAGACGTATCACTCATTTCAATCTTGTGGTGTTCAGCGATCTTCAACAGCTGTTCTTTAGTACATAATTTTAACAGTTCCTCTGATGGAAAGCGAATGAACTCGTCTACATTAGACGCCATAGTCACAAGTAAATACAAAAACAATTAGTTGCTCTTCCCCCCTGCTGAGCACACCAGACCGGACCACTAGAAGATAATTGACAATCACAATGGGCACCACAGAAGAGAGATGAGATATATATGGAGCTTCCCCAAAACCTACAATAACTCCACCTTAGTCTTCGTGCAGATTTGCGGTGGGTAATTACRCACTGTAGCCAGCTTGGGGGAAAAAAAGAAGCAAGCTGGCAGATTCCCCCAAGCCATAGATGTGCCCCAGAGACAACTGCTCAGTCCACGGACACCGCACAAAAATAAACAAAATAACCATGCCCCCAACGTATTCCTAAGTGAAACACGACRCTAAATCTAACAGGGGAAAAAGAAAGGCTATAGTTCCGGGTAGCAAGTTTCACAACCCTACCCAAATCTCCCACTGAGGTACATAGCCAATTGTACTCGCCTCAGACCGATGTCCCAACAGCGAGTAGAGCAAGAGTCTCCAGCCTGGGCAGGGGCCTGGAAACTAACCAATATACTCTCCAACGCAGCACACAACCRACTAGCCACCGCAGTGGCAAGTTACCCAAATWAACAAAGGCAGCCAATACTGAGCACTAAACATTACAACTCAAAAGCTGTAATCAAAAGATGCAAACAAATCACCTACAGAGTTTTCAAACATTAACTCCACATTTTCTCCCAAACACAACACACATACTAGTAAGCCCAACAACACTAGTATTAGTCCTTCATAATGCAACAAAGTGCTACACGCCAAAATGTCTAGGAACCAACTTTATGATCCCGGACGAGCCTCCACTAGTCATGAACCAGCTCAAAGTTCATAATAAAAAGGGAGACAAAGTGGATAAGGAATATCAAAATATATTTCTTAACTAAAGTTAACTAAAGACAATTAACAATGGTGTAAGTTTGCGTGCATAAATGTGATAATGAACAGTGCCAAAACAAACAGGCCACAAAAATCTATGTGTGTCTGCATGGAGAGAGTCTCCTCAATGAATGGGGAAGAGGTGTATTTATCCTGGTACACACCCCCTAGCCCAGGTGTGTCCCATTTTACTGACGACCCTCCCGGCTCCGCCCACCGACACCCTATTAAGGAAAATAAGAGCAAAGAGAAAGAATTCGGCAGACAGAGTGGGAGGGTTGTCACATTTGTGTATGTCCATTACATGAAATCCAAATAAAAATCCATTTAAATTACAGGTTATAACGCAACAAAATAGGAAAAACGCCAAAGGGGATGAATACTTTTGCAAGGCACCGTATATGTTGAGTGTCTCTCTGTATAGTGTGTATATGTTGAGTCTCTCTCTCTATATTTTTTAAATGTAACCTTTATTTAACTAGGCAAGTCAGTTAAGAACAAATTCTTATATACAATGACGGCCTACAGTGGGTTAACTGCCTTGTTCAGGGGCAGAACGACAGATTCTTTACCTTGTCAGCTTGGGGATTCGATCCAGCAACCTTTCAGTTACTGGCCCAACGCCCTGACCACTAGGCTACCTGCCGCACAATATAGTGTGTATATGATGAGTCTCTCTATATATAGTGTGAGTACAGTATATGTCTGTCTCTGTGAGAGACTTGGCACACGTCTTTACTGGTGACCTTCAGAAGATCAGTAACAATGTCTCCTTGTGTTCCCTGCAGTCACTCCATCAGCACCTCACACACACACACACACACACACACCACTCCCCGGCTCCCCCTCAACCGTGAGCAGGTGTGTGTACTGTATGATGTACGGGAGGAGTGTGTATGAGAATTTGGGGWKAGTGTGTGTGTGTTTCTGTGTCTAAGAATTTAGCAGAAATAGTGGAAAGCTTGAGATCAGTTTTTTTGCTGTAACCCTTTGCGGTCTGGAGTTGTGTGTGTGTGTGCTGATGTTTGGGCTTTTGGTTTGAGTTATTTTATCTGCTGTACGTTATTGCAAATGATCTCTTAAGCATAGATTCAATCAGTTTATACAAAATGYGATTTGCATGTCTGCGATAGGTATAACACGGGAAGCCGCTTCTGATTGGAYAGTTCCAACGCAGTTCCACCTCCGACATCGCCTAAATAAAACAATAATACTGCTATGCAGAAGTCGGTTATCGCGGGCTAAATTCGATCGGATTGAATCGAGCCCTTACTGTATCATTCCCATAGCACTCTCATAGTGACCTTGTAGTGACCGACTGGGTCTCCTAAACCCGGGTCTCCTGTGTTAGTCCTAAGACTGTGTTAGCCCKCTGAGCTAAGCCTAGGTATTAGCTTGGGGAGCTAATCAGGGGTTAAGTTGTGAATTCGGAGTTGGGGGATTATGGTTGGAGCTGGATTTAGGGTTATGGTTGAACCGGGATGTGGACTTGAAGCTAGGGTAAGGGTAGTGGTTGAAGCTAGGGTAAGGGTAGTGGTTGAAGCTAGGGTAAGGGTAGTGGTTGAAGCTAGGGTAAGGGTAGTGGTTGAAGCTAAGGTAAGGGTAGTGGTTGAAGCTAGGGTTAGGTTTACTCATTACGTCAGGAGCATGGTTCTACTCTGCTGTGCCCAGATGTTTGCCTCTTCCCGCTACAGTATCTCTGTCTAGCCATTGTTTTCAAATATTTTCATGTTTGTCTTTTTTCTTAGGCGAGAGGTGTGTGTGTGTGTGTTTACTGCACACAATTTCCAAGAGACACAGACCGCTGCCCATACAGACTCTCCAGTATCCCCCAATCACACTCTGATACACACACACACACACACACACACACATACACACACTTCCCACAGAGTGACAGAGAGCAGAGTCTAGGCTGACCCAGGTCTCAGACCAATAAAGGCCCTGCGCCCTGGGGCCCCGGCGGGCGACTAGAGCCTGGAGGAGCCTGGAGCCCAGGTTCAATATCAGTCTGGAGTGGGAGGCCCACCCCCCCCCCCCCCCCCACCACCACCACCACCAAGCAGCACATAGCCTGCTCCTACTGCACACACATATGGAGTGGATATCAACATGTATAACACTACAGTGGATATCACTGTATCACAATGGCTGGTGGTAAAACACCATTGATGTTTTTAGTAGTAGAGACATTGTAGAGAGAGAGACCGGAAATGATAGTGAGAGGTTTGTGTGGAAAGTACGGCGGGACTGGGAATCGATTCCACACTCACACAGGCATCTGCACCCAAGGTGGTATCGCCGGTAGCTGCTAGACTCAACCCTCTGGCCCTGCAATGATGGCTCTAATAGATCACTCTGTGGGGTGGGAGACATGGAGACCCTGTCTGGAGCAGGGGAGAGGGGAGACTCCCACAGTCACACGGGAGCGGAGACCCCAAGAGTTACAGCCAAGTCCAATGTTCACTGACCAAACAATCTCTCAAACTGCCAGGCCAGAAGCCCACCTTCTCATCTTACGTGGTTCTATGTGGCATCCCTGTTGTACCATGCYGCGATTGAGAACCGAGAAATCACGTCTTCCACACAGATACAGCATCTCTCCCACCCGTCCCCCTCACGCTCCTCCCGCCTCCCTCTCTCGCTCCCCCTCTCTCMATTACCTCGTTCATCACTGTCTGGTTTGTAATAATATTTCTCAATTCCAAACCTCATTTCCCGCTCGTTGAGATTGATAGCAGTGATGACACCAATCAGTTTATCTCTCCGTTTATCCCTCGTTTTCTCTTAATCGTCTCTCCGCTCAGCGCCTCTTTGTGTCTCAGGATGGGAGGAGAGGGAAGGTRGGATGGAGGGAGGGGGTTGATTGGACACAGCGCTAATTACCAAATGTACTCAGCCACTCCAGTGATGACAAGCCTAAGAGAAGAACTATATATGCACAGTACCTGTATATAGTTATATTATGTATATACAGTATAACTGTGCTAGGAGATGGATAGTTAGTTAGTATGTACAGTGGAAAGAATGGGTTAAATCAAGCATAAGACATTCTGCCCCATACTGCTAAAACATATATACTGCTAAAAAAGATATGCCAAAACCCACAAAGCTGTTTGATCAACACAACTGCAGCAAGCCCAAATCAAATCAAATGTATTTATGTAGCCCTTCTTACATCAGCTGATATCTCAAAGTGCTGTACAGAAACCCAGCCTAAAACCACAGACGGCAAGCAATGCAGGTGTAGAAGCCTACTGTACAATGCAGCACACAGTCAGAACCGAAGCATAGCCTATTGCAGCCAACGATATCCGTTCTGAAGAATAATTTGTWGAATTGTTAGGAATTCACCCCATGTGTTTGCACTCACTATAGTTCAGTCTGAGGGAGTGTAGGAGTGTGTTAGGGATATGTTGTTGCTCTTGGCTCATACAGTCGTCCACAGGGGGTATGGTCAGACAGACAAACACAGCCACGTTTAGTACTCCATATCTAGATTGAGGAGTAGTATTGTGGTTTTTAACGCAATATCTTGTCTCTATCTGAAATGACATTAAATGGTATTTAAAGTATTTCACTATAGTGCACTATATAGGGAATAGGTTGCCAGTCTGGTCAAAAGTAGTGCCTCTATATAGGGAAAATGCTGCTATTTCAGACAGTCCTTCTGTTCCACCAGACACACATTAAGGGTTCTCATGTCACCTCCCAGCTCAGGTCAACAGGTGATGCAGGAGAGAGAGAGAAGAGGTAGGAAGAGAATAGAGCTGGAGAGACAGAACCTTACAGTGATTTATATCAAGGCATGCATTGTGTCAAAGCTATGCAGAGAGAAAGGACAGAAAGAGAACAGAGAGATGACTGAAAACGAGAAGAAGTTGGAGAAAGTTGATAGAGAAGATAAATTGCAGATCGGGGGGCGAGCATGGGATAAAAGAGGGAGATTTAGGAGAAGATGAAAGCCATGGAGGAGAAGACAGAAGAGCAGGAAGGTGAGGTGTGCCTGTGTCACCCCCTAGTAATATTGCCACGGTTTTTGCATAATGCCCGATGAGCCCCAATCATCTGGCCTCCCCCACAACAATTTCATTACAGACAGCTAATAAATGTTTCATGGAAGAACAAGCTGCTCGCCTCGCCGTTATTAAATCTGAGATAATAAAAGAAGAGCGAGAAAAGAAAAGATGGGGGGGTGGACCCGAGAGAGGGAGGGAAGGAGAGAGACAGAGAGAGCTAGAGAGAGAGCGGTGTCAACATTCTCAAATCGGGGGCTGTATCTCCTGTTTCTGGGGCAACGGTTCCCCTCCCCTCCCCCTACTCCCTCCCCCTTGCATCCCGCTCCGCCAGAGAGAGACAGGAAATGAGAAACCGCCAGACAGGATATTGCGTTCTGGTGGCCTGGGGATTAGCTGTTTTATCTAAACACACACACCAACACACACACACACACACACCACCACACACACACACACACACACACACACACACACACACCACACACAGAGAGATCCACACATTCCTCTCACAATCTCCCAAGCATCAAGCACAGTGTTCTGCACAGTTTTCAGTCGTTACTCTTTGCAGGTATATTCCATTTGGTCATGTTATGCCATATCTGAGCTGTCATTAAAGGGTCAAATCTTTCAGTCGAGATCAGATGTGGAGTATGTAGTATCTCAAGTATTATGAGGAACAGTGTAAATGGTTGCGAAAAGAAAAGTGTATGGAGAGACTGGTCTGCTAATCATTAGTAATAAACCTTGATATTGTATTTTATACTAATCAGAGGGTCATTCATACCGTATAGCTCTAAACGTTTGGAAATCAAATAAGACTGTCTGATGCACGTTGTCTATAAGTACACGTAGGCTTTGAAGGAAATGGCTTCCATCTGCATATATGTGTGTGTGATTGCAAGTTGTTTCTGTTTGTATATCACTGTTCTGTGATGTACCKTGTCTGACGCATACACTCCAAGAAATGCTGGGTTAAAAACAACTCAATTTGGGTTATTTGGTAACCCAGCACTGGGTAAATATTGGACAGAACACATGCTGGKTTATTTTGACCCAGCCAGTTGTTTTTTGGGTTGTTGGGATTACCCAAACATTGGTTAATTGAATTAACCATCAGTTGGGTATTTTTTACTCTCATTCTGAGTTGACCTAGCAGCTGGGTCTGTTTTTAAATGTAATCCTTAAATTATTTTCAGATCGATTTTATTTGTCTACCTGTTATTTTGTTTTTGCATTTTACACATTCTTCAATCTATAATATGAAGATAATTTATTACATACCGTATTATAAACTGGGGTGGTTCGAGCCCTGAATGCTGATTGGCTGACAGCCGTGGTATATCAGATATAGGGTATGACAAAACATTTTTTACTGCTCTAATTATGATGGTAACCAGTTTATAAGAGCAATAAGGCACCTCGGGGGTTTGTGGTATATTGCCAATATACCATGGCTAAGGGCTGTATCCAGGCACTCCACGTTGCGTTGTGGTTAAGAACAGCCCTTAGCCGTGGTATATTGGCCATATACCACACCCCGTCGGGCCGTATTCCTTAAGTGTACCATGGGTATGACAGAAMAGTTATTTGTACAGCTCTAATTACATTGGTAACCAGTTTAAAATAGCAATAAGGTACTTTGGGGGCAGTGGTGTAAAGTACTTTAAAGTACATCTTAAATATTTTKGGGGGGCATCTTTACTTTGCTATTTATATTTTTGACAACTAATGTACTTTTTACTTCATACATTTTCCCTGACACCCGAAAGTACTTGTTACATGATGAATGCTTAGCAGGTCAGGAAAGTGGTCCAATTCACGCAATAATCAAGAGAACACGTGGTCATCCCTACTGCTTCTGATCTGGCAGACACACTAAATATAAATGCATTGTTTTTAAATGATGTCCGAGTGTTGGAGTGTACCCCTGGGTATACGTGAATTTTAAAAACAAGAAAATGGTGCCATCTGCTTTGCTTAATATAAGGAATTTGAAATGATTTGTACTTTTACTTTTAGCAATTACATTTTCGTTTGAAACTTAAGTATATTTAGAAACAAATACTTTTACTGGGTGACTTTCACTTTTACTTGAGTAACTATCTGTACTTTTACTCAAGTATGACAATTGGGTACTTTTTCCACCACTGCTCGGGGGTTTGTGATTTATGGCCAATATACACTACATGACCAAAAGTATGTTAACACCTGCTCGTCTAACAGCTCATTCCAAAATCCTGGGTATTAATATGGAGTTAGTCCCCTCCTTTGCTGCTATAACAGCCTCCACTCTTCCGGGAAGGCTTTCCACTAGATGTTGGATCACTGCTGCAGGGACTTGCTTCCATTCAGCCACGAGCATTAGTGAGGTCGGGCACTTAGGCCTGGCTCGCAGTCAGCGTTCCAATTCATCCCAAAGGTGTTTGATGGGGTTGAGGTCTGGGCTCTGTGCAGGCCAGGCAGGTTCTTCCACACCGATCTCTACAAACCATTTCTGTATGGACCTCACTTTGTGCACGGGGGCATTGTCATGCTGAAACAGGAAAGGGCCTTGCCCAAACTGTTGCCACAAAGTTGGAAGCACAGAATCGTCTAGAATATCATTGTATGCTCTATCATTACGATTTCTCTTCACTGGAACTAAAGGGCCTAGCCCGAACCATGAAAAACAGCCCCAGACCATTATTCCTCCTCCATCAAACTTTACAGTTGGCTCTATGCATTGGGGCAGATAGCGTTCTCCTGGCATCCGCCAAACACAGATTCGTCCGTTGGACTGCCAGATGGTGAAGCGTGATTCATCCCCCCCAGAGAACACATTTCCACATTTCATGAAGCTCCCGGGGAACAGTTCTTGTGCTGACGTTGCTTCCAGAGGCAGTTTGGAACTCGGTAGTGAGTGTTGCAACCGAGGACAGACAAATTTAGCAAACTACGTGCTTCAGCACATGGCGTTCCCGTTCTGTGAGCTTATGTGGCTTCCCACTTTGTGGCTGAGCCATTGTTGCTCCTAGATGTTTCCACTTCCCGATAACAGCACTTACAGTTGACCGGGGGGAGTTCTATCAGGGCAGAAATTTGACGAACTGACTTGTTGGAAAGGTGGCATCCTAGAACGGTGCCATGTTAAAAGTCTGAGCTCTTCAGTAAGGCCATTCTACTGCCAATGTTTGTCTATGGAGATTGCATGGCTGTGTGGTCAATTGTATACACCTGTCAGCAATGCATGTGGCTCAAATAGCCAAACTAATTTGAAGGGGTGTCCACATACTTTTGTATATAATGTACCACGTTGCGTCATGCATAAGAACAGCCCTTAGCCGTGGTATACTGGCCATATACCACACTCTCCTYGGGCCTTATTGCTTAATTATAATAAGGTATATCACCTTATTGCATCCCAACAGTGGGATTTACATAAGCTTTTAGGGAACTCATATACTTCTGTAAGCTTCATTGAAGCTAAACATGATAACTATACAACAGAACAGATTAACAGGAATGACATTGACTCTCATGGGTGGCCAAAAAGAACTATCTGAAAGCCACACCCCTACTAAACTAGGCCTCCTGTTTTTGTATGCGTGCGTCTTAGTGTGTGTGGTGTGTGTACGTGAGCATGTTTGTGTGCGTGCCCATGTGTGTGTGTTTGCGTGTTTGTGGTGGTGGCGGAGGGAGCGGTATCGTGGGGAATGCTGGGAAATTTTAATAACACAGAAGCAGTGCAGGGAGATTTAATAAAAGGAGATGATGTGATTACTGAACCCTGGCTCTGAGCCATCCTGCTTCACAGTGCAATATCCGCTCATACACACACACACCCACACCCCCACACACAGACACTTGAACATCCACACACACACACATACAATCACACGCTCACACATACACACCAAAATAAAATTATACTAAAGCTATACTAAGATTGTAACATCCAGATTCACTGTAAAGATCCCATACCCACAACCTCACCTAAACTTACATTTCCAATATGCTAAAACAAACATCCACTGATAGCTGACAATACAAAACCCAATGCACATTTTCACTAATCCATTCACATGGATGGACACATACCGAACATGCATGCTTGCGCACATAGGAGCAAGCTGCTCCACGTACACATCAACATACAACTAACACATGCATAACAGAGTCTTTGCTGAGATCTGAGGACTTGCATTGGCTMCCCAATCTAATGTCTCGGCTTTAGCTCAGTGGGTTAACAGTCGTAACCCACTGGCGTGCAAGAGACTGGGGTGTGAACCCAGTCAGTCTCGTTGGTGCCTTGAATTTGGGAGGTCAAAGTGCCAAGCAGGGTGAAATGTAACTCCGTTTGCTTATGAATGCTTATGAATTTCGGAGATACCTATATAGGCTTCATAAAGGGTTTATGAAGGCTTCATTATGCCTAAAAAGTTGTGTTTCGTCTAGTGGGACCATTCATCTTGATAGCAGCCATGAGCCATTTCTCCTCTCCCTGGGTTATGGGGTTGCGGCCCAAATGGCACCATATCCCCTATATAGTGCACTACGTTTGACCAGAGCCCCATGGGGCTTGGTCAAAAGTAGTGCACTATAAAAGGAATATGGTGCCATTTGGGCCACAAGTAGGTCTATTGTGAATTACACTTCTATTAGGGGGATTAGACTGATCTACTTAGAGACCTCCCTCAGTGACTGTTGCCCTCAGTTTCCAAGTTTAGTAAATTCTACAATATGTGGCACTATGAAATGGGATTAGTAACCAAAAAGCAGGACTTAAACACTGCGGAGGAATTGTGGTCTGGTGACCGTTGTCCCAAGTCGCCTTTATGTTGAGTAAATTCTGGCAGTATAAAATGGGATTAAAAAAACAAAAACTGGGATTTAAAGGGGAAATCTGCAGTTAAAACAATAACAAAACCGGCACCCTGCCATTGGTTTTGTAAACGACTGAGGGATGGAGATATGTAACTACTCTCAAATGTATACAGAGCTATTGATGTAAAGACTGACCATCCATGAGATCAAATGTATAGTTTTAACCAATATTTTGAGGCTATACAGTGTCTGTTTAATTACTTTGTTTATGAACAAAGCAGTAAAACAATCTTATAATTTGGGTAATGATGGGGTAAGACAATTGAACTAAACTCACGAGGCACAAGTTTTATATTATTCAATAATGAATGTGTATATGTCATGAATGTTAAAGTAAAAAAATAGCAGATTGACACYTTAAAGCGATAGATACTGGTTTGCCMTTTTCGGGGCTATTGGATAAGCTATTTTACAATTGCTGTAGGCGAGGAGGCACTTGAGAGAACTTTATGTGTGTTATAGACAGACAGCTTGGTATAGTGGAGTGTGAAGTGAATAGATGGTGGTGGTGGTGGTGACTGGATTAGTGGTGAAGTGGTGCTCCTCGATCGGTGTGCTCGTGCGTCCTTGTGTGTGCACGCGCGCGCGTGTGTGTAAGTGTGTTTGGCAAGTGAGTGTGTTTGGTTCAGTAAGTATTTGTGATGGTGGCGGGCTGTGATTCGGGTAATTTTTGGGAGTGTTAGCTAGTTTTGGCAGACCGATGGATTGAGATAGATTATCTGTGGCAGCTGTGGTTCGGACGGGACAAGATCACAGATTAGGAGCTCTAATGTGCCGACCTGGCTCACTCTCCTTTCCTCTTCTCACCTCTTCCCCTCTCCACCCTTCAGATTTGGGGTAGCAACACCTTCCTCTCACCCAGTCAGGTAGCCTTAACACTTCTCTCCTTCTTTCCCTCTAACTTCCTCCCTCCATCTCTCTGTCCCTCGTCATCCTGTCACTTTCTCATCTCATCCAGTCATCCCTTGCCTCAACAGAAATATTTGTCTCTCACACTCTCTCTTATTTCTACGSTCTCTCTCGTTCTATGAGCTAAGTCTCTGCCACAGCAGACCTCTTGTTTGCAGTCTTGTTTAATGACCTGGGATTTCCCCAGTGTCAATATGTCATCATATGATTAGGCGTGTGCGKGTGTGTATTTTAGATATGCATAGATATTGTAGAAATGTATATGGAAGTACTCACCGTATATTGATGAGTAACCTGGGTTTCCTGTAAACATATGTGTGCGTTTATAGGTTGGGTTAGGCTAGAGAGACAGAGAAAAAAAGAGTGTGTGGGGGGGGGGGTCTGTGTGTGTGTTTGTGTGTGTATTTTGGTGTGTAAAAGAGAGAGAGATTAACCCCATGCTATGGCCAATCCCTGGTTATGAGTTTACAGCGTCTGTCTGGGCATCGCACTGTTTAAACAACAATCTAATTAATCCTGTCTTTATTAGTTTCACTGAACTACAGAGGGAGGGAGCGAAGGAAAAGGGACGGAGGGGGGAGAATTGGGAATCCTGTCAGAAAATACTGGAGGGAGATGGGAGGAGGGGGGGCAGGCAGAGGGATAAAACAACTGGGATTCAAGAGGAATTTAAAAGCAGGAGTTTTGGGGCCTTTAAATTGAATTGATATGTTGATGAGAAGAGAATGAAGAGTGGGAGAAAATGAAAGGGGTGGGACACACGAGAGGAGTGGTGAAAAGACAAAAGGAAAGTAGACAACAAAGCCCCGTGAATGACAGTGTGTGAACTGTTTAAAAAAAAAAAAAAATGTCCAAGCACGATGCTTGTTTCACATGTTCTCTTCTAAATCCTACTAATTGTGAATGGTAGGTAATGATGGGCTAGAACACTGGACCAGCTCATTAAATAGATTCATGTAAAGAATTAGTAAAAGACCTAGAATCCACCAACACTTCAGTGCAGGCTCCCTACACATCAGTTGACTACTGCCCCCAAGTGTCTTAAGTGAGGAACAACATTCTAAAGCGTTACCACGTACTGTTATTGCAGTAAACACATGTTAGATGTTCAAGCTTTAAGTTCTGGGAAATGCTGATGTGACATTTAATTATATACCGTACACAGGTTTGGTTGAGAATCTCCACAGGTGCAAATGAGGTCTAATCTTTCAGGCAATCTGTGTCTGTCTCTCTGCCTTTGGGTGCGTTCCAGGTTGTCTTTAATTCAGTCGCTYGGCACATCTCAGAGGACCTCTAATATCATGTTAGTGACAAATTACAACACTCCTGCAAGCGATGTGAGACCTGATCATCTGCAGCCCGACTTCAAAAAAGACAGTTTGGAAGGACACCTCGAATGAGGCCTTAAAAGCTCTGCGCTGCTGTGTGGTCAAGACGGTGTCTTCTGCACATCTCAGAATATTACTTTATCGTATTCCTGTGACGTTAAACTAACTCTTCTTCAGGACTGCAAAAAAGACAACCTGGAACACACCCGACTGCAATAAAGACACCTGATCTATTACACACTGGAACGCACCCTTTCCCCCCTCTGTCCCTATAGGCTGTTTGTCAGGAAGTGCAGTGCGTGCCTGCAGGTGATTGGCCGCTCAGAGCTGATCATGCGTGTGCTGGGGCAGGTGTACCACCTGGGCTGTTTCAGCTGCTGTGAGTGTGAGCGCCGGCTGCAGCGCGGAGACGAGTTTGTCCTGAAGGAGGGCCAGTTGCTCTGCAGAGGAGACTACGAGAAGGAGAGAGAGATGCTGGCTGCCATCAGCCCCACACCCACTGAGTCAGGTAACAGGAAGAGACGGGGCAACCAACAAATCAATCATTCAATCAACCAATGAAATCACTGGATGAAATCTAGGTGGCACTTTATGCTATGGTATAGAAAGTGCAGGAGATTACGTAATTACACAGTGATAACCTAATGACTTGTTTTTTCATTGGGATTCACTACTAGGCACCATTTGATACCAGTTTGTCTTTCAATTGAAGATCCTATTTTCTCTCTCCACATCCCTCAGTGAAGAGTGAGGATGAGGATGGTGGGGGCGGTTCTGTAGGGGGGAAGGGCGGCGAAGGGAAGGACCACAAACGGTCAAAGCGACCACGCACCATCTTGACCACACAGCAGCGCAGAGCTTTCAAGGCCTCCTTCGAGGTGTCCTCCAAACCTTGCAGAAAGGTAAGCAGACCAGGCGTAACACGGTTTCTTTCTTTTGTTGCTTCTCTTTTTCACTTTTCTTTCTTGCGCACACACACACACACACACACACACACACACACACACACACAGTCCCCTTTAGTGTCATGGCTTAATTTCTCTTATCTTCAGGTGAGAGAGACACTGGCAGCTGAGACCGGGTTGACGGTTCGAGTCGTGCAGGTGTGGTTCCAAAACCAGAGAGCAAAGGTGAGATATTTGACCTGTCCTGAATCCCCACTCCCCCCTGCCCATGACACTAATACAACCAATAACACTAATCATGAATCTAATGGCGCAATTGCTCTGAAACTGCATGCAAACATTTCTTTTAAAGGCTAAAGCACAGTTCAAGGGATAGTCCACCCAAATAACACAAGGAAGAACTATCCTTATAACGAACAACCGAGCAATAGCGCCATTGAGTCCATTATCAGTGTGTTGATCCTGTGCGTTGCAGATGAAGAAGATAGCTCGCAGGCAGCAGCAACAGCAGCAGCAGCAGGAGCAGGAGCAGCTGGGAGGGTCCAGGAGAGGGCCGAGCAGGGGGGGCCGACAGAGCAACGATGACAGTGAGGGTAAGAGGGGGGAATAGAGCAGGGATTTCACAAAAGCCTTGTAGCTAACTGGTACTTAACTCGCGGAACGGTAGATGTAGAAGTGCTTAATTTGACAGTTTTTGTTCATTCATGCACAGGAAGATTAGTCTTTCGCTACAAACGTAACAATTAAAAGAGTAGCTTGCCAAAGTAGCGAAGTTTCAGGAAACTCACCTCAAGGCAGGTGAAACAATGTCTCTGGAGTTAAAGGGACAGGACGAGAGGAAGAGATGCAGGGATTGATTCATGTTCTGTCTCTCTCTTCCCAGACGGTTCTAGTGGTCATGGATTGGACGGTCTGTTGGCGTACCCTTCGTTGCCACGACAGCAGCTACTGGCTCTGGACCCCAACATCTACGGAGGAGAGCCGTTCCGCCATGGCCTCACACCTCCTCAGCTGAGCTCTGAACATCTTCACTCCTACGGTAAGAGAGGGAGCGGGAGGGAGAGAGATAGAAAAAGACAGAGATGGACGGACCAAATAGACAGACATACTAACTCTATTTCTCCCTTTAGATTCAGAGACTGTGTTCCACGATCTGGACAGCGACGGGAGCCTCAGTCACCTCGGCGACTGTCTTCTGGCAGCGGCGGACGGTGGGCTCCTGGCGGGGCGGGTGGGAAACCCCATCGACCGCCTCTACTCCATGCAGAACTCCTACTTCACATCCTGACCCCTCACCCTTGACCCCTGACTCACTCCACCAATCACCACTCAGAGAAGCAGCTAATGACCGGTTATCCTACCAGGCCCACAAGGTCATCACACCAACCATGCTTGAGCTGGGTCCATATCCATATCTGACCGGGCTTATTGTACATTACCAAGTAAAAGCATAATAGGAAACAGCTGGGTCATGTTCAGTAGGGTGGAAATGTTAGGAGTGAAACGGGGAGGAACACGTTTTTCCATACCAAACACGACCCAGGTAGCCATTTAAGATCTCAACTATGACTTAGGCCGTGTCCGAAATCTGGCTTGCCCAGTACTTACATAAACTGCATACTGTGTACTAATCGTATTACATACTATTTAGAATGTTCGGTGTAGTACAAACGTATGCAGTAAGCAACAAACATCAAAATACTACTCATCCATACTGAGAAGGCGTCATCGAATGCGCCGTTCGTTCTTGTTCCCCGCCATTCTTACATTTTTTTTTATTTTTATTTTTTAAATAAATTTAACTCCAATTTTCATGGTATCCAATCGCTAGTAATTACTATCTTGTCTCATCGCTACAACTCCCGTACGGGCTCGGGAGAGACGAAGGTCGAAAGCCATGCGTCCTCCGAAGCACAACCCAACCAAGCCGCACTGCTTCTTAACACAGCGTGCCTCCAACCCGTAAGCCAGCCGCACCAATGTGTCGGAGGAAACACTGTGCACCTGGCCCCCTTGGTTAGCGCGCACTGCGCCCGGCCCGCCACAGGAGTCGCTGGAGTGCGATGAGACAAGGATATCCCTACCGGCCAAACCCTCCCTAACCCGGACGACGCATGGACGCGACCGGGAGGGCGACAGAGCCTGGGCGCGAACCCAGAGACTCTGGTGGCGCAGCTAGCGATGCAGTGCCCTAGACCACTGCACCACCCGGTTTTTGCAGAGAGCATCCCCTATTCTTATTATCAGGTGTTGTTGAACACGTGGGTGTGAAAAGACGATCTTCCTCAATAGTGCCCAGCGAATTCTACTAGATGAAAAGCCAAAATGAGTATGACATCCGGGCATTTAAAGTGTACTAGATCTTCAAGATTTCACATACTATAAAACTTTTTTTTCACATACTCAAACGGCCTACTATTTAGGACGCAAGTATGGGTATTCGGACACGGCCACACTCTTTTGCTTGATCCCAACATCCTGCCTGTAGCAGACAGATGTGAAATCCTATGACAACATACTTGATCAAATACTCTCTCATTTGTTTCATATAAGAGGGACTATTCCATTGGTCCGTTGCTCCAGGCAAGCTTAAATCAAGGGCAGCTAAAGTATTTCAAAGAAAAGAAATACTATTTGAACCCAGGTCTGTCAGGTCTGTGTGTTTGTGAGTCAGAAACCTATGTTACTTATTAGGTTGCTAATGAATGGGGAGTGTTTCATTCATTAGCTCAGGATCTGACCTGCTTGTTGTGCCCACACGGTTAGGGAGTTTTCTTGGCAGCAGGGTTAAGGAGCAGAGTGAAGACACATACCAGAGAGGTTACAGCAGGCTAGGGGCAAACGCGTTGTATTGGAGATGGGCACTGGTTCATAGCGTGGATGGGGTCAATTCAGACAAATCAAAAAGTGAATGGGAGTTCAGCCTAAATGAATGACTGGAATAAAGGTACTGGGTGGATTTGGAGGAACATTGGAGAGAGATTTCATAAGAGGTTGAGATGAGTTGAAGGGTACAGAGTGGCACGCTCGATTTGTACGGGAATGAGTGTGGGTTAGGTAACTTAGGTCTAGAATTTGCTCTCAGGTTAGTTTGTCGGTTAGGATTTTTAGCAATGTTATACGGGAAATGATTTACAAATCACTGTAACCCGATTAGTTCACAT
This sequence comes from Salvelinus sp. IW2-2015, assembly GCF_002910315.2. Taxonomy (NCBI): domain Eukaryota; kingdom Metazoa; phylum Chordata; class Actinopteri; order Salmoniformes; family Salmonidae; genus Salvelinus; species Salvelinus sp. IW2-2015. The sequence goes on from NC_036860.1 coordinate 12,609,212, forward strand.
TAGTCAACATAGTGAAAGGAGATGTGTAGACCGTAGATAACATCAGGGTCCTATAGAGTAGTGCTTCTCAATCTTGGTCCTGGGGACCCAAAGGGGTGCACATTGAAAAGAGAGTGAAAGAAGAAAGAAACAATGTTACGCCTGGTCTGCTTACCTTTCTGCATGGTTTGGAGGACACCTCGAAGGAGGCCTTGAAAGCTCTGCGCTGCTGTGTGGTCAAGATGGTGCGTTGTCAGGTGCGAAAGGCAAAAACAAAAGTGTACCCCCCTTTGGGTCCCCAGGACCAGGATTGAGAAACACCACTATAAAGTAGACTAACAGGGTCATTCAGATAACCTTATAAAGGAAACAGGGTTGTGTAAAGTGTAACGCTTTCATGTAGCTCTGGTTCAGGGTTTTATGTGGGGTTTGATTGGGAATGCTCAGCATCAGCAAGCCATTCGTAACACCCTGGACCAGAGCTAGCGTTCGTGTAACTATTTCTTTGATACTGTGAAGTATTCACTAAAAGGTGCAGGAGTTTGTCCTGGGCTGGAAAAGCGCTAAGCCCTAACGAAAATGTAGAAGTTGAATATTAATTGGTGTGTAAAACATAAGTAAAAAGTATGTTTAGGCCCATGAGTTTTTCCTGTTCAGGTCACGTGGTCAGGAAAACTACTGGCCCTAGCGACGATAAACAAGTATGTGTTCCGATGTAAAATAATTGTGTTAATATTATTGTTGTTACAATGAATACTACAGTACTACTATAGGTATAATCACTGTAATTTATCTTTGATTGAAAACACCTTACAATAGACGTTGTTCAATATTTTGTACTCTTATGGTTAAGTATTTATGTTGTAGCATGAGCTGTGTGTGCCACACTTTCAAAATGTAAATAATTATTACTATGAACATAGCACTGATGACAGTATTTTCCTATAGCTTATACCCACACTTGGACCATCTTGTGGAGTCCACTTCCTATATGATTTCTCATAATTGACTGATGATATATATTTTTTACAGTATAGTATTTACGTGGATATAATTTATTGTGTGATACATTTCTCTGGAAGGTATGAGAAATTCTTAATCTTAGATTTTGTCTGAAAGATAATGTTCGAGTTTTTGTTCTGTGACCTCTTCCAGTGTGTGCTTTTTGAGTGTAATGTCGCATTTCGTCAATATAACCTGTCAATTCAGAGTCTGACTAAATATGCCTACATTATTCTGAGTATGTGTGATGATGCAAGGCTTCTCCTACACTGAGTGTGCAAAACATGATGAACACCTGCTCTTTCCATGACAGACTGCCCAGGTGAATCCAGGTGAAAGCTATGATCCCTTGTTGATGTCACATGTTAAATCCACTTCAATCAGTGTAGGTGAAGGGAAGGAGACAGGTTAAAGGAGGATTTTTAAGCCTTGAGACATGGATTGCGTATGTGTGCCATTCAGAGGGTGAATGGGCAAGACAAAAGATTTACAAAAGACTACCATACCCCGATCAAAGGCATACCCCGATGCCTTTGATCGGGGTATGGTAGTAGGTGCCAGGCGCACACCGGTTTGTGCAACACTGCTGGGTTTTTCATGCTCAAGTTTCCTGTGTGTATCAACAATGGTCCACCACCCAAAGGACATCCAGCCAACTTGACACAACYGTGGGAAGCATTGGAGTCAACGCGAGCCAGCATTTCTGTAGAACTCTTTCAACACCTTGTACAGTCCATGCCCTGACATTTTGAGGCTGTCCTGAGGGCAAAAGGGGGGGTGCAACTCAATATTAGAAATGAGTTTTTAATGTTTTGTACACTCAGTCTATGTAAGGTATGATAGGGAGCTATAATGTAATTGTAGAATAGAGCCTCTGCACGTTGTTCGTGTCAAATTATTTGAAGACGGACATTTCTAAGGAAGAATCTCTCCACTTGATTGCGTCTCCCTCAGCCTTTAATAAGTGAAGCAGAAAAGGGGGCCTGTTCTGGTTAGTAGTCAAAGGGTCCATAACTCAACATCCTCCCTCTTGTCTGTCTCTGTGGTCACACAGATTATAACTCCACAGCCCCCTCCTTCTCCATCCTTCCTGGGCTCTGTTCCTTCCGCCAGCGGATAGCCTCCTCCTTCATCCCCTCTACTTCTCCTTCCTTCCACCTTTCCTCAGCTCCTTCAAATTCTAACTCCAGGCCCCTTTCCATCCTTCCTGCGCTCCCTCCTTTCCCTCAGCAAGTGTGTAGCCAAGGAGAGATGTGTGGGAGAGATATACATACCACAGTTGAATATTCTACCATGACTCACTCCAACCTGAAGAAAAGGAGAGTGGGAGGAAGAGAGGGGCACCCTTGTGTGGCACCATAACATCAGACAGTATGTATCCAAACTGGATGAGTAATAGGACTGAAATATAGGAGTTTCATGATAAAATTCACCCGAAATAACATCTACAAGAGACAACCACACCGCAAACAAGGGATACTTATATATCACGCAGTTGTACACAGATATGCTGTGGAGTGAGGTTACAAAGCTAACATCGTTACACACATTCATTCTCAATATACATTTGAGAGGCAAAGAAAAGTATTTATGCTGCTACCTGAGGTTACCACAGTGTTGTAAATATGTATTACACACTAAAACCTGCTGCGTAGTCAGCACTGAGTGATTCTTTTCACATACAGGGAAAACGACTCCTCTGATTCCCATTGTATTTCATAGAGCTGTAGCATCGATGAGTTATGAAAGAACTTCAATAAATAACCCGTCTTGATTCTTGACAGTCTCGGGCAGAAATCAGTCCCAGAACTTGTAAATGTCTAGGATTTTGAGTTCTCTTGACAAATCCTAAAGTAGCCATGGACAAGAGTCCACTTTATCCATGTACCAAGTCAGGGTGTTATCAAAATGACATGGGCATTGATTTATCCATGATTGATAGAGCAGTCCGGTGTCAGTGTTGTAGGAAAGAGATATCTTCTCTGAGAGGGATGGATGATGGTCACTGCTGGGTTCTAAGAGGGCTGAGGAACCGGGTTCACTGCTGAAAGAGGAGATACAGTATATTCACTTCAACTACTACATCAAATATTCAAAAAGGTAATCTCTCAGAAACAGATTACGTAAACATAAATTACAAAATTGCGCAATATTTTAGTTCTGGGTTAACCGAGATGATCAAAATGGTAAAACAAATACAGTACGGACACTGGACAGGTATGAATACTAAGGACAGAAAGACCCAGTTTATACCACGTAATAAGATATTTCTTTAGTGTTTACTTTTGGGGGTACTTGAAGAAGAAAGACACTGAAGTAAAGCACTCTCTCAAGGCCAAGGTGAACCAGTCAAAAGTTAGTATAATCACAAAAATTTGAGGGCTGTGGTGAATGAGCCGAAGACTGATCTACATTCAGTGAACACTCACGCACTCCAGCAAGGTCCACTGTCTCTGCACAGCCGAGGAAGTGTGCTACGTATACTGAACAGGAGGTAGGTGAGTTCTGGTTCTCTAGTAAGCAGTGTTCAAACTCTGTGAACTCTTTTGAACAGTCTGTCCGGATCTTCTGGATCACAGTGCTGCAGAAACATTGATCAATAAGATCTTGAAGAAAACAAACACAATCCTACACTTCACATCAGCACTGTACAGTACTCACTGGTTTGACTTCTTGCATCTGAATTATTTTCACACCAACAGTTCTTTACAGTAACCCAACCTAGACCCTCAATGAACAAGCAGCACAGTGGAAGGAATAGGGTCTAGGCCTAGGAGAAAACCTGTGCAAAGCCTGTGGTCTAGTGTTAACTCTCCTGGCTAGTCACTTATACTGTTCCCCAATGGAGACCAGAGTTCATTCCCCATGTCCACCCTTCTTACTCTCTCCCCTGTTTCCAACTGTCAAAATAGGAGTAAAACTAGAGAGGAACCAGACTCAGAGAGGGGGCCCACTCTGCTCTGTAATGGGTTTACATATGACCATCAAGGCCAGTCAGTTATAGCCTGGGTACTACCAGTCTGTTGCTGCTATCATTCCACTCCTTATCATGCAACGCAATGACACGGAGTACAAGGAGTTGAAAGTTAGCCTAAAATCCATAACCTATTTAGCTAAGACAGTTATACATGCACAACTGATATTGTCAGAGACAACAGCTTACTGTGAAGAGGTACACTTCCATCTTCAAGTCTTGACACTGCTGTTGCCATGTTGATGGGTGGGAGGCCACACACTGCCCCTAGCTCTCCATCTCCTTATGGCAATACTTGGTGGTGATATCCATGGCAACCTGCCTGGAGGATGACACAGACATGCAGAACAGTTTCTGAGATATGCATAGACAATTACAGTGAAGTCCAATCATGTGTCCTCCTCTGTGGAAAGAATGTCAGAAAAACGAATTGATCACTAAGCATTCACCGACAGCAAAAGTCTTTTGGACGTCTTTGTTTCTTTGTTTTTATGGAGCAGTCCGGGCCGGCCTTGATTTAGACACCTATGTTTGGTTCAGATTTGGTCCGGTCTGGACCAGCCTTGACTTGAACGTCCACAGACGTCCGGGCCGGCCTATCGGAAGCAGGAGGACCGCTACCTCCGCCTTTGAGCAGGAGGAGCACTGCCAGAGCCCTGCAAAATGACCTCCAGCAGGCCACAAATGTGCATGTGTCAGCATCCTGGATGTGCTGCACTACCTGAGCCACTTGTGTGGGTTGTAGACTCCGTCTCATGCTACCACTAGAGTGAGAGCACCGCCAGCATTCAAAAGTGACCAAAACATCAGCCAGGAAGCATAGGAACTGAGAAGTGGTCTGTGGTCACCACCTGCAGAATCACTCCTTTATTGGGGGTGTCTTGCTAATTGCCTATAATTTCCACCTTTTGTCTATTCCATTTGCACAACAGCATGTGAAATATATTGTCAATCAGTGTTGCTTCCTAAGTGGACAGTTTGATTTCACAGAAGTGTGATTGACTTGGAGTTACATTGTGTTGTTTAAGTGTTCCCTTTATTTTTTTGAGCAGTGTACATTACAGTACAGTAAAGAAAAGTAGCATACAGTACAGAAAAGTAAAGTATAKAGTACTGTATTGTACCCTACTTTACTCTAATGTACTGACTAAACTGTACTCTATTTTACTGAATTAAACGCTACTGAACTGTAATCTGGTCTACTGAATTAAACTACTATACTGTACCGTACATTTTAAAATGAATAGATTTGGTAGACAGTTTCATTATTTTGACCTCCCCACAGTTCATTGGACGAGGAAGTGTAAACTCTTAACATAGTCTATTAGCTAGAAAGGTATCTTGGCGGCGTAGAGAAAATGTTGCTGTGGTAAAGCAGATTTTCTGCAATTCTATGCCATGGCTAATGCTGTGTTCCTCTGTTCAAACATTATAAAAACATCTATGGGCATGTTCCCTGAATGCCTGTCTTTTTTAGATTCCACCTGACTGTCTAGCTTTTATTTGATTGTTAGTTTTCAAAGATGGTATTATAAAAATAAAAATATATATATAGTTCAATATTTTTTCTGCATGCTTTGTATCTGGGGTTAGTCGTTTAAGTTGACACTAAAAMCGTTTTTTCATCCCGAAAATGACCACTTAGACGGCCTGCTTAAAAATTTTCTATACAGAAAAATCCTGTAATTAGCTCCAATGATTTTAATTTCCTCCATATTAAAAGTATAGTTCGAGATTTGGCAATGAAGCCATTTATCTACTTCCCCAGTGATGTATGTGGACCTCCTGCAGTACCGCTGCAGACCCCAGTTTGAAAACCCCTGCTCTTTTGTACTCAATTCAACAAAACTCTACTGGCCCGTACCGTACCATACTGTACAATACTGTACTGTACTGTGATGTTCAAACTTATGAAACGTAGCCTAAACATCTATGATTCGTTCAAATTTGGATCCGGTCCGCATCGACCAAATATGCACTTGAGAGAGGTGCTCATTATGAATATACCCAGCATGCTTTGMAAGTGTTTTTKACATTTACAATTTGGTCATTCAGCAGATGCTCTTATACAGAGCGATTTACWGTCAGTACATTCAACTAAGGTAGATAAACAACAACATAGGACAGTTATAGCAATTACAACAAAAATCTATAACATTACTGAGAAGTTTATTGTAGCTGAAGTGGTCCGTTGGTTTATTCATTCGTTTTGACTACTTTGAACATCTTTGTTACCAGTTTAAAAGCTTTTGAAAAAGCTAACATAAGTGCATATGACAGATGGGAGCAATAATACATATAATGTTGCAATCTCCAATTGGATCCTCTTTCCTAACCTGTTATGAAAAGTCAGATATGACGATAATTTGACAAAAGTTGGATAAAACCCTTCTAGCCATGGCCATGCAGAAGAGGTATTTTTTTCGGTTTGTTGTCAATTTTAATTTAGACATTTTTGGGGTACATACCGGGAGTAAATTAAGATTTGCTTAGCGAAACTCCACATTTGGTGATCAACGAACGTATTCTGACATTATATAGCTTGAATTGGAGTTTGAATCTGAGCCATCTCTGGACTTTAGAGGTCTCTAACACACAGATACTGGTCCAGTCACAACTGTATTTTATTGGTGTGACTGAGTACAGTTTATAACGTAGATTTTTTACTAAAATAKATAGCTATGAAATGGAATCAAAAGCATAACGTTGAAGACACATGTTTGCGATGGAGGTAATTTGACGGCTTGTTTAGAAAGAAAGTAAAGTGAGAATCAAGGTTATAAAACACGTGTTCACAGCCATATACAGAATATCTACCGCATACACCCTCCTCTATTTCGATTGTTCGAAACCACTTGCATACTGCCATTGTTCTATCCCATTGGTCCTACTGCCATTGTTTTATCCCATTGGTCCTGGGTTGTTGTCAATCACAGATTTTGACATTTCCTGCTCGAGTCCAAAAGCGTTGATTTCTTAAAGGATAAACAACCGAATGTCCTGTGATATTTTAACCTTTATTTTGTCAACCATTGATTTGAAAAATGTCATTTTAAGATGCACTTGATTTAGGATATTTGATGTCAAACAAATTTGATCAAATCGGCATCTCTCTCGGCAGGAAGCAACCACACGAACACGACAGCAAAAAGGACATTACGTGTCCTTACGTGGTTGCGTACGCGGAAGCAGCTGTGTGAGAACGAGCCGATACAGAAAACTGGACCTGACACCGGACTAAAACAACTAGATTGAACTGCCTTACCACGGACACCAATAACTAGGGGGAGGTGGCGGAAAGAGAGGGCCCTGAGAGAGAGGGACGAAAATTAACGGGGATACGAAACAGGGGAATATGGTTGCGGGGGACGGGAATCAGGGATCGGGGGACCTGCAAATGGCCCCCTCTTTGCACAACCACAGCCAGCATGACAGCGCCGAGACTGACGACGAGAACGTTAGCTCGGTGTCGATGTACCGGCGCAGGCCCCGGCTATTCCACGGCACGGTTCTACCTTTTTTAGCCGTGCTGTACCCTGGCTGGTTGTACTTGTGGCTCGTAGTATACGGTACTTCCGAGTACCCAGAAGCAGGCCTACTAGCTCTCGCCGCCATCGGGATCGCTCACGTCCTCACAGCGCTCTCCGGTTATTGGTCCGTGCACGCGCACTGTTGGCTCACCTGCGCCAAGGTAATGTGGATGGATCGTCTGCGGTTGTTTTGGAATTAGGTGTTGGAGATTGTGAACCAACACTGCCCAATTTAACTTGTGATCACTCTAGTCAGCATAATTTTATGCTCTAAACAAGGACATTTTCAAATGATGTGTAATATATTTGTGTTCCTTGTTCAGAAAGTTTTGACCTGATTATATGGCTGTGTCTGTCAGATAGAGTATGTGAATTGCTCACATGCTGTGAATCGATGTGTATAAACAGGAGCCAGACCCACACAAGGCCACCCTGGCTAAGGTTATACCCACCCCCAACAATGGTTCTGCTGAGCTGGTACCACTGCAGAGAGACCGGGTGAGTTTGCCTTGTTCCCCTGTCCTACACCTTGTTTACTTAAACAATGGTTGTGTTCAATGGGGAGAAAACATTTGTAACTGTTGCAAAATGTTTTGCTACGGTGTGCGCCGTGCGGTACATGACTCAGGTATACTGGTTAAAACTTGTGGGAAATGCATGATGTCAGAATGGTCCTCTCTTAACATCTCTATGCTAGTCAGTTATACTGCTTTTTGGATGGCATATTTTTTTTGTGTGTGTTTTAATTAATGTACTCACTTGCTCTCTATCGCTCTCTCTTCAGGATGAGAACGGYGAGGGAATCCTTTCCTTTGAGTTCCAGAAGATCTGCTACATCTTCGACAGTAAGGAGAGGAAGTGTTTCCTCCCCGTGTCGTTCCCCGTCCGACAGCCAATGGGCTTCTTCCAGGCCTGGCGAGGCTACCAGGAGGAGACAGACCTGCATTCCGCYGAGAAGCGCTATGGGACCAACCGCGCTGAGATGGTGGTGCCGGACTTCCTGGAGCTCTTCAGGGAGAGAGCCACCGCTCCCTTCTTTGTCTTCCAGGTGTGCGCGCGTGCATATTTGCGTGTTGTTTTGTCAAGTAGTAATATGACACGTAGTAAAATCCCTCTCTAGTCTCTCTTTCGTTTTCTATATTGATCTCTTTAAGGGCATGTGGGGATAGAATTGACTCAATAGTTAATACCCTTTTCATACTATCTTGCTGACCTGAAACGTACTGCACTAGCTCTGATATTTTCTTTTCACATGGTCCTTTCCAGTACCGTTCTAGCAACTATGGTGGATGGCCGATGCATCAACCAGGCCAGCACAGTACCACTCGGCTTGGCTCAACATTTGTACAGATGGATGCTCTCTCTCCCCCCTCAGGTGTTCTGTGTGGGTCTGTGGTGTCTGGATGAGTACTGGTACTACAGCGTGTTCACTCTCTTCATGCTGGTGGCCTTCGAAGCCTCTCTGGTACAACAGCAGATGAGGAACATGTCTGAGATACGACGCATGGGGAACAAACCCTACATGATCCAGGTGACCTACTGTTTCTTTATCCAAATTATCATGTCGTTTTGATATTTGATGATACGATACAAGCAAAGGCGCATGTTCTTCTTGCTCAAGTGCAGATCATCAAATGCTCACCAGAGCCATGTTATTGTAGTTGTAGAATGAAGGCCCTGACTCCCACTATATACTAGCATCAGACTCATTTACCCAGGGGTTCCCACATTTTTTGGGGTCTAATGCCCAATTTGATTATCAAACATTTTTTTATTTAAAAAAAAAAGGTGATGTAATCAACAGCCAATCTTAACTTTTTTATTTGTGTCTATGGCAAATCAGTATGGCAGTACTTCAATCAGAAGGAAGTATGGTTTGAAGTGACTGAAATGCATCAGAAAGGTATTGGGAAGTTCAGAAAATCATCGGCCAATAATTGTGTATGATCTTCTGTGTAGAAAAGAACACCATCATTGCTTTCAATTATGATATTCTTTTCCCCCCAGTCTGATTTGGTGCCTGGTTCTGTCTACTCGGTTCTAACAAATTATGCTTGTGTGCGTGGTAGAGGGAAACAGAAGACACATACTTGTTCCTGAGAGTCTTAGCTGGCAGGAATAGGGTCATAATAAATAGCGTATAACTTATGTCGTTCCAAAGTTAGAGCTACAATTGGTGGAAATAGACAGGTCAGCTAAGACCTAGTCAGTTGTACAACCTRGTCAGTTGTACAACCTRGTCASTTGTACAACCTAGTCASTTGTACAACCTAGTCAGTTGTACAACTGAAAGCATTAAACTGAAATGTGTCTTCCGCATTTAACCCAACCCCTCTGAATCAGAGAGCTGCGGGGGGCTGCCTTAATCGACATCCACGTCATTGGCGCCCGGGGAACAGTGAGTTAACTGCCTTGATCAGGGGTGGAACGACAGATTTTTACCTTGTCAGCTCTGGGTTTCGATCCAGCAACCTTTCGGTTTCAACCTTTCGGTTACTGGCCCCACGCTCCTAACCCGCCAGGCTACCTGCCAGTAGGAGTTTTGTGACCCCTAGTTTTGGAAATGCTGCATTAACCAAATTATCGATTTGATCTGGATTTATATAGATCTGTCCGTGTCGTGTTCAGTAGGGCACAATGTGTAAAATGTTATGAAACGGAAAATGAACATCTTTGTGTGTTCTTATTATTGAACAAGTGTAGCTAGTACCTCCTTGTTTTACTCGTTGTCAAAAAASTTTTCTCCCTACTGAACAGGCCMCTGATATTTACACGTTTGTGTCCATGTTTCCCAACAGGTTTACCGCAACAGGAAGTGGAGGCCTGTGTCCAGTGATGAACTAGTCCCCGGGGACATTGTCTCAATAGGTAAGGTTCCTGTCTGTTAACCCTTCCCGTTCAGGAGTATTTCCTTCATCTAGAACCAGACTCTTTCTCAAATCATCTTTCCTCAATTTCACGCATCTTATATCCTCGCCTCCTTTTCAAAATACATTGGAGAAAAAGGGGAGGGGCCTTGGACTTTGTCCTCRAATACTGTTGAGGAGATGAGATGCGAGGAATCGTGAAGAGACTAATTGAGATGGAGCCCCAGCCAGTTTGACACAGTGTGCGTATWTCTTTGTCTTCCCCCCCAGGACACTCACCCCAGGAGAATTTAGTTACGTATTTCCTCTGTCCACAGCCTGTCAAAATCGAATCAAGTTTTTTATTTTTCACATGCTTCGTAGACAACAGGTGTCGACTAAGAATTAAATTCTTACTTACAGGTCCATTTCCAACAATGCAGATAAAAAAATAAAATAATAATATATATATATATGATATAATATAATATAATTTTTTGTTCTTTTATACCTTTTTTCTGTGGAAATTTTGTGATTTCCAATTGGTAGTTACAGTCTTGTCCCATTGCTACAACTCCCCTACGGACTTGGGAGAGGTGAAGGTCRAGAGCCATGCGTCCTCCAAAAACATGACCCTGCCAAACCGCTCTGCTTCTTGACACACTGCTCGCTTAAATCGGAAGCCAGCCGCACCAATATGTCGGAGGAAACACCATCCAGCTGGGCAACCGAAGTCAGTTCATGCGCAGCCTCATGGGTCTCCCGGTCACGGCCGGCTGTGACACAGCATGTGATCGAACCCTGGTCTGTAGTGACGCCTCAAGCACAGCGATGCGTTACCTTAGATCGCTACGCCACTCGGGAGGCCCCAACGATGCAGAGTTAAAGATAAGATACAAAATTGTAAAATATAAATAGTGATAAGAGGGAGAAATACACAGTGAATAACGAATAAAAATAAAGAGTAAAAATAACATGGCTATATATAGGGAGTAGAAAATAAAATGTATATATACAGGGTTTCAGTACCAAGTCGATGTGCAGGGTTACTAGGTAATTGAGGTAGCTATGTACTGTACATCTACAGTGCATTCGTAAAGTATTCAAACCCATTGACTTTTTCTATATTTTGTTAAGTTAACTATTTTATCAATTTTAGAATATATCTGTTTYCCCCCTAATCAATCAACACACAATACCCCATAATGACAAAGCAAAAACAGTTTTTTTATTTGTTTGCTAATTTATAAAAAATACAAAACTGCAATCCATTTACATAAGTATTCAGACCCTTTACTCAATACTTTGTTGAAGCACCTTTGGCAGCGATTACAGCCTCAATTCTTATTGTGTATGATACTACAAGCTTGGCACACTTGTATTAGGAGAGTTTCTCCCATTCTTCTCTGTAGATCCTCTCAAGCTCTGTCAGGTTGGATGGGTAGTGTCGCTGTACAGCTATTTTCAGGTCTCTCTAGAGATGTTCGATCGGGTACAGGTCCGGACTATGGCTGGGCCACTCAAGGACATTCAGTGACTTGTCCCGAAGCCACTCCTGCTTTGTTTTGGCTGTGTACTTCGGGTCATTGTCCTGTTGGAAAGTGAACCTTCACCCCAGTCTGAGGTCCTGTGCGCTCTGGAGCAGGTTTTCATCAAGGATCTCTCTCTGTACTTTGCTCCGTTCATCTTTCCCTCGATCCTGACTAGTCTCCCAGTCCCTGCCGCTGAAAAACATTCCCACAGTATGATGCTGCCACCACCATGCTTCACTGTAGGGATGGTGCCAGGTTCCCTCCAGATGTGACACTTGGCATTCAGGCCAAAGAGTTCAATCTTGGTTTCATCAGACCAGAGAATATTGTTTCTCATGGTCTGAGAGTCTTTTAGTTGCCTTTTGACAAACTCCAAGCGGGCTGTCATCTGCCCTTTACTGAGGAGTGGCTTCCGTCTGGTCACTCTACCATAAAGGCCTGATTTGTGGAGTGCTGCAGAGATGGTTGTCCTTCTGGAAGGTTCTCCCATCTCCACAGAGGAACCCTGGAGCTCTTTAGAGTGACCATCAGTTTCTTGGTCACCTCCCTGACCAAGGCCCTTCTCGCCCTGTTTCTCAGTTTGGCTGGGCGGCCAACTCTGGGAAGAGTCTTGGTGGTTCTAAACTTGTTCCATTTAAGAATGATGGAGGCCACTGTGTTCTTGAGGACCTTCAATGTTTTGGTACCCTTCCTGTCATGGAGCTCTACGRACAATTCCTTTGACCTCMTGACTTGGTTTTTGCTCTGATATGCTCTGTCAACTGTGGGACCTTATATAAACAGGTGTGTGCCTTTCCAAATCATGTCCAATCAATTGAATTTACCACAAGTGGACTCTAATCAAGTTRTAGAAACATCTCAAGGATGATCAATGGAAACAGAATGCACCTGAACTCAATTTCGAAAACCTGCTCCAGAGCGCGCAGAACCATTCCTTCTGACAGAGCTGGTGTAACTGAGTCAGGTTTGTAGGCCTCCTTGCTYGCACACGCTTTTTCAAATATCTTATGTAAATAAGGTATTTCTGTTTTTGGCCTCCACATGGGCTCCACAATCCCCTGACCTCAATCCAATTAAGATGGTTTGGGATGAGTCGGACCGCAGAGTGAAGGAAAAGCAGCCAACAAGTGCTCAGAATTTGTGGGAACTCCTTCAAGACTGTTGGAAAAGCATTCCAGGTGAAGCTGGCTGAGAGAATGCCAAGAGTGCACAAAGCTGTCATCAAGGCAAAGGGTGGCTACTTTGAAGAATATAAAATATATTTTGATTTGTTTAACACTTTTTTGCTTACCACATGATCGCATATGTGTTATTTCATAGTTGTTATGTCTTCACTAGTATTCTACATTGTAGAAACTAGTAAAAATAAAGAAAAACACTTGAATGAGTAATTGTTCTAAAACTTTTGACCGGTAGTGTATTTGGTGAGTTTGAAAGTATGTGTGTGGGTAGAGTCCAGTGTGTGTGCGTAGAGTCCGTGCAAAAAAGGGTCAATGCAGGTAGTCCGGCTAGCCATTTGATTAGCTGTAACAGTCTTGTTCAGAAGTAATGGTTTGGGAGTAGAAGCTGTCCAGGGTCCTGTTTATTTATAGACTTGGTGCATTGGTACCGCTTTCTGTGCGGTTGCAGAGAGAAGTTTCTATGGCTTAAATCTTTGACCATTTTTTGGGCCTTCCTCTTACAACGCCTGGTATAGAGGTCCTGGATGGCAGGGAGCTTGGCCCCAGTGATGTATTGGGACATACRCACTACCCTCTGTAGAGCCTTGCGGTCTGATGCCAAGCAATTGCCATACCAAGCAGTGATGCAGCCTGTCAAGATTTTTTTATTTATTTATTTATTTAACCTTTATTTAACCAGGTAGGCAAATTGAGAACACGTTCTCATTTACAATTGCGACCTGGCCAAGATAAAGCAAAGCAGTTCGACACATACAACAACACATAGTTACACATGGAGTAAAACAAACATATAGTCAATAATACAGTGAAAAAAAATAAGTCTATATACAATGTGAGCAAGTGAGGTGAGATAAGGGAGGTGAAGGCAAACAAATATATGTATAAATAAATAAAAATATAAAAAGCCATGGAGGCGAAGTGAGTACAACACAGCAAGTAAAATAAAAACTAAAAAACACTGAATGGTTGGTTTGCAGTGGAAGAAAGTGCAAAGTAGAGACAGAAATAATGGGGTGCAAAGGAGCAAAATAAATAAATTAATAAATACAGTAGGTAAAGAGTAGTTGTTTGGGCTAAATTGTAGATGGGTTATGTACAGGTGCAGTAATCTATGAGCTGCTCTGACAGCTGGTGCTTAAAGCTAGTGAGGAGATAGGTGTTTCCAGTTTCAGAGATTTTTGTAGTTCGTTCCAGTCATTGGCAGCAGAGAACTGGAAGGAGAGGCATCCAAAGGAAGAATTGGTTTTGGGGGTGACTAGAGAGATATACCTGCTGAGCGCGTGCTACAGGTAGGTGCTGCTATGGTGACCAGCGAGCTGAGATAAGGGGGGACTTTACCTAGCAGGGTCTTGTAGATGACCTGGAACCAGTGGGTTTGGCGACGAGTATGAAGCGAGGCCAGCCAACGAGAGTGTACAGGTCGCAGTGGTGGTAGTATATGGGGCTTTGGTGACAAAACGGATGGCACTGTGATAGACTGCATCCAATTTATTGAGTAGGGTTTTGGAGGCTATTTTGTAAATGACATCACCGAAGTCGAGGATTGGTAGGATGGTCAGTTTTACAAGGGTATGTTTGGCAGCATGAGTAAAGGATGCTTTGTTGCGGAATAGGAAGCCAATTCTAGATTTGACTTTGGATTGGAGATGTTTGATGTGGGTCTGGAAGGAGAGTTTACAGTCTAACCAGACACCTAGGTATTTGTAGTTGTCCACATATTCTAAGTCAGAGCCGTCCAAAGTAGTGATGTTGGACAGGCGGGCAGGAGCAGGCAGCGATCGGTTGAAGAGCATGCATTTGGTTTTACTTGTATTTAAGAGCAGTTGGAGGCCACGGAAGGAGAGTTGTATGGCATTGAAGCTCGCCTGGAGGGTTGTTAACACAGTGTCAAAAGAAGGGCCAGAAGTATACAGAATAGTGTCGTCTGCGTAGAGGTGGATCAGAGAATCACCAGCAGCAAGAGCGACATCATTGATGTAAACAGAGAAGAGAGTCGGTCCAAGAATTGAACCCTGTGGCACCCCCATAGAGACTGCCAGAGGCCCGGACAACAGACCCTCCGATTTGACACACTGAACTCTATCAGAGAAGTAGTTGGTGAACCAGGCGAGGCAATCATTAGAGAAACCAAGGCTGTCGAGTCTGCCAATGAGGATGTGGTGATTGACAGAGTCAAAAGCCTTGGCCAGGTCAATGAAGACGGCTGCACAGTATTGTTTCCTATCGATGGCGGTTACGATATCGTTTATGACCTTGAGCGTGGCTGAGGTGCACCCATGACCAGCTCTGAAACCAGATTGCATAGCGGAGAAGGTGTGGTGTGATTCGAAATGGTCGGTAATCTGTTTGTTGACTTGGCTTTCGAAGACCTTAGAAAGGCAGGGTAGGATAGATATAGGTCTGTAGCAGTTAGGGTCAAGGGTGTCCCCCCTTTGAAGAGGGGGATAACCGCAGCTGCTTTCCAATCTTTGGGGATCTCAGACGACACGAAAGAGAGGTTGAAGAGGCTAGTAATAGGGGTGGCAACAATTTCAGCAGATAGTTTTAGAAAGAAAGGTCCAGATTATCTAGCCCGGCTGATTTGTAAGGTCCAGATTTTGCAGCTCATTAGAACATCAGCTGACTGTATTGGAGAAAAGAAAATGGGAAGGCTTGGGCGAGTAGCAGAGGGGAGGGCAGTGCTGTTGTCCGGGTAGGGGTAGCCAGGTGGAAAGCATGGCCAGCCGTAGAAAAATGCTTATGAAATTCTCAATTATAGTGGATTTGTCGGTGGTGACAGTGTTTCCTATCTTCAGAGCGGTTGGAAGCTGGAGGAGGTGTTCTTATTCTCCATGGACTTTACGGTGTCCCAGAACTTTTTTGAATTTGTGTTGCAGGAAGCAAATTTCTGCTTGAAAAAGCTAGCCTTGGCTGTTCTAACTGCCTGTGATATTGGTTCTTGGCTTCCCTGAAAAGTTGCATATCACGGGGGCTGTTCGATGCTAATGCAGAACGCCATAGGATGTTTTTCTGTTGGTTAAGGGCAGTCAGGTCAGGAGAGAACCAAGGGCTATATCTGTTCCTGGTCTAAATTTCTTGAATGGGCATGCTTATTCAAGATGGTGAGGAAGGCATTTTTTTAAAATGACCAGGCATCCTCTACTGACGGGATGAGATCAAATCCTTCCAGGATACCCGGCCAGGTCGATAGAAAGGCCTGCTCGCTGAAGTGTTTCAGGGAGCGTTTGACAGTGATGAGTGGAGGTCGTTTGACCGCTGACCCATTACGGATGCAGGCAATGAGGCAGTGATCGCTGAGATCTTGGTTGAAAACAGCAGAGGTGTATTTGGAGGGCAAGTTTGTTAGGATGATATCTATGAGGGTACCCGTGTTTACGGAATTGGGTGGTACCTGGTAGGTTCATTGATAATTTGTGTGAGATTGAGGCATCAAGCTTAGATTGTAGGTGGCTGGGGTGTTGAGCATGTTCAAATTTAGGTCGCCTAGCAGCACGAGCTCTGAAGATAGATGGGGGGCAATCAGTTCACATATAGTGTCCAGAGCACAGCTGGGGCAGAGGGTGGTCTATAGGAGGCGGCAACGGTGAGAGACTTGTTTTTAGAGAGGTGGATTTTTAAAAGTAGAAGTTCAAATTGTTTGGGAACAGACCTGGATAGTATAACAGAGAAGATGCTCTCGATCGTGCAGCTGTAGAACTTTTCAGGATCTGAGGGCCCATGCCAAATCTTTTCAGCCTTCTGAGGGGGATGAGACATTGTCGTGCTCTCTTCACGACTGTGTCGGTGTGTTGGACCATGATAGTCCTTAGTGATGTGGACAGAGAGGAACTCTCGACACGCTCTACTACAGCCTCATCGATGTGAATGGGGCGTGCTTGGCCCTCCGTTTCCTGTAGTCCACTCCTTTTGTCTTACTGACGTCGACGGAGAGATGTTGTCCTGGCACCACACTACCAGGTCTCTAACCTCCCTGTAGTCTGTCTCATCATCGTCGGTGATCAAGCATACCACCCTTCGTGTCGTCTGCAAACTTAATGGATGAACAGGCAGTACATGGGGACTAAGCATGCACCCCTGAGGGGCCCCCATGTTGAGGGTCAGCGTAGCGGATGTGTTGTCGCTTACCCTTTAACATTCAAACAAACACCTGGGGCGGCCCGTCAGGAAGTGCAGGATCCAGTTGCAGAGGTAGGTGTAGTCCAGGACCTTAGCTTAGTGGTGAGCTTTGAGGATTCTATCGTGCTGAACTCTGGGCTGTAGTCAATGAACAGTATTCTCACGTTGGTTTGGCACAGTATATATGTCTTTCTCTCCCCCCCAGGCCGCTCACCCCAGGAGAACTTGGTTCCATGTGACGTGCTGCTGCTGAGAGGGCGCTGCATCGTGGACGAGGCCATGCTGACGGGAGAGTCAGTTCCTCAGATGAAGGTCAGACAGATGGGAAGCCTATACTAGACTAGATAACAACCATGCAAAACAATGCAGTCTGTCTGRACAATATACAGTGCCTTCGGAAAGTATTCAGACCACTTGACTTTTTCTACATTTTGTTGCGTTACAGCCTCATTCTAAAATTGAATATCCCATTTACATAAGTATTCAGACCCTTTACTCAGTACTTTGAAGTACCTTTTGGCAGCGATTACAGCATTGAGTCTTTTTGGGTATGATACTACAAGCTTGGCACACCTGTATTTGGGGATTTTCTCTCATTCTTCTCTGCTGATCCTCTTAAGCTCTGTCAGGTTCAATGGGGAGCATTGATGCACAGCTATTTTCAGGTTTCTCCAGAGATGTTCAATTGGGTTCAATTCCGGGCTCTTGCTGAGCCACTCAACGACATTTAGAGACTTGTCCCGAAGCCACTCCTGCGTTGTCTTGGCAGTGTGCTTAGAATCGTTTTCCTGTTGGAAGGTGAACCTTCACCCCAGTCTGAGGTCCTGAGCGCTCTGGAGCAGGTTTTCATCAAGGATCTCTCTGTACTTTGGTCCGTTCATCTTTCCCTCGATCCTGACTAGTCTCCCAGTCCCTGCCACTGAAAAACATCCACACAGCATGATGCTGCCACCACCATGCTTCACCGTAGGGATGGTGCCAGGTTTCCTTCAGACGTGAAGTTTCAGTTTCTCCCATCTCCATAGAGGAACTCTGGAGCTCTGTCAGAGTGACCATTGGGTTCTTGGTCACCTCCCTTACTAAGGCCATTCTACCCAGATTGCTCAGTTTGGCTGGGTGGCCAGCTCTAGGACGAGTCTTGGTAGTTCCAAACTTCTTCCATTTAAGAATGTTGGAGGCCGCTGTGTTCTTGGGGTCCTTCAATGCTGCAGAAATGTTTTGGTAACCTTCTCCAAATCGGTGCCTCAACACAATCCTGTCTCGGAGGTCTATGGACAATTCCTTCGACTACATGGCTTGGTTTTTTTCTCTGACATGCACTGTCAACTGTGGGATCTTTATATAGACAGGTGTGTGCCTTTCCAAATCATGTCCAATCAATTGACTCCAATTAAGTTGTAGAAACATCTCAATGAGGATCACTGTAGATTGTCAACACAATGGGAATGTTACTATACTATTCACAAAGACTTCATAAGCATAGAATATCATAAATGCTTCACATATCGTTTATCAAAATCATATGCTTAGAAATCATAGGCTCCATTAATCCTTAAAAGGAGTGTTTTAACTTGAAGTTCCATCATGTTGTGTGTTTAGGAACCAGTGGAGGATCTGGACCCAGAGAGAGTACTGGACCTTCAGGGTGATGCCCGCCTCCACATAATCTCTGGTGGGACCAAGGTGGTGCAGCACAGCCCCCCGCTCCGTGCCACTGTAGGACTCAAACGTCAGTTCCTACCTACTATGCAGTATATTATTCACTTGTCGTAAGGCAGAAATGTCCAGCATTTTTTTTCCACTTTGAGATGAACAATTCTAATTGTATTGCGCTTTCAATCTAAATTGTGTTATCACTTATCAATATTWAAAAAATCTACATTTTAGATAAATGTTCATCTCCCTCGGCCAATCCAATAGATGGATTGAATCTGCCCTCAGTGATTGTATCTTTCTTGTCTTACTTAGAGCAAATCATAATAGTTTGTTTTTCTTCTTTTACGTTTTTCTACAGCTGTGGACAATGGCTGTGTGGCTTATGTGTTGAGAACCGGATTCTATACCTCTCAGGTGAGGGGCTGCTGCTCTTGACTAGCGAACTTGTCCAATAAGAACCGCTTGTTTTCATTTTCTGTTGCAAAATGTTTTGCTACGGTGTTCGCTAATGAATACAACCATGGTGTTGTTGACCATGCCTGTCTACAGGGTAAGCTGCTGAGGACCATCTTGTTTGGAGTGAAGAGGGTGACAGCCAACAACTTAGAAACATTCATCTTCATCCTCTTCCTCCTGGTGTTCGCCATCGCTGCTGCTGGATATGTGTGGGTGGAAGGTGAGTAAATCCAGTGAACAACGCAATTCAATCAATCAAATGGAGTTTATAAAGCACTTTTTACGTCAGCGGTTGTCCCAAAGTTCTTCACAGATACCCAGTCTAAAACCACATGGAACAAGCAATGCAGAGGCAGAAGTACAGTTGGTCCTACTTAGAACATTTCTCCATTATACAGTTTGTTTATATCTTAGCCAAGACAGAATTTAAGGCGATTATTTTTTTTACTCACTAAGACATGTATGAACATTTTGAGAGTCTTGCCAAAGGACCCTATTMATAAAWAAAMAAAAKAACACGACTAAAACACAAATTCCTCCTTTATAAAACGTAAGAAAACAAGTTGTCGAAATAGGCCCTGAGGTCAGGAGAGAGCAGCAGGTTTTTCCTGACCTAATGCAGTATAACTGTATATATTATTAATAACAATATATGAYGTTTAGCAGATGCTTTTATCCAAAGCAACTTACAGGCATGTGTGCAAACATTTTATAAATGTACATACTGCATAGCTTTTCTGTGTGAGTAACTACTACTTATAGTTGTGTAACTGTTTCTGTGTGAGTGACTACTGCTTATAGTTGTGTAACTGTCTCTGTGTGTTCTCTCCCCTGCAGGAACTAAGGACCCTAGCAGGAACCGGTATAAGTTGTTCCTGGAGTGTACTCTCATCCTGACCTCCGTGGTTCCACCTGAGCTCCCGATAGAATTGTCTCTGGCAGTCAACACATCCCTCATCGCTCTGGCCAAGCTCTGTGAGTCAACAGAGAGAGAGTGTGTGTGTGTGTGTGTGTATATGGGGGTTGGGGTGGTATGTGGATGTATGTGTTGTGAAAGTTGTTCTGAAAGTGGAATAGTAATGTTTGTAGTACTTAATGATGCTAGTCCTCCTCGCTGTTCTGCTATTTGACTCACCCMTTTATTTCTTCTCCCTTCCATAGACGTGTTCTGCACTGAGCCCTTCAGGATCCCGTTTGCAGGCAAGGTGGAGGTGTGCTGCTTTGACAAGACGGGCACCTTGACCAGCGACCATCTGGTGGTGCGGGGGGTCGCAGGCCTCAGGTACACTCTCTTTTACATCTTTCAGTATGATACATTTCTTTGTTGYAATTTTTTCCAAAGATTGACTGGACCTGATAATATTAAGAAGTTTTTAAAGGCTTCTTAACGGCATCGTAGTGGTCCGGRTTAAGTAAAGTGTCTACCAATGCCCTTATGCGCTGGTGTCATACTGTGAATCTTATCATATTGAGAAGTGACACGTAAAGAGCAACAGACATGTTTTTAGCATTTTATTTAATCATTTTAAAATCTTTGGAAGAATATGAAGTACATTTTTATATTTGTTTGCTTGTAAACGTTTTCTAAACTCCTCCAGAGAAGGGAAAGAAGTGATTCCCGTGTCAGAGATCCCAGTGGAAACGCATCGGGTGATTGCTACCTGTCACTCACTGGTTACCCTTGACGACGGGCAGCTGGTAGGCGACCCTCTGGAGAAGGCCATGCTCACTGCTGCTGACTGGACCCTCACTAAAGGTAGTGTGTGTGTGTGTGTGTGTGCACGCGCCCGATTTTTGCTCTGTCTCCTCTTTGTACACCAGTAGAGAAAGTGTGTGTGTGTCTCTGTGTTTACATCATATCTACCCTTCTGTCCCTCTCTGTGTGGTGTAGATGAAAAGGTGTTTGCTCGCGGTATAAAGACCCCAGGCYTGAAGATCCACCAGCGGTTCCACTTTGCCAGTGCTCTGAAGAGGATGTCCGTCCTGGCCTCCTATGAGAAACTGGGCTCCGCTGACCTCTGCTATGTCTCCACTGTCAAAGGAGCTCCAGAGACACTCAGGGACATGGTCAATATCATAGAATGAAATAGAACCACTGACATTTGAATGTATAATTTAATGTCTTTATGGTCAATATAATACATGTCTACTATAATACATGTCTACTGTACTACACTTCACGTTACAAGTACACGATCTCAGTGTTGAGTGAATACGTCATTGCTGCAGTCATTACCGTTGTTCTAACCATTTGTTTGTTTCTGTAGTTCTCAGGGTGCCCAGACAGCTATGACCAGGTGCACAGGGAGATGTCCCGAGAAGGGGCCAGGGTTCTGGCCTTGGGCTACAGAGAGATCGGACACCTCAGCCACCAACAGGTAACTCTACCTGTCCTGTCCAACTCACCTACCTGTCCTATCTATCCTTCTAAAACTTTTTGCAGACAGGGATCCCTTTTGTGATAGCAAATTCATCAGGGACCCCCTCATAATCAGATCACAACTCAAGTGAGAGAAAACATTTTTTTTTAACTTTGACTATGACTTTAGCAGTGCATTGCTGGACGAACCAAGTCTTGGGCCCCGGGAAGACCCGCCTCTTGGCATCGGAGAGAAAATTTCCTGCAATTCTGCACATTTTGTCATGTGGCAGAGATAATTGTTGTTGCYGCTTTAACGCTAATATCCTGCAACTCGACACATTTTTCCATGGGGCAGCGCATTTTCCCATGGGGCAGAGAGAAAACTTTGCTGTTATAAAGCTTAAATGACAGTGCACTTAAGAAGAAAAATAAATAAATCAATTTACATTTTGGGGGATTCAAATAAATATTGAGTTGAGAAATGGATAGTTGGAGTACTGTGGATACCAATATCTCTGTGAGCCTCCCAGGCCCATGTTGCCCAGGGTTAAGAACATACATTGTAGATGAATAATATTACATTGTATTSTATTACACACGCAATACTTATTCCACGGATCACTTGGTCAAAATGTGTGGTGTTAGTAATATCATTTTAAAATAAAATACGCGTTTATTAGGTACACCACCCGGTTCACGAAAATGGATCGTTATATAAAGCAGGCAGACGGGCATCGGGGCATTAGTTACTGTTTGATTGAACGTTAGAATGGGCAAAACGAGTGACCTGAGCGACTTTGAGCGTGGTTTGATAGGCGGTGCCAGCCGCTCTGGATCCATTATCCATGACCTACTTGTCCTGTCTAACTCGCCTACTTGTCCTGTCTAACTCGCCTATCTGTCCTGTCTAACTCGCCTACTTGTCCTGTCTAACTCGCCTATCTGTCCTGTCTAACTCGCCTACTTGTCCTGTCTAACTCACCTACCTGTCCTGTCTAACTCACCTACCTGTCCTGTCTAACTCGCCTATCTGTCCTGTCTAACTCGCCTACCTGCCCTGTCTAACTCGCCTATCTGTCGTGTCCTGCTCTGTGTGAGGGGATGAGTTTCCCGAAAGCCTCGTAGTTAACGTGGCACGCTATTTCAATACTCTCAACAACCGAGCTGCACAGCCGAGAGAGAGGGTGAGGTAGTTCTGGGTCTTCGAGATAAATAAAGTACCACGTTAGCTACAGGGCTTTCGTGAACCTCAGCCAAGTGGCTAGATGAGAGTGGCTCTCTTTCACAGCAGGGGTTTGGTTGTTTGTGTGACTGGGTGCTTTGTGGCGGTCTGTACAGGTGCGGGAGGTGACTCGTGATGCTCTGGAGTGTGACCTGCAGTTTGCCGGCTTCATGGTCGTCTCGTGTCCCCTGAAGACCGACAGCAAGGCTGTCATCAAAGAGATCCAGGAGGCATCGCATCATGTGAGGAGGCGGTCTCAGAATACACACGCACGCTCACACACATTCGCACAGATTCATTAGCAGGAAAAGACACACACACACACACACCGATACTGATGAAGATTCTGTTCAGATTACAATTATCACAGTAATATCAGGCACATCCATGCACTCACTCACTCAGTCACGCACGCACGCACACACACACCACACACACACATAACCCTCCTCTCCTCCATCTCTCCTTCAGGTGGTGATGATAACAGGTGACAACCCTCTGACAGCGTGCCATGTGGCCAGAGAGCTCCACTTCATCCAGAAGGAACACACGCTCGTACTGCAGGCCAGACCCAACCAGGGTAGGACACACTAAGAGCCAATTTATGCTTGATCTGAAAACCGCCCTGTAGGTTTTTGCTCCAACCCTAATCTAGTGCACCTGATTCTAATAATTAGCTGGTTGATAAGCTGCATCCGGTTAGTTACAACTGGGGTTGGAGCAAAAACAGACAGGACGGTAGCTCTCCACGRACATGGTTGGAGGGCTCTGTACTAGACTAATCTACAGACTAATGCATTGATGATATAGCCATATGATTGTTGTAATGAAGGGATCTATAGTGGACAGTGCATGTGTTGTAGACCTGGGTCAAATGCATATACACTGCTCAAAAAAATAAAGGGAACACTTAAACAACACAATGTAACTCCAAGACAATCACACTTCTGTGAAATCAAACTGTCCACTTAGGAAGCAACACTGATTGACAATAAATGTCACATGCTGTTGTGCAAATGGAATAGACAAAAGGTGGAAATTATAGGCAATTAGCAAGACACCCCCAATAAAAGAGTGGTTCTGCAGGTGGTTCCACAGACCACTTCTCAGTTCCTATGCTTCCTGGCTGATGTTTTGGTCACTTTTGAATGCTGGCGGTGCTTTCACTCTAGTGGTAGCATGAGACTGAGTGTACAACCCACACAAGTGGCTCAGGTAGTGCAGCTCATCCAGGATGGCACATCAATGCGAGCTGTGGCAAGAAGGTTTGCTGTGTCTGTCAGCGTAGTGTCCAGAGAATGGAGGCGCTACCAGGAGACAGGCCAGGACATCAGGAGACGTGGAGGAGGCCGTAGGAGGGCAACAACCCAGCAGCAGGACCGCTACCTCCGCCTTTGTGCAAGGAGGAGCACTGCCAGAGCCCTGCAAAATGACCTCCAGCAGGCCACAAATGTGCATGTGTCAGCATATGGTCTCACAAGGGCTCTGAGGTATCTCATCTCGGTAACCTAATGGCAGTCAGGCTACCTCTTGCGAGCACATGGAGGGCTGTGCGGCCCCACAAAGAAATGCCACCCCACACCATGACTGACCCACGCCAAACGGTCATGCTGGAGATGTTGCAGGCAGCAGAACGTTCTCCACGGCGTCTCCAGACTCTGTCACGTCTGTCACCTGTGCTCATGTACTCAGTGTGAACCTGCTTTCATCTGTGAAGAGCACAGGGCGCCAGTGGCGAATTTGCCAATCTTGGTGTTCTCTGGCAAATGCCAAACCCTGCACGGTGTTGGGCTGTAAGCACAACCCCCACCTGTGGACGTCGGGCCCTCATCCACCCTCATGGAGTCTGTTTCTGACCGTTTGAGACAGACACGTGCACATTTGTGGCCTGCTGGAGTCATTTTGCAGGGCTCTGGCAGTGCTTCCTTGCACAAAGGCGGAGGTAGCGGTCCTGCTGCTGGGTTGCCTCCTACGGCCTCCTCCACGTCTCCTGATGTACTGGCCTGTTCCTGGTAGCGCCTCCATGCTCTGGACACTACGCTGACGACACAGAAACCTTCTTGCCACAGCTCGCATTGTGTGCCATCTGGATGAGCTGCACTACTGAGCCACTTGTGTGGGTTGTAGACTCCGTCATGCTACCACTAGTGTAGAAGCACCGCCAGCATTCAAAAATGACCAAAACATCAGCCAGGAAGCATAGGAACTGAGAAGTGGTCTGTGGGTCACCACCTTTAGAACCACTCATTTATTGGGGGTGTCTTGCTAATTGCCTATAATTTCCACCTGTTGTCTATTCCATTTGCACAACAGCATGGAAATGATATTGTCAATCAGTGTTGCTTCCTAAGTGGACAGTTTGATTTCACAGAAGTGTGATTGACTTGGAGTTACATTGTGTTGTTTAAGTGTTCCCTTTATTTTTTTGAGCAGCGTATATTATACTTGAGCTGCACTTGATCTACTTTGCCCCAGTACAATGGAATAAAAAGCAAACCAAATCAAGCGCACCTTAAGTACTTGAGACTATTTGACATAATATGATTTTAACCCAGGTGTAATATGTCGCTGTTTTAAGAATGCTCTATAATACGGTCACTTGTGGCGTTGTTCCTTCCAGGTGAGTGGCAGTGGGAGTCTATAGACGGCAGTGTGTGTGTTCCGCTGCCCCCGCCGTCTGTCCCCTCGTTGGTCGATCAGTATGATCTGTGTGTGACGGGGGAGGGGCTAACCAGACTGACCAGTGACACGCGGTTGCTCCATGCCCTCCTGCCCCATGTCCGGGTGTTCGCACGGGTCAGCCCTAAACAGAAGGTCAGTCTTGCCTCCTTGTAGACGTTATCTGTGTCAGAAATGGCACCCTATACAAAAGTAGTGCACTATGGGCCCTGGTCAAAAGTAGTGCGCTATGGTCAATTCTGTCTTGGTTGTTGTAATGAATTAATTAACTTATTAGATAATTAAAAATAGGCTATATTTACTCTGAACATGATGAGCACCTGCTCTTCCCATGACATAGACTGACTAGGTGAATCCAGGTGAAAGCTATGATCCATTATTGAAATCACTTGTTAAATCCACTTCAATCAGTGTAGATGAAGGGGAGGAGACAGGTTAAAAAATAATTTTTAAACCTTGAGACAATTGAGACATGGATTGTGTATGTGTGCCATTCAGAGGGTGAAGGGGCAAGACACAAGATTGAAGTGCATTTGAACAGGGTATGGTAGTAGGTGCCAGACACACTGGTTTGTGTCAAGAACTGCAACGCTGCTGGGTTTTTCACACTCAACAGTTTCCTGTTTGTATCAAGAATGGTCCACCGTCCAAAGGACATCCAGCCAACTTGTCATAACTTTGGGAGGCATTGGAGTCAACAGGGGCCAGCATCCCTGGAACGCTTTCGAGTCCATGCCCTGACGAATTGAAGTCCAACTCAATATTAGGAAGATGTTCTTTGTGTTTTGTACACTCGGTGTACAACCAACACACTCAAGAACTGCCGGTACATTTTGAGACTAGTTTTATGGTGTGTCGTTTTGTGCTAACTGTGTGTATTGTTATTGTGTTCCAGGAGTTTGTAATCACTAGTCTTAAAGGATTGGGCTATACAACATTGATGTGCGGAGACGGGACCAATGACGTCGGAGCACTCAAACACGCCCATATCGGTGAGGTCACTCGACATGTCACTCAAAGCTGTGCTCAATATTCAGCAACGTTAACGCACACACCGGTCTTAGTCCATGACACTTTCAATTCAACCTTTGTCTCAGTAGGCAAATGTATGCCATCCTCTTATCACAAACTATGTCACTATATGGGAATCATTGTGTGTCCGTTCTCTCTCTCCCTCTCACCCCCTACCGTCTCAACCTTCCCTCCCCCTTTCCTCCCATCAGGTGTGGCTCTGTTGGCGAACGCCCCAGAGCGTATGCCTGAGAGGAGGAAGAGGGGCAGAGAGAAGGAGACCCCAGCAGCCGACTCCAGACCCTCCCTCCCTCCGGTCACCAGCTCAGGGGTCAAACTGACCTCCAGGGCAGCCAGGCAGAGGGTCATGGCCCAGAGAGAGGAGCAGCTAGCCGCGCAGAAGGTGTGTTGTGTAGGGAGGGAGGGGTGTGTGTGCGTGCGTGCATGTTGTTAACCATTTGGTGTTTATTCTGTTGTAGGAGAGGATTAGTCAAGTCTTAAGGGAGCTGGAAGAAGATCAGATACAAGTAGTGAAACTGGGAGATGCCTCCATTGCTGCCCCCTTCACCTCCAAATTGTCCTCCATACAGTGCAGTGAGGAACACACACATAATCAACACACATTTTTTACACCCACACTGTATACAAACACAAATGAACACAAACGCTCGCTCTCTTTCTCTCACTCACTCACTGTCTCCCGCTCAGACACTGTCTCCGCTCACTCACTGTCCCGCTCACTCACTGTCTCTCGCTCACTCACTGTCTCTCGCTCACTCACTGTCTCTCTCCTCACTCACTGTCTCTCTCTCACTCACTCACTGTCTCTCTCACTGCTCTCTCTCTCATCTCTCACTGTCTCTCTCTTCACTCACTCACTGTCTTCTCTCTCTCACTCACTGTCTCTCTCTCACTACACTCACTTCTCTCTCACTCACTCACTCACTGTCTCTCTCTCACTCACTCACTCACTGTCTCTCACTCACTACTCACTCACTGTCCTCTCTCTCACTACGTCACACTCACTACTGTCTCTTCTCACTCACTGTCACTCACTGTCTCTCTCTCACACACTCACTGTCCTACTCTCTGCACACACTCCTGTCATCTCTCTCCTTCCACACTCACTGTCTCTCTCTCACTACACATCACTGTCTTCATCTCACTCACTCACTCACTGTCTTTCTCCCTCACTCACTGTCTCTCTCTCACACACTCACTGTCTCTCTCTCTCACACACTCACTGTCTCTCTCTCTCACACACTCACTGTCTCTCTCTCTCACACACTCACTGTCTCTCTCACTACATGATTATCATCTCCTCATTATCTCTCCTCCTCCCCAGTCTGCCACGTGATAAAGCAGGGCCGCTGTACGCTGGTGACCACACTACAGATGTTTAAGATCTTGGCGCTGAACGCCCTGGTGCTGGCCTACAGCCAGTCTGTCCTCTACCTGGAGGGGGTCAAGTTCAGTGACTTCCAGGCCACCCTACAGGGCCTGCTATTGGCCGGCTGCTTCCTCTTCATCTCCAGGTCAAAGGTGAGAGGTCACATGGAGGGAAAAACACGGAAGTGTTTTTGATAGTTTTTCCTCCTTCAGTTCCTTGTGTCCTCTCCTTCCTGCCTCCTTCCCTGCCTCCTGTAAACGTCAGAGGGAAGCGTTAATTTTCCTTAAATCCTCTCCTCAGTTCCCGCAGACATTTTTTTAGGAGAAAAGGACATTAGGAATCGAGGAAAGAGTATTGAGAAAGAACCAGTGTGTACCTACTACATGTATGACATGCATGTACTGTAGTTGTGATTGGTAGGAATCCATATTATTATGTAGCCCTAGTGCTAACCGGTGTAGTTTCAAGTTAAGCTTTAACTCAACTTAGGGGGTTTTCACATGAAATTTGGTGCCCTGGTYCGTTTTCCTGGAGTGTTTGTGAGAATTCTACAACATCAGTTTTGCTTTCACCAGACCTGAAAATAACCGTTTCAGGGTGCGATTAGCAAGACACACATTCTACATGACGTTAGCGAGCTAGCTAGTTTACAACAGGCAAATAGTTCCACGCGACTCCTGATACTCCGGTCCTGCAACTTGGACCCGCTACAAACGCAGGTCCAGGAAACATTTTAGCCGGGATTAATTTGTGTGTCACACATGCTTTTATTGTGCGGCTCAGGGCACCAAACGCTCCAGGAAATGGATCATACAGGGGATATGTGGAAGCTCCCTTTTTAAGTTTTCATCCTATTTTCTCTTGTCCTGTCCAGCCCCTGAAGACTCTGTCTAAAGAGCGGCCCTTACCTAACATCTTCAACCTGTACACGGTTCTGACAGTGCTGCTGCAGTTTGCTGTTCACTTCTGTAGTCTGGTATACCTGTACAAAGGAGCACAGAGCAGAAGTCCTCCAAGGTACATATGCATGCATACACACACACACACACACACACACACTATAGATACCTACAGACTTGTTGATACTGTATTTGCTCCCACACAGTACTAACCGTACATGTTCACCTTACAATAATTGACATGGTCTTGTTTCCAACCTGTCCAAGTATCCCCTCTCTTAATCCTCTGTCTGTTGTCCTTTAACCTTTTAGGGCGGAGAGGTTTGCGGACCTGTACAAAGAGTTTGAGCCCAGTCTCATCAACAGCACTGTGTACATAATGTCTATGGCCATGCAGATGGCTACCTTTGCCATTAACTACAAGGTACTGCTCTTCCTCCTCCAGATCTTAGGTTTAATGAAGCCTTCATGATCCCTTTATAAGGCCTTTCTTTGCAAATAAAAGATTTGTGAGGCTTCTATGTAGGGCTTATGAAGGCTTCATTAAGCCTACATAAGGGATACCTAATTGAAAATGTGGCCCATTTTCTATACAATGAATAGACTCTTCAGTACTTATCCTAGCCATCATTGAATAATACACGTGTATTCCACTAATACTGTGTGTTTTTCTAGGGTCATCCTTTCATGGAGTCTCTGAGAGAGAACAAACCGCTGCTGTGGAGTATTGCCCTGTCAGGTCTGGCCATCGTGGGCCTTCTCTCAGGGTCCTCGCCTGAATTCAATGAGCAGTTTTCTCTTGTAGATATACCAACAGAGGTCAGCATATATTATACAGATGTCGGATCTTAATTTGATCACTCTTTTGTCCCGGAAAAATGTCCTGCTCATTAGGGAATTCAAATGAGCCTCGTGATTTATAGTAGTTATGTTCACTGAAAAGCCGCTGTTCTCTTTTTCTCCTTGCGGGGGCGGTCAAGTTTCTGACCAGTGGGGCTATATTTGTCCATGTTCTGTAGGCTACTCGTTAGCCTATTCATTGTCACATATTGAAAGGTGTGAAAACCCATAATAGGCTACTGTTTGTTTCCCAGTCTATTGTTGCTTGCTAGGTCTGTGCATGTTCTATGAATCAATTTAGCATACCTTGTATTACTTATAATCATTTTTATGTTGGACTGGTGCTCACAATCTAATTGTTATTTGTCCAATGATTTATTATTTCTTAAAGGTGAGGTTAACCCACTCCTTTTGAATTTGTTTTGCTTTTATTGAAGCGAGAGAACAGTGTTGGAAAGATTTAGGGGGTGGTCATAGTGGGGTGGATTTGAACCAATGCCAAATCTGGTATATATGTCCCGGGGTCAGTGGCTGTAGACGCTGGACCACACAGGCACTGAGGCCACCAATAATTGATTCTGCCTATTTCTTGCCTTGAACATATAATAAAACAATTGATTAAACAATAAAAKGATTTTCCCTAACGAAAAATACATATACTCCCTAAAAATATGTCAATGTTTTATAATCCACATAAGAATTCACACGAGACGCGCTGTAGCCTGCGTATGCTACTTGAACTGGCACACAGTGGCCTTGAAGTCCAAGGTACATTGTAGGTACGCTATTGCATTGTATACAAACACCGCTTCCAGCTGCCCCCCTGGCGGCGATTCTACATATTTCTTCAAACATTCAACTCCTCCTGCAGGATTATTTTCCTCCTGCAATGAAACTGGTCAAATCAAGATCCAACATATGTACTTTCACACACATTTTGTGTGATTGTTTTGACGTATTGCTTTATAACTTGTTATAAGCATGTATGAATCTTTATAATGAATTAACTAAGTTTATAATATGTTTTGAAGTTCTCCATTTAACTCCTTTTAAGTCCAGGACTAGGCTTATTCTGTTCTGGGAAACCAGCGCAAAGGGACGTATAAATGATTATAACCTTTTATGTGTTTTCTGCCCTGCAGTTCAAGCTAGTCATCGCCCAGGTCCTGGTGGTTGACTTTGTCGCTGCCCTGCTGGTTGACCGCGTTCTGCAGTTCCTGCTGGGCAAAGGAACCCTGAGGCTGCCTTCCTGAATTGCCGTGCCAACAGCTGCCCTGAGCAACCCGCTGCCCTCAGCAACCAAACTGTAAAGGGAGAGGATTGAGGAGACTTGTGGAGGGAGGAAAAGATTGAAGGCTGATGTGACGCACAAGACAGCTGAGGAGATGGACTAGGCATGTCAGGCAGATGCGCAGTACTGCTGCACCACACCCCTAAATGTTACCCCATCTCTGGCTGTCCCTCTGTTCCCCCTCTTCACTAATGTATTTAAAATTACATTTATTTTATGCTAGAGACAAACTTGGGCTCAAATGGTATTTTCTTCCTTTCGAATACTTTGAGCATTTTGGTTGATCCTGCCAGGAGCTCCAGATAAGCAGGGTTTGCACTTTTGGGACTGTTCCGTTGTGCCAGGCAAGTTGAAACAAGTGCCGCTAAAGTATTTGAAAGAAAATAAATACTATTGGAACCCAGGTCTAGTTAGACTCCCCCTTCTCTTGCCTTCCCGTTCCCTCTCTCCTCTCCTCTCCATCCCTCCCTCTTTCACTGAAGGCCAAGAAGACAGCAGTATTGTGTGGCGTTAGAGATTGTGTGCCAGCCCATGTGAAACGCGCACACACGCAACAGGGCGTTCTCCAAGAGAATTGCGAAGTGTTTGATTTTTTCCCCCATTTTGTTTTCTCTTCTTCATTTTGTAAAAAGATAAAACTCTTACAGACTTCTAAAAGACCAACAAATACAAGTGGTGCTTTTTTTGTCAAGTGCTACTTTGTCATGTTCCATTTACCTATGCAGTGCACTGCCTACTATACCTACATAGGGGTTGAACATATATTTTTAAGGTGATGAGTGAGCTGCATACATTGTAACTGGAAGTCAAGTTGAGAGGCCACAAATAGCCTTCAGATCCTTTTGCTTGATGTTTGTGTTTGAGAGGACTTTAAGTCCCGTGTGCCTCACTTGGTTGAGCATGGCACTTGCAATGCCAGGGTTGTGGGTTCGATTCCCATAGGGGACCAGTATGAAAATGTATGCGTTCACTACTGTAAGTCGCTCTGGATAAGAGCGTCTGCTAAATGACAAAACATTTTAAATGTCTGGTGCACCCTGGCTTGTTACACTGGCAATCTATTGTAACATATTAAAGCCTAGTAGCTGAGATTACTATACTGGCAACAGAGGTGGGATGATGTCATAATGACTGTGGTACTGGACACCCATAGACCTATATATACTGAACAAAAATATAAACGTAAAGTGTTGATCACATGTTTCATGAGCCGAAATAAAAGATCCCAGAAATGTTCCATACGCACAAAAAGCTTATTTCTCTAAAATGTTGTTCACAAATTTCTTTACATCCCTGTTAGTGAGCATTTCTTCTTTGCCAAGATAATCCATCCACCTGACAGGTGAGGCATATCAAGAAGCTCATTAAACAGTATGATCATTACATAGGTGCACCTTGTGCTGGGGACAAGAAAAAGCCACTAAAATGTGCAATTTTGTCACATAACACAATGCCACAGATGTCTCAAGTTTTGAGGGAGCATGCAATTGGCATGGTGAATGTAGGAATGTCCACCAGAGCTGTTGCCAGATAATTGAATGTTCGTTTCTCTGCCATAAGCTGCCTCCAACGTCGTTTTAGAGAATTTAGCAGTACGTCCAACCGGCCTCACAACCGCAGACCACATGTTTGGCGTCGTGTKGGCGAGCGGTTTGCTGATATCAATGTTGTGAACAGAGTTCCCCATGTTGGTGGTCGGGTAAGGGTATGGGCAGGCATAAGCTACGGACGACAAACAAAAGTGCATTTTATCGATGGCAATTTTAATGCACAGAGATACCGTGACGAGATCCTGAAGCCCATTCTGTGGCCCATTTTTGTTTTTAGCAGATGTTATTGCAGGTGTAGCAAAATGCTTGTCTGCAAAGTTGCTTAGGAGCTAGAAGCAGAGCTTCCATGTCTGTCAGCGCCATCTTACTTTTTAAAATCTGTGACCAACAGATGCATATCTGTATTCCCAGTCATATTAAATCCATAAATTAGGGCCTAATTTATTTATTTCAAATGACTGATTTCCTTGTTGCTTTTATATTTGTGTTCAGTATAATAACATGGGGCCATCTCAGATTCCATTTGGTGCCAAACCGTGCTAACAACTATGGGTTTTTTCAAAAGCTGAATTATGGTAACCATTAGGTTGTTATCTTGAGAGGAGAAGACCGCAACTCGTCCCAAAAAAAACAGCTTAAGGGACGGCTCATGCAGAGCAATGGTAGCTAGAGCCTAAGTAGTCCAAAGATGTTCATAGGGGGCCACGTCGCTCAACACTACATTTCCCAACATGCATATCTGTACATGGGAGAGGCGATTTTGTTTGTGCGCGGGCAGATTTTTAAAAAGAAAATGGCGGATATTCATTCTGTAGAGCATTCGGAAAGGTTTGTATCTTTTTAGTTAACGTTACTGAAAGTTTGTCTGAAGTTCACTGCTTTGCTGTGAAGAATTGGCGTCCTATCTCAGGGGCTCGTATTGGGTTTTCCATTAAAGGAGTATGTTCCTAACGGTAACCTCCGACCTTACTGTCCGGCTTACGTTGGCTACTAATTTGTTAGCTAGTAGCTAACACCTGCAATACGCAAATGTTAAAGTAGTCCTAGTGTTAGCCACGTTGATACACAGCTAACTAGCCATTTCAGCATAAACTGTGCTCAGTGGTTGTGTTGATCTTTCTCTCTTTTTCATTGATGTCATCAGCAGCAGCTGTGACAGCTCTGCTGAACACCAGAAGAAGGTAAGACACTCAACAGCTGATTGTGTTGTGGCCTAGGCAGATTTGGTTGCACATAAGGGCCAATATAATATACACTGCTCAAAAAAATAAAGGGAACACTAAAATAACACATCCTAGATCTGAATGAATGAAATATTCTTATTAAATACTTTTTTCTTTACATAGTTGAATGTGCTGACAACAAAATCACACAAATTATCAATGGAAATCAAATGTATCAACCCATGGAGGTCTGGATTTGGAGTCACACTCAAAATTAAAGTGGAAAACCACACTACAGGCTGATCCAACTTTGATGTAATGTTCCTT
This sequence comes from Salvelinus sp. IW2-2015, assembly GCF_002910315.2. Classification (NCBI taxonomy): domain Eukaryota; kingdom Metazoa; phylum Chordata; class Actinopteri; order Salmoniformes; family Salmonidae; genus Salvelinus; species Salvelinus sp. IW2-2015. Next base: position 12,643,218 of record NC_036860.1, read on the forward strand.
TAAAACAAGTCAAAATGAGGCTCAGTAGTGTGTGTGGCCTCCACGTGCCTGTATGACCTCCCTACAACGCCTGGGCATGCTCTGATGGATGTGGCGGATGGTCTCCTGAGGCATCCTCCTCAGACCTGGACTAAAGCATCCGCCAACTCCTGGACAGTCTGTGGTGCAACGTGGCGTTGGTGGATGGAGCGAGACATGATGTCCCAGATGTGCTCAATTGGATTCAGGTCTGGGAACAGGCGGGCCAGTCCATAGCATCAATGCCTTCCTCTTGCAGGAACTGCTGACACACTCCAGCCACATGAGGTCTAGCATTGTCTTGCATTAGGAGGAACCCAGGGCCAACCGCACCAGCATATGGTATCACAAGGGGTCTGAGGATTTCATCTCGGTACCTAATGGCAGTCAGGCTACCTCTGGCGAGCCCATGGAGGGCTGTGCGGCCCTCCAAAGAAATGCCACCCCACACCATGACTGACCCACCACCAAACCGGTCATGCTGGAGGATGTTGCAGGCAGCAGAACGTTCTCCACGGGGTCTCCAGACTGTCACGTCTGTCACATGTGCCCAGTGTGAACCTGCTTTCATCTGTGAAGAGCACAGGGCGCCAGTGGCGAATTTGCCAATCTTGGTGTTCTCTGGCAAATGCCAAACGTCCTGCACGGTGTTGGGCTGTAAGCAAACCCCCACCTTGTGGATGTCGGGCCCTCATACCACCCTAATGGAGTCTGTTTCTGACCGTTTGAGCAGACACATGCACATTTGTGGCCTGCTGGAGGTCATTTTGCAGGGCTCTGGCAGTGCTCCTCCTTGCACAAAGCGGAGGTAGCGGTCCTGCTGCTGGGTTGTTGCCCTCCTACGGCCTCCTCCACGTCTCCTGATGTACTGGCCTGTCTCCTGGTAGCGCCTCCATGCTCTGGACACTACGCTGACAGACCACAGCAAACCTTCTTGCCACAGCTCGCATTGATGTGCCATCCTGGATGAGCTGCACTACCTGAGCCACTTGTGTGGGTGGTAGACTCCGTCTCATGCTACCACTAGAGTGAAAGCACCACCAGCATTCAAAAGTGACCAAAACATCAGCCAGGAAGCATAGGAACTGAGAAGTGGTCTGTGGTCACCACCTGCAGAACCACTCCTTTATTGGGGGTGTCTTGCTAATTGCCTATAATTTCCACCTGTTGTCTTCTATTTGCACAACAGCATGTGAAATKTATTGTCAATCAGTGTTGCTTCCTAAGTGGACAGTTTTCACAGAAGTGTGATTGACTTGGAGTTACATTGTGTTGTTTAAGTGTTCCCTTTATTTTTTGGGGCAGTGTACATAATATAACCTTACTAAAATGATAGCTAGCTGATGAAGTTAGCATACCACTGACGATAACATAAGAATGATCTAAAATCCCACTCATTTTGTCTATTGATCAAGGTCCACCAAGAAGAAATCCCTCAGCAGGGACTTAAAAGAGTTTTCCCTGGGAGTCCAAGCCCAGCAGCTCCTCACCCCAAATCTCCCCGCAGTCACACTCCTGCCTCCACCACCACCAACACTCAGATGTCAGAAACAACAGAGGTACAGATGGAGCCAGCACTGGATCTGTGTTCTGGAGGAGAGGGGCAGGGAAGGGACCCTGAGGGGGGTGTTCTAACAGAGGGTCGGTCGTTGAGCCCCAGCAGCACGCRAAGGAAATCCTGGAGGAGGTCGACCAGGGGCCGACGCTCTCTCCCTGCCCTCCCCAACACCTCCCAGAGTGAGACCCGAAACTTGTATTTTTCAATGTCAACAATATTGGTTTTGGTGTCTGGGATGGGTGACACTAGTCAGAGCGTCCAGTTGGATAGAGAGTATTGTTTACGTCTTCTTGAGCCGTAAACAATACTCTTTCCGAGCTATGGATAGAGTCAACTACCTATCCCAGGTTGACCCTAAACAACAATGAATGGCAGTAAGGGAAGAAGGCACAATTGGGGCTTAGTGATTTACAAAATACTTTATGGTAACCTGTAAACACTAAGCTTCTGTCTAAATGCCTCTCATCCAGCTCTATGCAGGTCAATCAGCCAATCCCTACCCGAGGAGGAGAGGCTGGAGAAACTGATGGAGGCTTCTATGAGGGTATGTTTAAGTGATTACAATTCGCTAGGGTGTGTGTTTTTGAAGGTCAGGCTTTCAACATCTATGTGATCCTGGCTGACAATTGAACTCACTTTCTGGGTGTCCCATCTCTCTCCTCTTTGTCTCCAGCTGGCAGTTGAGAAGTTACAAGACTCACTGAGCACGACACCCAACGGCAGTTTAGAGTCACTTCAGACACAAGGTTGGTAGGATTCTTGTACGTCTATCAMAAAAGTAGTGGTTTTGGATTATAACATCTAAAAAAAAAACATCCAATGTTCGGTGCTGTATTTTGAATGCAGCCAGCCGTTTTCTCCATCTCTTCATTAAAAGACTCAATCATGGACACTCTTACTGACAGTTGTGACTAGAGGTCGACCGATTAATCGGAATGGACGATTTAATCAGGGCCGATTTCAAGTTTTCATAACAATCGGAAATCGGTATTTTTGGACACTGATTTGGCCGTATTTATTTATTTATTGTTATGATTATTATTTTTACACCTTTATTTAACTAGGCAAGTCAGTTAAAAACACATTCTTATTTTGAATRAAGGCCTAGGAACGGTGGGTTAACTGCCTTGTTCAGGGGCAGAACGACAGATTTTTACCTTGTCAGTTCGGGGATTCAATCTTGCAACCTTACGGTAAACTAGTCCAATGCTCTAACCACCTGGTTTACATTGCACTCCACGAGGAGCCTGCCTGTTACGCAAATGCAGTAAGAAGCCAAGGTAAGTTGTAGCTAGCATTAAACTTRTCTTATAAAAAACAATCAATCATAATCACTAGTTAACTACACATGGTTGATATTACTAGTTTATCTAGCGTGTCCTGCGTTGCATATAATCGATGCGGTGCGCATTCGCGAAAAAGGACTGTCGTTGCTCCAACGTGTACCTAACCATAAAAATCAATGCCTTCCTTAAAATCAATACACAAGTATATATTTTTAAACCTGCATATTTAGGTAATATTGCCTGCTAACGTGAATTTCTTTGTCACTTCTCTTGCAACAGAGTCAGGGTATATGCAGCAGTTTGGGCCGCCTGGCTCGTTGCAAACTGTGTGAAGACTATTTCTTCATAACAAAGATAGCCAACTTCGCCAAACGGGGGATGATTTAACAAAAGCGCATTTGTGAAAAAAGCACAATCGTTGCACGACTGTACCTAACCATAAACATAAATGCCTTTCTTATTAAAATCAATACACAGAACTATATATTTTTAAACCTGCATATTTAGCTAAAAGAAATCCAGGTGAGCAGGCAATATTAACCAGGTGAAATTGTCACTTCTCTTGCGTTCATTGCATGCAGAGTCAGGGTATATGCAAGTTTGGGCTGCCTGGCTCGTTGCGAACTAATTTGCCAAAATTTTACGTAATTATGACATAACATTGAAGGTTGTGCAATGTAACAGGAATATTTAGACTTATGGATGCCACCCGTTAGATAAAATACAGAACGGTTCCGTATTTCACTGAAAGAATAAACGTTTTGTTTTCGAGATGATAGTTTCCGGATTCGACCAGGTTAATGACCTAAGGCTCGTATTTCTGTTATTATGTTATAATTAAGTCTATGATTTGATAGAGCAGTCTGACTGAGCGATGGTAGGCAGCAGCAGGCTCGTAAGCATTCATTCAAACAGCACTTTTGTGCGTTTTGCCAGCAGCTCTTCGCAATGCTTCCAGCATTGCGCCCATTATGACTTCAAGCGCTGTTTATGACTTCAGTCTACCTGTGGTAAATTCAATTGATTGGAGATGATTTGCAAAAGCACACAMCTGTCTATAAGGTCCCACAGTTGACAGTGCACATCAGAGCAATAAACAAGCCGTGAGGTCGAAGGATTTGTCTGTAGAGCTCCACAACAGGATTGTGTCGAGGCACAGATCTGGGGAAGGGCACCAAAAAAATTCTGCAGCATTGAAGGTCCCCAGGAACACAGGGGCCTCCATCATTCTTAGATGGAAGAAATTTGAAACCACCAAGACTCCCTAGAGCTGGCCGCCCGGCCAAACTGAGCAATTAGGGGAGAAGGGCCTTGGTCAGGGAGGTGACAAAGAACCTGATGGTCACTGACAGAGCTCTAGAGTACCTCTGTGGAGATGGGAGAACCTTCCAGAAGGACAACCATCTCTGCAGCACTTCACTAATCAGGCCTTTATGGTAGAGTGGCCAGACAGATGCCATTCCTCAGTAAACGGCACGACAGCCTGCTTGGAGTTTGTCAATAGGCACCTAAAGGACTCTCAGACCATGAGAAACAAGATTATTCTGTCTGATGAAACCAAGATTGAATTATTTGGCCTGAATGCCAAGCGTCACTTCTGGATTCCACCTGGCACCATCCCTACAGTGAAGCATGTTGGTGGCAGCATCATACTGTGGGAATGTTTTTCAGCGGCAGGGACTGGGAAACTAGTCAGGATCGAAGGATAGACGAATGGAGCAAAGTACAGCGACATCCTTGATGAAAACCTGCTCCAGAGTGCTCAGGACTTTAGACTGGGGTGAAGGTTCACCTTCCAACAGGACAACGACCCTAAGCACACTGCCAAGAGAACGCAGGAGTGGCTTTGAAACAAGTCTCAATGTCCTTGAGTGGCCCAGGCAGAGCCTGGACTTGAACCCGATCGATCATCTCTGGGGAGACCTGAAAAAGCTGGACAGCAACGCTCCCCATCCAACCTGACAGAGCTTGAGTGGATCTGCAGAGAAGAATGGGAGAAACTCCCCAAATACAGGTGTGCCAAGCTTGTAGCGTCATACCCAAGAAGACTCTAGGCTGTAATTTTTGCCAAAGGTGCTTCAACAAAGTACTGAGTAAAGGGTCTGAATACTTATGCAAATGTGATACTTTGTTTTTTTATTTGCAAACACTTSTACTTGGGATGCACGATATATCGGAATCGGCCGAGATTAGCTAAAAATGCCAACGTCGGTATCGGCCCGATGTCTGTCTAGTTTATGTGCAAAACCGATGTCAAAGCTRACGTGCATACCTATATAACGTAGCTACATGRCGTAATGACGCCACGTAAAATGTTGCGCTACACGTGCAACCCAGCATTCCTAACCTAGCCCACAATGTCTGCTGTGGGGATCGAGCAGTCAAAAGGTCGAGCAGTCATTTGAAAGAGTAAGAAAATTTCAGCAAGACAACTCAAGGCGAAATCTGTTAACGCCAAGATAATGGAATTAATAGTGTCACTGCTATTAGCTTCACAACATACAATGGAACGCTGTTTAGGTATTTGCGTGTCCAAAAAGACACATGTCAATTAACACTGTCAAAGCTGTACAAAAAAGTCTGCAAACACCAGCCACGAACAATGTGTTTACAATAACACGTTGGTAACACAGCATTATTTGTTGGACTGAAACTTCAGGCGTAGCTAGCTAGCACAAGTAGAACCAGTCTGAAAACATTGACCAGTAGAAACTGGTACCCCAATCACGGCCGGATGTGATAGAGCCTGGATTCGAACCAGAGACTGTAGTGACGCCTCTTGCACTAAGATGCAATGCCTTAAACTGCTGCATGTGTGTGTTACTATTTAACTGTACTAGAATGCTTAAGGCCGCAATATTTTTTTATTTTTATATCGGTTTCTTTTTTGGGGGGGGGCAAGGAAAATATTGGGTATCGGCCAAAAATGTCATCGGTGCATCACTAATTTCGACAAACCTGTTTTTGTTCTGTCATTATGTATAGATTGGGGTATTGTGTATAGATTGATGTGGGGGGGGTAAACTATTTAACCTATTTTAGAATAAGACTGTCATGTAACAATGTGGAAAAAGTCAAGGTCTGAATACTTTCCGAATGCACTGTAAGTATTGTCTAATAGTGTTATCATTCATTACTACCTTTCTCTTCCCTGTCTCAGTGGAGGATGTACAGAAGGGGTGGTGTTGCCTGGCCAAAGACCTACGCAGTGAGCCACAGTGTCAACAACCTCCCACAAGCACAGCCAGGTAATGCTGTCTCTAGTCAATCTCATTTTGTTCACTGACCTAACGTCCTTAAGCATACATACTTACCTTTTTCCTGAGCAGTCTATTTTGCCCTTTCTATTCTATGCACAGACTTTTTCCTGATCCTTTAACATGAGAAATCGGGCCGGGACGATACGAGTATTGCAATACTTGTCAGTATCGTGGCAAGGAAACAAAACCCGAAGCAGATTTAACTTCTTTAGGAAAACAACCCTAATGTTGGAAACAAACAGCATCAGAGTTTCATGTATTTTTTTCCCCCCAAGCAAAACACATTATTTTACATACAGCAGGTTTTTAAAGGACCAAAGAGTTTGGCCTGCTTCGGGTTTTCATTTTTGGCATGGAAAAAATTATTGCAATTCTGATATCGGCACAGCCCTAGAGAAAAAGGACTGTCATTCTTCTGTGTTGTCCTTTATTTCTAGTTCAGGTCTTTCTGTATTCATTGTCAATTGTTATGAATCCCTTTTGACGTCTCTTTCTCGCTAGTGACACTGCAATGCAGAACACCTTGGAGCAGACCAGGAAGGCTATACACAGGTAACTGATTCCCTGTGTGTGTGTGTGTGTGTGTGTGTGTGTGTGTGTGTGTGTGTGTGTGTGTGTGTGCACGCACGCGTAATGAATAAAAATTGTGATTGTGATTCAGGCTGCAGGCTGAGAGGGCATCTTGGGAGTCCCTGTTAGACAAGCATCGGAGTAAAGCTGAAGAATTGGCCAGGTGAGCACATTCACACACACAAATTACATGCACTCGTTCACTCTCGTTCTGCACTCGCCATGCTCCCAAGTTTTGGGTTGTCACTAAAGTGATTTGTCTTCTCGTGTGCCTGGTGCTCCAGGCCTGGTATTCATAGCTGACTTTGAAAAGGCCTTTGATAAAGTATGACTGGAGTTTTATAATATATAAATGCCTGGAATATTTGGAGAATCTCTTATAAAAATGGGTTAAAGTTATGTATAGTAACCCTATGTGTAGAATAGTAAATAATAGCTACTTCTCAGAAAGTTTTAAACTGTCAACAGGAGTAAAACAAGGTTGTCCACTATCGGCATATCTTCTTATTATTGCCATCGAAATGATAGCTGTTAATCAGATCCAACAATGATATTAAGGGGTTAGTAATCCAGGGCTTGAAAACAAAGGTGTCATTGTACGCTGATGAATCATGTTTTCTTTTAAATCCACAATTTGGATCCTTCCACAGCCTCATAAATTATCTAGATCCTCTTTCTAACCTCTCTTGATTACAACCAAATTATAAGTGTGCTATATTACGTATTGGATCATAAACAAATACGTCTTTTACTTCACCGTGTAGTTTACCAATAAAATGGTCTGATGGTTGATGTGGACATACTCGGTATACATATCCCAAAAGAGAGAAATGATCTCTCCAATAACTTTTAATAGAAAGTTAGCAAAAATAGATAATATCTTGCAACCATGGGAAGGATAACACCTGTCTATTCCTGGAAAAATAACCCTGATTAACTCTAGTCATATCACAGTTTACCTATTTGCTTATGGTCTTGCCTACACCTAGCGACCTGTTTTTATTATTATTCTATGGGCAAAAATATATATATTTGATTTGGAACGGCAAGTCAGACATTTTAAAAGGGCCTATTTATATAATGAATATGAATTCGGAGGGCAGAAATGATTAAATATTAAAGCATTAGACCTCTCACTAAAGGCATCAGTCATACAAAAGTTATACATAAATCCGAACTGGTTCTCTAGCAAATTAGTAAGAATGTCTCACCCAATGTTCAAGAATGGCATTTTCCCCGTTACCTCACTTTTGGTTATTTGAAAAGGAAATTATCTCAAATATCGTTATTTATTAAAATGAGCCATAGAAAGTTGGTAAATTATATCATAAATAGGACTGGTGGAGTTATGTCACATGCAGCTAGCAAAAATATATGGAAATGTCTGCTCTACCCAAAATTACAACCAACTAATTGCAGCGTTTCCATAGTCCCTGTGTCCAAGGAAGCGAAGGTAACCTACCTAAATGATTACCGCCCCGTGGCACTCACGTCGGTAGCCATGAAGTGCTTTGAAAGGCTGGTCATGGCTCACATTGCACACTTGGCATTCTCTCAACCAGCTTCACGAGGTAGTCACCTGGAATGCATTTCAATTAACAGGTGTGCCTTAAGTTAATTTCTGTAATTTCTTTCCTCCTTAATGCGTTTCAGCCAATCAGTTGTGTTTTTTTTTTTTTATATAAATTTTATCCCCTTTTCTCCCCAATTTTCATGGTATCCAATCGCTAGTAATTACTATCTTGTCTCATCGCTACAACTCCCGTACGGGCTCGGGAGAGACGAAGGTCGAAAGCCATGCGTCCTCCGAAGCACAACCCAACCAAGCCGCACTGCTTCTTAACACAGCGCGCCTCCAACCCGGAAGCCAGCCGCACCAATGTGTCGGAGGAAACACTGTGCACCTGGCCCCCTCGTTTAGCGCGCACTGCGCCCGGCCCGCCACAGGAGTCGCTGGAGCGCGATGAGACAAGGATATCCCTACCGGCCAAACCCTCCCTAACCCGGACGACACTAGGCCAATTGTGCGTCGCCCCACGGACCTCCCGGTCGCGGCCGGCTGCGACAGAGCCTGGGCGCGAACCCAGAGACTCTGGTGGCGCAGCTAGCACTGCGATGCAGTGCTCTAGACCACTGCGCCACCCGGGAGGCCCCAATCAGTTGTGTTTTGACAAGGTAGGGGTGGTATACAAAAGATGGCCCTATTTTGGTAAAAGACCAAGTCCATATTATGGCAAGAAAGGCTCAAATAAGGAAAGAGAAATGACAGTCCATCATTACTTGAAGACCTGAAGGTCACTCAATGTGGAAAATTTCAACGACTTTGAAAGTTTCTTCAAGTGCAGTCGCAAAAACCATCAAGGGCTATGATGACAGGCTCTCAAGTGGACCGCCACAGGAAAGGAAGACACAGTTACCTCTGCTGCAGAGTATAAGTTCACTAGAGTTACCAGCCTCAAATTGCAGCCCAAATAAATTCTTCACAGAGTTCAAGTAACAGACACATCTCAACATCAACTGTTCAGAGGAGACTGTGTGAATCAGGCATTTGTGGTTGAATTGCTGTAAAGAAACCACTACTAAAGGACACCAATAAGAAAAGGAGACTTGCTTGGGCCAAGAAACACGCGCAATGGACATTAGACCGGTGGAAATCTGTCCTTTGGTCTGATTAGTCCAAATTCAAGATTTTTGGTTCCAACTGCCATGTCTTTGTGAGATGCAGAGTAGGTGAACGGATGATCTCTGCATGTGTGGTTCCCACCGTGAAGCATGGAGGAGGTGGTGTGATGGTGTACGGGTGTTTTGCTGGTGACACTGTCAGTGATTTATTTAGAATTCAAGGAACACTTAAACAGCATGACTACCACCGCATTCTGCAGCGATATGCCATCCCATCTGGTTTGCGCTTAGTGGGACTATCATTTGTTTATCAACAGGACAATGACCCAACATACCTCTGGGCTGTGTAAGGGATATTTTGACCAAGAAGGAGAGTGATGGAGTGCTGCATCATATGATCTGGCCTTCACAATCCCCCAACTCAATCCAATTAAGATGGTTTGGGATGAGTTGGACCGCAGAGTGAAGGAAAAGCAGCCAACAAGTGCTCAGCATATTTGAGAACTCCTTCAAGACTGTTGGAAAAGCATTTCAGGCGAAGCTGGTTGAGAGAATGCCAAGAGTGTGCACAGCTGTCATCAAGGCAAAGGGTGGCTACTTTGAAGAATCTCAAATATAAAATCAATTTTGATTTTACACTTTTTTTGGTTACTACATGATTTCATAGTTTTGTCTTGACTATTATTGTACAATGTAGAAAATAGTAAAAATATAGAAAAACCTTTGAATGAGTAGGTGTGTCAACTTTTGACTGGTACAAAAAATATACGGGATTGTAAATGATGCAGACAATTACATTGATGGAAGCTATAGTCTATCTGCAATATTAAAGCTGATCTGCCCCCAATGTTTGTTCATTGTTCAGAATGGCATGATCACGATACAAGAGTTGGCTACAGCCCATTTTAGGGCCATGGTTTTTGGTTAGTGTAAATGTGTCGGTATATCTCCTTCTATCCCTTTGCAGGCAAGTGGAGCAGTGCCAGGAGAAGGGGGTGACATTAGACCCTAGCTGCCTGGCCCAGTCCTCACAGAGCCAGCTCATCCAGAAGAAACCTGATTACCACAGCCTGCTCTGCAGACAGCAGCCCGTACTGTCCACTATGGACATGGTGGTAAGACGGACAAACTAGTATTATACCACTTGGGGACGGTTTCTTGGACACAGATTAGACCTAGTCCTAGACTAAAAGCAAGCTCATTGGAGAATCTGTTGAAATAGTTTTGCAGTCTGGTATTTGGCTTTTTGTGTCCAGGAAAAAGGCCTGTGGAGTTGATTTAAAATGTTCTATTGGGCAAATCTTATCTTCCATTTAAGTCAAATTTTCATTTAGTCATGCATTTATGTCAATCGGAGACTTCAGTCAAATTTAGATTGTAGTGGAAGTTAGGATTCACCCCTCAGATATTAGCTGCAGTGCACACATTGTAGCTCCAATGCAATATGTTTTTTTTGACAGCTAATGTGTCTGTGAACAGTGTTCGTACTTGCCTTCAGGGTAGAGCAATTTATTTTTCTCAATATTTATTACACCCTTGTGTGTGCGAATTAAGCTAACATAAAACGTCCATTAATAGCCTGAGCTAGGGCTGGGCTGTATATTGTATTTGACTATATACTGGTATTGATGCACAGACCGGTTTGGGTCTTTTAGTTAACAGTATTTTAATGTTTGGTTTGTTTAAATGTTACTTCACTCATGTGTGTGTAATGTCTGTTTTTATAGTTTACTCCGTTTGATACTCGAGTCTTCTCTCTCCTTCCACACACACCCAGCTCATTTTCACTCAAGGAGAGCAGCTTTTGCTCTACCACGAGTTACTAGCTAGCTAATACAGCCTGATACCAAAGATTTTTACAAATAAACCAAGATGGACCACAGCCTGTCGTTTCCAATGAGAACAAATGAGTCGTAGTGGGCAGAGCCAACCACAAGGAAGCGAAATCCTATTGGTGCGTTCTAATATGCATCTGCATATTTCCGTTAGGGAACGCCTACTCTGAAGTGCGCATGTGCAATAACTCAATTCGGATTTGCACTCCTAAACGCGATTTAAAAAAAAATATATATATATATATATATATATATATTTTTTGCAAAGGGTAAAGTCTACAAAACTTAGTCCACTCTGTTCATAACAGATTATAGTGTTGGGAACAGAAAACTATTGAAATCAAATGTTTCATTAATGAGAGTGTTTGCGGAATGTCACCCAAAATCTATCCCGTTCCATCTTCTCCCAATGCCGGCCAGTGGGCTTCTTCTCACTACCATTGACATTTTATACGTCCGGTGAAATACCTGTCTCCTTGTTCTATCTGTGCTAATACCAGTGTGTTTGTACAACAGTATATTCTAAATCCAAGAGGAATAGGCAAGGCATTAATATTTTAGTTATATCAAGTAAGAGGACATGTAATGTAACATCTAATTAGTGTCCCCTGAGAAACGCTGACCAATATTTTGGTTCCTACCCTGTCACATGAACCCCTCGTTGTCATGTCAAACAATACTGTATTCAAAGTGCCCAGTCAAGTTTGATTGAACAATATAAAACAATTGATGATTTCACTCAGTCTCATCTGAACAGTTGTTGAGATGTGTCTGTTACTTGAAATCTGTGAAGCATTTATTTGGGCTGCAATTTCTGAGGCTGGTACCTCCTAATGAACTTATCGTCTGCAGCAGAGGTAACTCTGGGTCTTCCTTTCCTATGGCGGTCCTCATGAGAGCCAGTTTCATCATAGCGCTCGATGGTTTTTGCAACTTAGCTTGAAGAAACTTTCAAAGTTCTTAATTTTCCACATTGACTGACCTTAATGTCTTAAAGTAATGATGGACTGTCGGTTCTCTTTGCTTATTTGAGCTGTTCTTGCCCTTAATATGGACCAAAATAGGACCATCTTCTGAAATACCACCCCTACCTTGTCACAGCACAACTGATTGGCTCAAACGCATTTAGAAGGAAAGAAATTCCACAAATGTACTTTCAACAAGACACACCTGTTAATTGAAATGCATTCCAGGTGACTACCTCATAAAGCTGGTAGAGAGAATGCCAAGAGTGTGCAAAGCTGTCAAGGCAAAGGGTGGCTACTTTGAAGAATCTCAAATATTTAACATATTTTGATTTGTTTAACACTTGTTTTTGGTTACTACATGATTCCATATGTGTTATTTCATAGTTTTGATGTCTTCACTATTATTCTACAAGGTAGAAAATAGTAAAAAATAAACCTTTGAATGAGTAGGTGTGTCCAAACTTGACTGGTACTTTATATGTTGCCACGCTAGATGCATGCACCACTCATAAAGCATGTTTAGAAATGTTATTATTTAAAACATTTGAATACAATACAAAAATTATTTTGGTATGATATTTTGGCCWTATTGCCAGTCCTAGCTCAAGCTTTTTTTTGCCTCAACCTCGGAGCTGCCCTGGCTTCTGTTGGAGATAGGCGCATATCGAAGGCTGGCGTTTTTATTACTGTTCAAGTTGTGAATAGCTCACATCACCTTCTTAAAATGTGGTTTGCTAGCTCTACATGTAATAAAAAAAACATTATCTTTCTCCATAGATGGACACCCAGTGTAAGATGGTCAGGGAGCTGCTGTCCATACTTGAACAGTCTCAGCTACTGGTGAAGGAGACAAGCTGCAGATTGGGTAAGAAATATGTCTGTCTGGGTGGATGAATGGATATAGTGGTTCTCAGGGTTGTGTTCAGTAGGGCAGAATGTTTGCAAAACCTTATATTTTTTTTTATATATTTTTTTGCCATTTAGGTAGTACCTTCATTCTGTTTCAAAATGTTTACTCCCAGCTGAACACTTTTCTTGACTTATTAAAGACCCCATGCTGTCTTTATTTTTAAATCATCACTATATGTCTAACAAATCACTTATTTAATGAAAAATCACTTATATTTGGATCATTTAATTTGCAGAGCCTTCTTTGGCCGTTGAAATGTTCAGTCTGTGTGGGCGTTAGGAAGCAAATTTCAATATAGTTGCTTGCAATCCTGAGAGAATGGTCTAGAGCACATATGTCAGAGTCAAGGCCCGCGGGCCACATCCGGCCCGCGAGAAGGTTTTTTACGGCCCCTGGGATGATCTTGATTTATTATTAGAACCGGCCCGCAGACCGCAGCAAGCCGGCAGCCCGCAGATCTTTTACACGCACCAATACTACATTTCCCACAATGCAACGGTGACGCACCGAGCAGTAGGCTGCTTCATTTCAATATTTATTGGCACAGCAGTCGTCAGCATCACAGTAAAATTAACTTTCAGATACCCATCAAAAATGGCAAAACGGAAGGTGGACACTGAGAACCGGGGGTTTCAAACAAGGTGTGGAGTCGGAGTATATGTTCACGGAGGTAGCTGAAAACCTGTGTGTCTTCTGTGTGGAGAAAGTGTGGCGGTACTGAAGAGTATAATCTGAGACGACATTATGAAACGAAACACGGCGACAAAACAAAGAATATGGACATGGAACAAAGGCTAAAAGGCAAGGAATTAAAACGAGGCCTCAAATCTCGACAGGCTCTGTTCAAAAAAGCCAAATCACAAGGCCGGCTGCTGTCAAGGCCAGTTTTATTTTGGCAGAAGAGATCGCTAAATCAGCCCGGCCATTTACGGAGGGGGATTTCATCAAAAAACTGCATGATTAAAGTTTGTGACGAAGTTTGCCAGAAAAAAGGCAACTCTTTTTAAATGTGAGTCTGAGCAGAAACACCATTGCCGAGAGAGTAGACCAGTTGTCCATCAATCTTAAAAGAGCAGCTTGTGAAAAAGGGAAAAGATTTCATTGCATATTCTTGGCTGTGGATAGAGAGCACCGACATTTCTGACATTGCCCAGTTGTCAATTTTCATTCCGCGGAGTGGATTCCAGCCTAAGCGTGACAGAGGAGTTTTTGGCTTTACGTCCTATGCATGGCACAACTACGGGGCATAGTTTGTATGAAGAGGTGTCAAGATGTGTAAATGAGATGGAGCTGCCTTGGGAAAAACTCGTGGGTTTGACAACCGACGAGCACTGACGGAGTGTGTGGACACAGGAGGGACTGGTGGGCGAAGATACGGGAAAAGATGCAAGAGGAAACGCGACAGGTGAGCTGACAGCTTATCATTGTATCATACACAGGAAGCGTTGTGCGGTAAAGCCTTGAAAATGGAGCATGTAATGACCATCATCACGCGCACAGTTAACTTTATCAGAGCCAAAGGTTTGAATCACCGCAGTTCAAGGCATTTCTGACGGAGTTGAAAACGGAGCATGGTGATTTGCCTTATCACACAGACAGAGGTTGCGATGGCTAGCACAGGGAAAGGTGCTTCAAAGATGTTTCGAGCTTCGTGAGGAGATTTGTCTGTTCTTGGACAGCAAAGGGAAAGACACAACACAACAACTCCGAGACGAAATGTTTCTGTGTGAAATGGCTTTTTCTGTGTGACATTACGAGTCATCTGAATGCAATGAACTTGCAGCTGCAGGGTCGGGATCATGTCATCTCTGATATGTACAGTAAGTGAAGGATTTAAAACCAAACTGACCTGTGGGAGACGCAGATGCGGAAAGAAAATTTGAGCACTTTCCCAGCTGCCAGACCATGAAAGAGAAGCTCTCTACAGTGCGTTCCCGAGGCGCACAGTTGGCTGATAAAATAGGTATGCTTGCCGCTGACTTTCGACGCCGATTTGCTGACTTTGAAGCACAAAAAAGCAGGTTGGAATGCTCGGTAACCCATTTGCTGTTGACGTGGAAAGCTCACACACACAACTCCAAATGGAGTTGATTGACCTCCAATGCAATGATGCACTGAGGGCAAATAATGCGGCAGTGGGTGCTGCGGAGTTCGCACCGTTTCTCCGAACAAATGCCCGCACGCGCGCATCCAGGCGGCTCAAACTGTGTCTATGTTTGGCAGCACATACCTGTGTGAACAACTGTTTCTTTGATGAACCTGAACAAACATCACACAGAAGTCGACTTACTGCTGAACACCTCCACTCAATTTCTGAGGATTTCTCAGCTCAGAGCCTTACCGAACATTGATGAACTTGTGGAAAAGATGGGACACCACCAAGTATCACCTCAACCTCAAACAAGTGAACATTACTGTGCAATCACATATTTAGAGTTTTTACTCAGTTCAAGTTTAAAAGTTAAAGTTTAATATTTGTTTTCACTGCATGTTACTTCTCCTTAAACAAAGTGTTGTTTTTGATTAATAGATTTTTGCACTTTATTTTATTGTATTTCAATCCAATTATATTTTAAAAATATTTCAGTTGGTGGATGATAGAAAATTGCTATTATTGTTTTTTTTTTTGAATAAATTTAGCCCACTTTTGCGAAATATAGAAAATATAGGCTACTGATGGTGCCTTGAATACCGGTTTCTTTCATTTAATGTTCATGTTATGGGGATTTTTATATAAAGGAAATTTGTCTTTTGTGTCTGTTGAAAATTAAAGATTACTGACAGAGCCATAAGAAAATATTGCTTTATTTATCTGATCATATTGGAATATATTTGTTAGGTTTTCAGTAGGTTCAATTAGGTTCACTAGACTATATGCGTCATTTAAAAAWTTTTCAATGAACATTCGAACAGTCCGGCCCTCGGCTTGTAGCTAAATTTTTTATTTGGCCCTCCGTCCATTTGACTTTGACACCCCTGGTCTAGAGCCTACCAGGATGAAAAGTCATTGGTCTTTTATAAGCAGATCACCATGTGATGTCATGTGTGCCAAAGTTCCATCCCACCTGAACGGGCTGAAATTCCAGGCATTTTCTTTCAAATAGCTCTTACAAAAAGTGCATTATCATAATTTAAAATATTTCACTTATTTTGACCTCAGTGTGGAAATATTTATAAACAGGAAAATTTAACTGCACTGCCCCTTTAAAAAAAATCTGTGTTTAAGTAAATTCTATGTATTTGTTGTGATCATGTATTAAGTGTGTACTTCTATTCTCCCCCCCCCCCCCCCATCAGCGGCTGATGTGGGATTCCAGGAACTCTCCTCTGACCCAGTCAGGGATCTACTGGCAGGACCCGCACCCTCTGTATCAACCAACGCATCATCCTAGTACCTCTGTCTTAGGGTTGTCACAATACAGAATCACGGTACAACCATACTAGATTTTTCATGGCAAAAAAGAGAACTAAGCAGACTGAATTCTGGCTTTGTACAAGCAAGACAAAGCACACCTTTAATTGAAATGACTGTATTGTAGCCTTTCGTCTCGTCCAGGTTCACTCAATGAATGGCCAATAGGAGAAAGATCAGTCTGGCTTTTTCTCTGTGTTTTCGGTATTTATGTGTCTTAACTCTGTACCCATGGCTCCCTAAGTTAGCTGTTCTCTTTGGTGCCTTGTGTGGTTGTTTGTAAATAATAGGCTCTGGTATCTTTCTTCATGGGATGAATGTTGATTATTCCTGCTATAACTTTCTATCTATTCTAATTCTATTCCACCACTATACTTTGGCGTCCTTCCGTCCTTCCAAATGGCACCCTATTCCTTATATAGTGCGCTAATTTGGTCAAAAGTATTACTCTATATAGGTTATAGGGTGCCATTTGGGACGGAGACCCCACTCTCCCTACAAAACGTATGCTGTTGGCCAACAGAGGGCGATCTCACCCTTTTATTTAAGTAGTTTATGAATATTCACCTATAGTAAAAGATGTAGAAAATATTCACCTGCAGTGGATGTCTTTTGGGGCTAATTTGTACGATACCAGCTTTCCTTTATTTACCTATACATTCTTGTAAAAAAAAAAAGTGAATGATTTTTACATTAACAGCAATTATCTGAATTTGTCTTTTACTTTCTGACCATTGAATTGGTTGTTTTAAAACCAGGTCCCAATCGTTTTTGTTTTTAACCCTTCATAAACAAGGTATGTGAAACATTATTGGTTTCAGTGTGTAACAAGGGGACGAATTCTCTTTACACACAACTTGCTAGTTCTTACAACACACCCTTGTATCTTATGTATTATCATTTACTCCCTGTCCCTTTCTTATCCTGTAATCTTTTCTGTTTTGGCCAGAGATTCGGTCCTCTTTTCTCTCCTCTGGCACTGCTGTCTTCCTCTGTCCCTTCTCCTGTCCATCAGGGAGGAAGCCCCTCCCCCACCTCACCGTGATTCCCTCCCTCTCCTTTCACCGGGTCACTGATGCAGAACGAAGGCCTGACATTATGCCAAGTGTTTCATAACCCCCCTTCTTCCTTTTTCAATATCATTCACTCACTATCACCTCTTAAGTCTTCTCTCACCATATTTCATGCTATATGGTTGTGCCTTGCCTCTTCCTTTTACCAGGAGAATCATGATGAACAATTGAATGTGGCCTTGACGTCGATGAGGAATAATTCCTTAGAGATAGAACTTTAACAGTCAATAGAGTTAAATTTGTATGAACAGTGTGATTTCTTTTTTAAGAAATTGTGTGAAAGGAATTAGACAGGCTCAAATTCTGACCAAATAGGAAAGGTGTCCTGCACCTACTGACTCAAATCACCATGATATTTGATCTTATTTATTGCTGTATTACAAACATATGTATTTTCTGTGGGCTGTTCTTGCACGGTGAGAATGAGAGGGAGGACAGAAGGAGAAAAGTGGGGTTGTGACCGTGAGCGCTGGAGAGTCATGGAGGGAGGGTGGTGCACGGCAAGGGATCGATTCTTATTTGGATGGAAATAAGGCTGGGTGCTTGTGGAATGAGAGAGAGAGAGGGCATCTCCTGCTTACAAATTGAAAGAAGTCAAGTCACATATTCAGGCACTGAAGAAACACATTGACAGAACAAACAGGATATAAAGAGGAAAATATAGTAGAGAACTAGATACAAAATATGGATTAGCTCATTAGTTATTGATCATGTATAGTTTCTTTAGATTTGACATCACTGCTTTACATTAGTCTTACAATATATAGTTTGCAAATGGACCAAAAATGTATTCAAATAAACTGGGTTGAACGTGAATGTTTTTTTGTGACACGTAACACGCCTGGTCCTACTTCTGATGTGTAAATGCCTGTAGGTGCTATAAAAAAAAWTATCTCCCTGTTAGGCAAGGTTTTATGAAATCTACCCCCTCTCCCTTCTCTAACTTCAGATTGATTAGGCGTAGACTGTGGAAGAGGGATGCACCGAGCGTCAGCAGAATCCATGGCCAGTTTTGTCCCGTGCACTCCCCTTCGTGGCGTGCACACCCATTATTCCAGCACAGCAGTCAGCCTTCTCTCCTCCATGTCTATTCAGTCTCCCAATTCATCTAGCGGAGCTGCTCTCATCTGAGTGATAAACTGCAGCAAAACCGTCCACGTTTGCAGAAGAAAATGGATGTTTGTATTCAATCTGTTATGTACATATTTCTCACACTAAAAGACATAAGATAGGATGTTTCATTCATTGGATGTTTCTGAACACGTGCTGTTTAATAGTGGCCTATTTGATGGTGTGAATTGTTCCAATTTGACAGAACAAATTCTTAGACTAATTATAAGATACTTCAATATTGGTCCCAGTTACTGTATGAGTCAGTCAATGGGTGGAGCGTGGTGGTAATTCAATCGACTGACAGTTCAGGGTTGAGGTGATCTTGACAGTAAAGAAAACATACACTACTAATTACAATTGTGTCAGATTGACACTTAGCCAAGTCCAATAAGTACCCCCTTATTCAAACTCAACCCCTTGATCTGCCACCTGAAAACGTAGTGTACCACTGAGGTCAAGACCTCTTGACAGTATACTATTGTAGCAGAAGTGCTTCCGTGAAGTCTTTTCGCATAAAAAGTAACCATGCCTGTGACCTGAATGCCTAATTGCCAGCCTTCGCTCAGTGGGCTAACACTGATTAGGGTCATCTGCATGTCAGGGAAGGGAGCGAAACTGGTTCAATACAAAAGTCTAAAATAGCCGACTGAAGTTCTTCATGTGGCCCTGGATTAGTTTATATGAAACAGGAAAATATCTAAAAAATAAAATATCTAATCAAATACAATCTGACGCAGTAGCATCATGAATTGAATGCGCGATATTGTATGGTCACAGAGTTGGCTGTGGCTTCATGAGTAGCAGGGAGAAAACAGCAAAGGAAAACGCTAACCTTTATCGAGGAAAAAGATCTGAGAAAACACACTACTGCAGCCAAGAGTGTAATGGAATTCAACTTTCCGTGGCTGTCCGGTGGAAAAGAATGCCATAACTTTCAGCAAACATTTTTTTCCTCAAACGTGATTTTTTACGTGGGAGGAGAATGACTGTCCCAGCTGAGGACCCGTAAAAATATACTGGTTATCATTTTGTTGTTAGCTAACTATTTAGCATGCCAGCGTCGTTGCCTTTTAAACTAGCATAGCCCACTTGCTACATTTTGTTTGGAATAATTCAATCAGTTGCGATTCTATTTTATCACACATCAAGCTAGCTAGTTATGTTCTGAGCTTTAGCATTGTGGTCCTCGTTAACATTATTAGCCACTTTTAATTCAGTTAGCGTTATTTACTTGCGCCAGCATAGTTATCTAAATTAACCCACATTTTGCCTGTTATTTGCATAGCTAGTGTTATCAAATTATAGTAATTTAGTTATTTTCTTTGCCGATGCCATACGAGTTTGTTTTACGCACTTGAAGTATCTAGCTAACTGGCTACTTAGCGAGCTAATTTGGTAATTAGCTACACTAGCTAGCGCGAGCTGGTGTTCTGTGAACGATGCACACTGGTCCTGGCGCTGCTTTTTCCAGTCTGCGAAAACAATACTCTGTTTTGATAAGCCCCTTTGAACCACCGCACGTTTGATTTATTGATGTATGCCTCTAGCTAGAAAGGTGTTTGGACATTTTGTTTTGTCTTAATTTTTTTGCATTATTTTGAATGCATATTTTATTCGCCGCACAGAACGCTTTTCTTCTTGTTTTAGCGTGAGGCGCTGTCTGCCAGCTCCCTAGTTAGTGCATGTGTCCGTTGCTTTTTTCCCTGTATGTTTCTCAGGGCTACAAAGCTAGCTTGCCAGTTGCTTAGCTAGCAGCATTTATTCGCTAGTTTACCGTGGTTATTGACGAGCAGCACAAACCGTTTATGAATGTGGAACTGCTTTGGAATTTAATTTTTTAGGTTAACTAGCTGGCTGTAATTAATTACTATCAGCCAGTGGCGTATGATTTGCGCTGGGGGTTTCATTGTTAGCTAGCTATCTGGCTAATTGTGTGAATTCGATTGTGAGGAAAGGACCTAGGTTATTTTGAAAGTAGCTATGGATGATCAGACGCGAATGCTGGCAGGTCTCGCCGGACTCGGCGGGTTATCACAAGGCGACGTTGGCGACCCTGACTCGGTTAGAAAACAGCTCGGCCAACCGCAACAAGACATTGGGGATATTCTACAACAGATCATGGCCATCACAGACGAAAGCCTGGACGAGGCGCAGGCCAGGTAAAAAAAAACGTGCTGCGAAGATGAGACAAGATATGTTTTTGTTAATGCTGTCTTGTGTTCTGTTGCTCGCTTGTTGCCTGGTACATGCAGTACAATGATGGATATTTTTTTATGTGATGCACGCTACTTTATTCAGTCACTTGTGGATTGTCAACAACAGAAGATTCCATTATCTGACAAATAATGTAATGGTGGGCTAACGTTACACGAAAAAAAGAAGCAGGCTCCCCACACAGACGCACAGAATATTGCTGTATGTTATAGCCTAGCCCAGAGGTGCCAAACATACGGCCCACGGGCCGGATTCGGCCCGCGAGGGGGTCTAATCTTGCGGGTGGTTTAAGTAAAGTCATCTATATTTTTGTGTGGAGGAAAACTAAGTCAAAATACTTTAAAATTACTAAAACAAAGTATTTACTGTGTAGAAATGATAATGGACCTACATTCATACAGTTTCTTGACTGTGTCCAGCTCGCAAAAAAATGAAAGCTAAACAGTCAGGGAGCATCAAATCAAAAAAATGTTGTTTTTTTCAAATTTGGAAGGAAAGGAAATATTACACATTTTCAGTGCAGCTCTCCGGGTGGACTTCATTGAAAACAGAATGCGGCCGCATGGCAAAATGAGTTTGACACCCCTGGCTTAGCCCGTTCATAGACGCAAACCACCATTAACGCCTAGTGACAATAGTATCTTCTGGCAGGGGGAGTTGTGTTAAGAGACCCACCGTTTATGCTAAACATTAACATGCATCGTTTGTGGTACAGGTTTGAAAACATAATGAACGTATCATTCATATCAGCGAGAAATAATTTCCAAAAAACAAGATTCAATTACTACACACCTTTTTATAGGGCTTTAGGGTTCCCACATGGCCATATTTCCATGTTAAAGCGCTTGTTTTACAGGAGACAGTCGACTACCTGTGCCAATTGGATATCAGCGTCTCGAAACACCTGTGTGTAAACGGAAAACTGACCCCGCACAAAATTGTTGTTACTGAAACATACTGTCTGCTGCAACTGTGTTAAAACCGGTTAAAGCAGTGTGCAGTCAGTGTATGTTTTGCATTTGTGAAATTATTTGCATATTTAAGAGGGCTTTATGTTTCTAGAACTATACCGCAATTGAGAATCTATTCACGTTTAGATGGAGTATTTGGCTGTGTTGGCTGGCAGAGCCAATTCGCCTCTAAACAGAATATGTAAGGTCTTTGGACTATAAGGACTAATGTTAGGCTCCTTTAGTCTATTATTGGGCTAGCCATAGCCCTGTGTTTTACAGCTCAAGATTAGAACATCTCTCATTGTGTTGTGGTTTTCAGACATAGTGGCATCTGTGTCTGAATTCATATTTTGATGTACACTTATGCAAATAGCCCATCTGATTAGTTCCTAGGTTGTTGGAAAGCCAGGGCAAACAATATTACCTGGGTTATGTAAAATGTAACATGCAGATCTATGATGCCTTGTCGGTTCACCTCGATCTCTTGAACAGTGGGCACAACTACATGAAAACTGAAGTTTTCTCCAACAAGCTTTTGGCTGTTATCAAATGCCCATACCATGCGACACTAGTGAATGTAATACAAATACATTTGCAGTATGCACTTGTAAAAACACATTTCAACTTGTTTAAATACTAACCCTTTGCACCGGAGTTAATCTCGGGACATTGTACTGTCCCCTATTACTAAACCTACCTTCAAGTGATGATAGTGTGTCAGACCACCATCTTTTTAATACAAAGTGGATGAACATTATGAAATGTCACTGTTTTCCTCTTTCATACACATTAGCATTAATTTAGTGGGGAAAAAATAAGTCTACGTCACTGTGAATGCATGCCACCTCAATCAAACCATTGCTAGATAAATTGTGTGTTAGTGCTACCCGGGATCCCATAACCCTTACCTAACCTTAACTCTTACCTTCGCTGTTGTACATTTCTACTTCCATGGGGGGGTGAAAAGACGTCCCAAAGATCCCAAATAGCAAGTACCGTTATGGATGCGTCCCAAATGGCACCGTATTCCCTCTATAGTGCGTTTATATATAGGGAATAGGGTGCCAGTTTGGACACATGTAAATACACTTGATTAATCTCCTACATTGTCATTAGCATAGATAATCAGGCCTCCTTTAATTGAGCCGTCGCTGTCGGTGATGAGCTTTTCAAATTCAAATGGTCGTTAGTTAAAATGTTGGAGGGACTTCACTTGTGTGGGCTTGTAAAAATGATTCGCAATGCCATATCTGATATGACACATCAACATGGTTATGGAAATATAATAGCATGGTGTAGGTATAGGACAAGTTAATCAGTCACTGTTTTGACAGAGCAGTCATTAATATTTTAGGTCTCTCACTTCAATTGTTAATGTATGCAGAATATATGTTTGCATATCATGACTCTTGGTGTGTGTGTGTGCATGACAATAAGCAAATTACCCATATTCATATGCCATGTGGCTCCAAGGAGCCGTAGGTCAGCTGAAGTCGGGGGAGGGGGGCGTCAGAATTGTGAACAAAAGACGCGGCTGTCCCAATACGAGGCTGTGGCCAGTGTGTGCGATGTGTCATTAGCTAGTGATTTTCCACCCCACATTTGACCACCTGGTTCTCTTAATTAATTCACTCCCTCCCGTCCTGGTGGTGTGCATCCTTTTCATTTTGCACGGGGTGCAATCAATTCTCCTGAAACGTGTACGGGAGTGCAGCTGTCCGAAAATCTAGTTTCTATTAATGAGAATTGAGGGGGGGGGGGGGTGCTGAACGCTACACGCTACACGCAGCTTATGATGATTCTGATGAACTCAAGGATATTGCCTTTACTGTTAAGGGTATAACTTTAAAGACGTAATTAACGAACTGAAATACGTGTTCAAGAATTTTTTTTAGGGCCAAAATAATGTTAGCGTGTTTACAATGTTAAAGACCTCTTTTTCTTTCTTTATGGTGTATGCGATGTGGTTCTGTGTGTGTTTCTAGATGGCTGTTGTGCTATAGTGTCAGATGTTCGGAGTTGAGCAGTTCATTCTTTCCCCCCCCCCTTTTTTTATGACTTGCCTAGCAGTTCCCCTGCTCCTTTAGTACTTCCTGTTGTTTTCATGTGTTCGGCCTTCTCATCTGAGGATGGAGTCAGAAACTCTTAGGCAGCAGCGAAAGCCTATTAGGTGTAGGGTTGTCACTATACCTCTGAGTATCGTGACAACCCTAATTAGTTGTACATGCAGGTCTGAAGACTTGAGATGCTCTAGATCAGTGAAATTACCCATTAGTATTTTCTCTCAGCAGAGATAGGTTAGATTGATTTATTTTTATTTGAAAGTATAACAAAATACATATACACACAGTATACATTTGAAAACTTGCCAGGGATGACAGTCAATTACTTATTTCCATACAGCAGCAAGATGGAGAAAGAAGTCGGTGGACGGTTGATTTTCGACTTGGACATGATATAGCCCATCATGGATTAGTCCAGTCCATGATTTGGATGGTCTGATAAAGGCCTATTCAATTCTGATAAAAATGTTTGCTTTTTGATTTTGACTAAATGCTCTCCTATCACTCGAAACGAGAGGGCCAAATGAAGTGACTGCCGCTTTGATTGGCATATCTCTGCGCACACACACGCCATCAAATGTAGCCTGTGGGGCGCCTTGCATACATACATAGCCCTTATACTGACCTGTAGGGTGGGGTGTTACTGTCTGGGCCGGGTGGCAGGAGAGAACCGATAAGATGGACAACACAGTGCTCTGCTAGGGCACTGCGTACTGGGCCTGACCTAGTGTGATAGGAAAACATTAGCCATCCTATCTGGGTGGTAGCGGAGATAACAGATGAGACAACGACGACGACAACTAGTGCACTACCACTCTACCTGTCCTGCCCGCCCCTCACCCTCTCCCCCCTGTTACCCCATGTCCAGATGCTGGCCAGAGGAGTCGCCGGCGCACTGGGGCGGATCAGATGACCCCGCAGAGGGAGGGGAAGCTGGGGGGGGGCACGGCAGGGGGTGGCCTGCCGCTCAACTTCCAGCACAGGTCAGTAGTGTACAGGTCTACCGGACCCACAGGACCGACCGCATGCCCCATGAAAGCACGAGCACCACACCTGCTCCTGCTCATACCCCCCCCCCCGACTCCCACCTCCCTCCATGGCCCCTCTCCAACTCAAATCCAGCAGTGATTTTCAAATTAAAAATATGTTTTTACCTGAGCAGCTCTCAAAAATGTAAGCTCAGGGAGACAAACCTGTGTAAATAAAGGTTAAATAGAATTAAGGCCGACACACAGGTGGACAAATTATGCCCTCGCTCGAAGGAGTAATGTAATGAGCGATCCCCTGGTTATTGGCAGACTCATCAATATACACTTATTGTCAGCATATAAATACTCACGCATTTCCCAATATGATATAGCCTAGGTTAGGCCTCCTACATGGACACAAGTGGAGTTGAGTTTAGGTGTCACCCACTCATATTCATCTGTTGTGTCATGGTTGTTTTCATTCTCCCTCCGATTCCTGTGTCGGGTACGTTTCAAAACAGTTTATCAGTTGAACGCCTTTTTACCTTTGCCCATCTCCACTTTTGGGTAGTATTATTTTTAACCTGTATTATTTGGTTATTTATTATTATTTTTGTTATCCATCAAATCCATGAATGTACGTTTTAGCTGTCGTGTATTTCAGCACATGATCTCCCAATGTATTTCATACGTTTGAAAATGAGATGTTTTGTGGTTTATAAATAGGCGTAGATGAGAGAGAGAAAAAAAATCCGTAAAGGTTCCCTTCAGATGAGGACCACAGCTCTAGGGACATGACACTCTGGAAGGGCTCAATATTAAGCTCTTCACTGAAGCTGCACAGATCAGAGCAATGAGGAATATGTGAGTCATGTTTCTATGTGTGTGTGTGTACAGGGATTTTCAGACTTTAATGTCAAGGCCTCTTAAATATTATGAGCCCCTGGGCAAGAACCCCTGCAAAAAAATTAATTTTCACATGCCGCCATTTAAGTTCCTGAGAGCAGCATGCAGCTCGCAAGCTTTGCAATGACTACCAGTGGTAATCCTGCTATTCTACACATTTTGCAATGAGGTTGAGAGAATCTTGCAGTTTTAAAGCAAATTTCCTACTTTTCTACACATTTTGGCGTGGCTTATGACTCGTTCATATGCTATTCTACACATTTTGCAATGAGGTTGAGAGAGAATCTTGCCGTTTTAAAGCACATTTCCTACTTTTCTACACATTTTGGCGTGGCTTATGACGCGTTCATATGCTATCTGAGCAGTTTTGGGTACCTAACAAAGTTTTTTTGGGGGGGGGGGGCTGCCTCCGGAAATATTAATAATAATTTTGTTGGGGGGGGGCCCTGGAAGTCGGGGACCCAGGGCGCATGCCCTGCGTGCCCGTCAGTAATAAGGCCCTGACTACCACTGCTGTGAGCGAGCACTAAGCAGTGATGGAGCATGGCCCATTAGTTTGTTTTAATTGAATATTCTAATTGAGAGTTTATAATATAATTAAAAGTCAAGTGTCACTGAGTGGGTGTTCAGCAGAGTATGCTTTCACCAAAAAATTGCTGTGCGAGTACAAAAGTAACATGGCTTGAGAGGGAACTTTACTGTGCTATGGGGGACCAAGATATTAAAGTCAATGTGAAACTGTGATTGTATTCTAGACCTATTTCTTTGTCATTCATTAGTATCAGAGCTTGTAACCCAGATGTAGAAACTGGCTTTAAAATCTAGCCATTGTGGTATCATTTCTTTCTTTAATTCCTGTGATAATACAACTGTTTTCCTTTTTTGTATTTTGTTTATATTAGCTTTTAGAAATCCGCTAATACAGAACCTTGCTCTACTAGATCAACGCTGGATGGACGAACCTCATCGAATCCAATCTAGCTCGCTTTTCCATGGAACGGCACATGCTATGAAATGACTAGAAGATGTACCTGCATCTCCTTATCTTACCTCCAACCCGCTCTCTCTTTCTTCTCCCCCTCGCTCTCTCCTTTCTCGCCGGCAGGAAACACGCCCTGAACTGTCACAGAATGAAGCCCGCCCTCTTCAGCGTTCTGTGTGAGATCAAAGAGAAGACGGGTGAGTCTCCTCTTCTCTTTTTTATTCTCAACTCTCATCCCAGTCTGCCTGAATCCCAGTTTGCTACCATTTCTACTGAAATGTGCACTCAATAGGAATTGTTTTATAACGTAAACACACATTTCTGTGAGAACAGACAATAAAATGGTATCTTAACCCCCCCACCCCACACGTTTCAAAGCATTGGATTGGCGTAAGCATGAGCTGTATTTCCATGTTGTTTGTTTCAGACATAGGCCCTATGGGTGCCTCTATTGGTTCGTTAATGGCTCCCTTGGCACCTGGTTCATTACCTATTGATACCTCAGATAACACTGTCTTGATCTCATTGGTTGATTTGGTAGCTGATGTTCGAAAGGAAATTAGATGGTTGTTTTTGTTATGCTGAGGTGATCTTAACCTGCTGGAAGCGATCGCGCTAATGTCATCAATGTGGAGTACACTTTCCTTGTCTGGGAGCAATTTCAGTGGTTTAAAGGGCAGGGAAAGGATCTGTGACCGTACTTTTGTATATATAGTGTATGTGGACACTCCTTCAAATGAGGGGATTCGGCTATTTGAGGCACGCCCATTGCTGATGGGTGTATAAAATTGAGCACACAGCCGTGCAATCTCCATAGACAAACACTGGCAGTAGAATTGCCTTACTGAAGAGCTTAGTGACTTTCAATGTGGCACCGTCATAGGATGGCACTTTTCCAACAAGTCAGTTCGTAAAATTTCTGCCCCGGTTAACTGTAAGTGCTGTTATTGGGAAGTGGAAATGTCTAGGAACAACAACTGCTCAGCCACGAAGTGGTAAGCCACACAAGCTCACAGAACGGGGCCGCCGAGTTCTGAAGCACGTAGCGCGTAAAAATAATTTGTCTTCGGTTGCAACACTTATTAGCGAGATCCAAACTTCCTCTGGAAGCAATGTCAGCACAAGAACTGTTCGTCGGGAGCKTCATGGGTTTCCATGGCCGATCAGCCACGCACACAAGCCTAAGATCACCGTGCACAATGCCAAGTGTTGACCAGAGTGGTGTAAAGCTCACTGCCATTGGTCTCTGGAGTAGTGGAAACACGTTCTCTGGAGGGATGAATCACGTTTCACAATCTGGCAGTCTGACAGAGAAATCTGGGTTCGGCAGATGCCAGAAGAACGCTACCTGCCCCAGTGCAAATTGCCAACTGTAAAGTTTGGAGGAGAAATAATGGTCTGGGGCTGTTTTTTGTGTTGTTTTTTTCATGGTTCGGGCTAGTCCCCTTAGTTCCAGTGAAGGGAAATCTTAACGCTACAGCATACAATGACATTCTAGACGATTCTGTGCTTCCAACTTTGTGGCAACAGTTTGGGGAAGGCTCTTTCCTGTTTCAGCATGACAATGCCCCTGTGCACAAAGCGAGGTCCATATAGAAATGGTTTGTTGATCGGTGTGGAAGAACCTGACTGGCCTGCACAGAGCCCTGACCTCAACCCCATCAAACCTTTGGGATGAATTGGAACGCTGACTGCGAGCCAGGCCTAATCGCCCAACAGCAGTGGCCGACCTCACTAATGCTCTTGTGGCTGAATGGAAGCAAGTCCCCGCAGCAATGTTCCAACATCTAGTAGAAAGCCATCCCAGAAGAGTGCAGGCTKTTATAGCAGCAAACGGGGGACCAACTCCATATTAATGCCCAGGATTTTGAAATGAGATGTTCACCGAGCAGGTGTCCACATACTATTGGTCATGTAGTGTATCTTTTCCAGACCAGCCATGGCTCTCATTGAAAAGTTCTCTGTTCCTATCTTATTAGCTATTCCAGTCAGCTAGCTAGCGGGCAGCTATCTCTCTGGTATGGTTCAAAGGAGGAGGCCAGCTCAGGAGTGGATGGATGGATGGCAGATTGATGTTTGTGGTTGCTCGCGTGGGAGGAGATGGGCTGGGCTTCACAGCTACCTGCCCTCCTTCTTTCTCTCCACTCTTTTAACTCTCATTTTCATGGGTCCTCTCCCTGCCTTAAATTACGTCCCCATCCTCCTCTGCTCTCTCCTCTCACTCCCTCCTCCCCTCTCCCCTTTGTCTCTCTCCCCTGTCTTCCCTCTCCTTTTGCAATACAGTTTGAAAGTGCTGCTGCACTGCCGCCTGTTGTGGTGGTCTGTCAGTAGTGCATTATTGCTCTTGCCTGATAGGACCAGAGTAAAGGGTAGGCTTGAATGGGTGGGGGATAGCCTGTTGCCCAGGCAACTAGTGGCCTTATTTACCCTAATGCCATTCACTTCGATTTTTCACATTAAGCCTTCTAGTGGAGAGAGGCCTGAAAATGTGTGGATGGAATGGAGGCGGTGGGAGTTATAGGTTATATCACTTTGATTTGGATGTCACCTTTAGCTTTGCTGTGGTTATTACATGAAATACACTGAACAAAATATATAAATACAACAATTTCAAAGATTTTACTGTTCATATAAGGAAAACAGTGTATTTAAATAAATTCATTAGGCTCTAATCTATGGATTTCCCATGCCTGGGAATGCAGATATGCATTGGTTGGTCACAGATACCTTAAAAAAATAAAGAAAAACGGGTAGTGGTGTGGATCAGAAAACCAGTCAGTATCTGGTGTGACCATTTGCCTCATGTGGCGCGACACATCTACTCGCATAGAGTTGATCATGCTGTTGATTGTGGCCTGTGGAATGTTGTCCCACTCCTCTTCAATGCGCAAAGTTCCTGGATATTTGCGGGACCTGGAACACGCTGTCGTACACATTGATCCAGAGCATCCCAAACATGCTCAATGGGTGACATACCTGGTGAGTATGAAGGCAATGGAAGAACTGGGATATTTTCAGCTTCCAGGAATTGTGTACAGATCTTTGCGACATGGGGCTGTGCATTATCATGCTGAAACATGATGGTGGCAGATGAATGGCATGACAATGGGCCTCAGGATCTCGTCAATGTATCTCTGTGCATTCAAATTGCCATCAATAAAATGCAATTGTGTTCATGGTCCGTATCGTATGCCTGTCTATACCATAACCCCACCGCCACCATGGGGCACTGTGTTCACAATGTTGACATCAGCCAACCGCTCACTCACACTACGCCAATCACACTGTCTGCGACCTGCCTGGTACAGTTGCAACCGGGATTCATCCCTGAAGAGCACACTTCTCTAGCGTGCCAGTGGCCCTACGAAGGTGAGCATTTGCACACTGAAGTCGGTTACGACGCAGTCAGGTCAAGACCCTGGTGGGGACGACGCACACGCAAATGAGCTTCCSTGAGACGATTTTTGACAAATGATTCGGTTGTGCAAACCCACAGTTTCATCAGCCGGATGTGAAGGTCGTTGGCTGGCGTGGTTACACGTGGTCTGCGGTTGAGGCCATTTGGACGTACTGCCAAATTCCCTAAAACAACGTTGTAGGCGGCTTTTGGTAGAACAATTAACATTAAATTCTCTGGCAACAGCTCTGGTGGACATACCTGCAGTCAGCATGACAATTGCACGCTCCCTCAACTTGAGACGTCTGTGGCGTTGTGTCAAAACTGCACGTTTTTAGGTGGCCTTTTATTGTCCCCAGCACAGGGTGCAGCTGTGTAATCATGCTGTTTAATCAGCTTCTTGATATGCCACACCTGTCAGGTGGATGGATTATCTTCGCAAAGGAGAAATGCTCACTAGCAAGGATGTAAAGAAATATGTGCCCCAAATTGGAGAGAAATTAGCTTTTTGTGCATATTTGAAAATGTCTGGGATCTTTTATTTCAGCTCATGAAACATGGGAGCAACACTTTACATGTTGCGTTTTATATTTTTGTTCAGTTTATTTGTATCCATGCAAAGCAGCTTGTTAAAGTGTTACAATACCTGTGGTTGTATGTAGGCCAATGCTATTGTCTATCATCTTGGCTGCTAGGCTGCTGGCTATTCTGTATTTAGTGCCCCTCTTCCTACCATCTGCGTATAGGCCTACCTGCTCTGCCATTTCCCTGTTCCCTGCATCTCCACAAGACCCCCTGCAGGCTCCATGATGTGCCTCTGGAATGTCAATAGAAAGCATCCCTTCCTCCTGCTCTCTGTATCCCTCTCTCTCCATCTCTCCTAATTCAATTCAAAGGGCTTTATTGGCATGGGAAATATTTATACATTGCCATGGCAAGTTAAATAGACAATAAACAAGGGAAATTAACAATCAGAAATGAACAGTCCACATAACACTCAAAACAAGTTAAAAGAATAGACATTTCAAATGTTACAATGTGCAAATAGTTGAAGTAGGAAAGAGTAAATCAAACCGATTTTAATGTAAGTTGTATTTACAATGGTGTTTGTTCTCCACTGGTTGCCCTTTTCTTGTGGCAACAGGTCACACATCTTGCTGTGGTTGTACACAATTGTATTTCACCATATGTATGGGAGTTTATATCTGAGGGAAATATGTGTCTCTGGTCATACATTTGGCAGGAGGTTAGGAAGTGCAGCTGGGCTTCCACCTCATTTTGTGGCAGAGGGCACATAGCCTGTCTTCTCTTGAGAGGTCGACCTATAGACGCCTCTCGATAGCAGATGCATGCTCACTGAGTTTGTACATAGTCAAAGCTTTCCTTCATTTTGGGTCAGTTAGTGGTCAGGTATTCTGCTACTGTGTATTCTCTGTTTAGGGCCCTTTGTGTTGGTGATTCTTTCCAATGTGTCCTGGGGCTCTGCACTTGTTGGTGTACATGGATTTTATAATGACGTATGTTTCCCTCCAACACCGCTTTCCATCTATTTGTATAGCAGACCCTCATGCCAAATTGAGTCTATTTTTTTTTATGTATCAACAAAGCATCAGAGGACTTACATTTTTTATTTAACTAGGCCAGTCAGTTAAAAACGAAGTACTATTTACAATGACGGCCAAACCCTCCCCTAACCCGGACGACGCTGGGACAATTGTGCGCTGCCATATGGGACTCCTGATCATGGCCGGTGGTGATACAGCCCGGGATCGAACCCGGGTCTGTAGTGACGCCTCTAGCACTGTGACGCAGTGCCTTAGACCGCTGCGCTGGGAATGGACAAGCAAAATATCCTCTATGGGATCTGTGTCTCTATACCGGGACGCTTGAGCTAAATTGCTCCTAAACTGCAATATTACGTTATGGCCGTTCTCTTGCATTTCAAAGATGATGGAACTCTTTTAAAAAAAWRTTWTTTTTTTTGAAAATGCATGTTTTTTTTGTTTGCATTATCTTTTACCAGATCTAATGTGTTATTCTCATACATTAATTTCACATTTCCACAAACTTCAAAGTGTTTCCTTTTCAAATGTTATCAAGAATATGCATATCCTTACTTCAGGTCCTGAGCTACAGGCAGTTAGACTTGGGTATGTCATTTTAGGCTAAAATGGGTGCGATCCTTAATAAGAGGATATTTTGCGCCCATTTGTATCATCAACGCTCACCTAAAGAGCCGTTATGCCACTGGTTTAGAGAAATTGTCATTATTTTAGGGCCGCAGTCGGGGTGGCAGGTATTCTAGTGGTTGGGCCAATAACCAAAAGGTTGCTGGATCGAATCCCTGAGCTGACAAGGTAAAAATCTGTCTTTTTACCCCTGAACAAGGCCGTTAACCCACTGCTCGCCGGTAGGCCGTCATTGTAAATAAGAATTTGTTCTTAACTGACTTGCCTAGTTTAAATAAAGGTTAAATAAAATGTAAAAAACATTGTGGTGTTGGTCAGTTTTAGCTCAAATCCCACCCTCGTCAATCTAGCGCACTTAGTCCTGCCTAATGGGCCTGCCGTGCTTGTAAACGAGCACCACGTGACTACTACCGGCATTTTTCACACAAAATAATTTATGAATTGAAGAACACAATCTAATTTAACTCCTAACGTATAGCACAAGTTGACTGCTGTTATTTACTTCAAGTAGCTATAAAAAAAAGTGATAGTTTTGACAGTATTGAAAAATACTGTCAGGCTGTTCAGCCTTCAATCAGGGTAGATTGAAGGAGAGGAGACTGATTAAAGAAGGATTTTTAAGCAGTCTAAGCCCTGTACATTTCCAAATACCCYGGTATACGGTATACCACCAAAGCCTAAATTACATTGAGCTGATTTCTGCTGATACCTGTTCTTTCTTTTGCTTAGCATATTTCTTTACTGTTTTAGTGTTTCTATATAGTGACGGCGTAGGTCTCTCTCTCTCTGCTGCAGCCTATGGAAGGCCCCAATCAGTAGTCCTCTAGTATCTCTACTAGATTTCTGCAGTCTTTACACACAGGCATGAACACACACACACACACACTGAACAGCAGGGATAAAAGCAAACTCAGTGCTCTGGTCTACTCCTGCTGCTTCGGTCTTGTCCTCTCCCCCTCTTTCTCTCCCTTCGCCTCGCTCCCATTCTTGAAAGAGAAGACTTGCTCTGAACTCCGGGCTTTGATATGGTAATGTTGGGGTGGAGAGAGAGAGGGAGTGGGGGAGGGGAGGTGAATTCCTCTGAGTGCTGCAGTTGGGTAGATTGTTTTCATTGTTAAGGAAATGTTCTGCTCAAAATGCCAGGAGCCCCCCCCCCCCTCCTCTCCCCCTTCACCACCAGTCTCTCGCTCTCTTTCTCGCTTCTCTTTCTGTTCTTTTTCTGTTTCTCTTTTGCTCTCCACCCCGCTCCTCTTGTCTCTCTCTATCCCTCTCTTTCTTTCTCTCACGTTAAATATTACCTTCATCTGAGCTAACTTTTTAAAAAATGTTATCTTTTGTTGACGGCTCACTCTGAAACAAATTAAAAGCCATGGGAGAGGGAGAGACAGAGGAATTATGAATTGATCAAAGTTGAAGAGACAATTCCTTTGCTTCCACTCTGGGTTGACGGCCTGTTCTGTTCCTTCTTTCTCTCTTGGGCATTGGCATTAAAAATAGCTACTGGTGCAATGGGGAAAGTTTTGCCAAAAGCTACTGCTGTTACTTTTTAATCCTAGTTTGCCTGCGTGGATTCTGCTCTCCTACCTTTTTCTGCAGCTGAGTTTTCTCTCGACATGACACTGGTACACAGTTCTTTCATTCCTCCATCCTCTCTCTGCACTGTTTTTCCTGGTTAATAATATGCCATTTAGCAGAGGCTTTCATCCAAAGCGACATAGTCATGCAGGTACACATTTTTACGTATGGGTCAGCTGGAATCGAGCCCCCGTCCCTTGGCGTTGCAAGCACCATGCTCTGCTGAATGAGCCTGCATAGCAGTCTGGCTGAACCAGTGTTACGTTTTGAGCCAGCGTTGTAGAATGTTTTAATGACGGAACATGTAAACCTCAAGCACGTCTGTTTTAGGCCTGTTTATTGAAATAGAGGTACAAGCCAGGGTTTTGGAATCAACTTCAACCCACTTAAAAGCAACAGACATGTTGTTTTTCAGCCTCCAGATGAAGCTGTTTGCTTTTATTGGTTGTTTATTGAAAAGAAAGGCAATAAGTTGTAATTCTTTCTTGAAATTAACCTAGTTATTGTTACAATCAATAATATAATATATGCCGTTTGAGGCTGATTCTATATAAAGCGACTTAGTAATGTGTGCAAAAATGTTACGTATGGGTGGCCCTGGAATTGAACCCACAATCCTTGCGTTGCAAGCGCCATGCCCTACCAACCGAACCATAAAAGACAACACATTTTAAATATTGAATGTCTCTGACCGTAGACATCCTTGACTGTTCTAGATCAGTGTTTGTTAACCTCCAGTCTGTGGACTGCAACTGTTACCTGGGATGGTGCTGCTTGAGCTAGTTCACTGGCTGATCTAGTCGGCTTTCAAAAGTTAGGCCTAGATTTATTGTAAAATGTTCTCCAAGGAGCAAAACACCTATCTTGCCATGTCAAGTACAGAAAGGGTTGAGAAACGCTTGTTTAGGGCTGTGTCGAAAATGCACCCTTTTGACCTGCCCTGGTCAAAAGTAGTGCACTTGGTTTAAATAGGGTACAATTTCAGACATTGGTCCTGGCTCTGCTGTAGTACCGACTAGTCATCAGCTCTGCCGTCCAGTGAATCACATGGCTAATTAAGCCCTTTTAATTATTATTCTTTTTCAAAGAGCTTCATTTGAACCTAGCTGTAAAACTTAACGAGTTGTTGGAGAAACCTCAGACTTTTAATGCATTTTTTTACGAGGTTAAGTCCTTCGGCGTCTGTTGGCTGAAGAGCAGGCTGAGCCCAACGTTTGGGTAAAGGGAAATTCCTATAGGCAATGTAGAGTATACCACTTAGGACAAAAGAGAAACGCATACCATTTACAATGCGTTAGGACAACTGGGATGAAGCTGGTTGACTGAATGTAGAACAACATTATTCTCAACTTGGTTTATAAATGATAGCCTGCTTAGGTTCAGTTGTAAAGGGTAACTACTAGTGTTGCACAGTATACTGAAACTGTACTTTTTCGATACTAAACTCAGCAAAAAAAGAAACACTCGCAGTGCTAGCTGCGCCACCAGAGTCTCTGGGTTCGCGCCCAGGTAAAAATCCAAATAACTTCGCAGATCTTCATTCTAAAGGGTTTAAACACTGTTTCCCATGCTTGTTCAATGAACCACAAACAAGTAATGAACATGCACCTGTAGAACAGTCGTTAAGACACTAACAGCTTACAGATGGAAGACAATTAAGGTCACAGTTATGGAAACTTAGGACACTAAAGAGGCCTTTCTACTGACTCTGGAAAAACACCAAAAGAAAGATGCCCAGGGTCCCTGCTCATCTGCGTGATTGTGCCTTAGGCATGCTGCAAGGAGGCATGAGGACTGCAGATGTGGCCAGGGCAATAAATTGCAATGTCCGTACTGTGAGACGCCTAAGACATCGCTACAGGATGGACAGCTGATAGTCCTCGCAGTGGCAGACCATGTGTAAAATCACCTGCACAGGTTCGGTACATCCAAACATCACACCTGCGGGRCAGGTACAGGATGGCAACAACTGCCCGAGTTACACCAGGAATGCACAATCCCTCCAGTGCTCAGACTGTCCGCAATAGGCTGAGAGAGGCTGGACTGAGGGCTTGCTGACCTGTTGTCTGGTGAGGACCTGCCTTACATCGCCGGCAACCACGTTGCCTATGGGCACAAACCCACMGTCGCTGGACCAGACAGGACTGACAAAAAGTGCTCTTCGCTGTTTTGTCTCACCAGGGTGATGGTTGGATTCGGTTTATCGTCAAAGGAATGAGCGTTACACCGAGGACTGTACTCTGGAGCGGGATCGATTTGGAGGTGGAGGGTCCGTCATGGTCTGGGGCGGTGTGTCACAGCATCATCGGACTGAGCTTGCTGTCATTGCAGGAAATCTCAACGCTGTGCGTTACAGGGAAGACATCCTCCTCCCTCATGTAGTACCCTTCCTGCAGGCTCATCTTTACATGACCCTCCAGTATGACAATGCCACCAGCCATACTGCTCGTTCTGTGCGTGATTTCCTGCAAGACAGGAATGTCAGTGTTCTGTCATGGCCAGCGAAGAGCCCGGATCTCAATCCCATTGAGCACGTCTGGGACCTGTTGGATCGGAGGGTGAGGGCTAGGGCCATTCCCCCCAGAAATGTCTGGGAACTTGCAGGTGCCTTGGTGGAAGAGTGGGGTAAGATCTCACAGCAAGAATAGGCAAATCTGGTGTAGTCCATGAGGAGGAGATGCACTGCATTACTTAAAGCAGCTGGTGGCCACACCAGATACTGACTTTTACTTTTGATTTTGACCCCCCCACCCCTTCAATTTCTGTTCGTCACATGTCTGTGGAACTTGTTCAGTTTGTCTCAGTTGTTGAATATTATGTTCATACAAATATTTACACATGTTAAGTTTGCTGAAAATTAACGCAGTTGACAGTGAGAGGACGTTTCTTTTTTTGTTGAGTTTAGAACATGAAAAACGGTTTGGTACTAGAATTTGTTACTTTTGGTACTTCTGTCAAATGTGTCTCACGTCATATACGGAATGAGAGGATGGAGTCTGTGTACTTTGTCTGAATCTTCTCAAGGGGGCTGTAGTAAGCTAGGCAGGGTACTTGCATTTGTGCATGCATGCGGCTGACACAGCGCAAGCCACTTTTGAGAAGTAAGCGAGAGGAGAGAGAAAATGAAGACCGCATGGCTTCTTTATAACGAAAACTTCATACCTCCACGCCCGCAACTTGTTGACAAACTGGCTCCAGAAGCGAGCTATGGGAATACATTGCTTACATAGCAGATGAGAGCTAGCCCATCAAAACAGATATGTGAAAGGTGTTACAAAGCAGTACAGGGCAAGGGAGGTTTTGAGGCAAAACAACTAACTATTACACATGACATTTGCATTGTAATGTTATTCTACTAGCAGCAACATTTTAATAATGTTTGAGTGACTAACCACGTTTCCATCCACAGTTTTTATGGTAGTAAATGTAACAAATAATAATAAATCACAACAGCTGTGATGGAAACAGGACGTTTCGGTACAATTTTATAAATGTCGGCATGGTGGGCTCTTTTTGTCTGTACAATTAATTATGCGAGAGGGTGGTGAAAACGCCTTCATGCACCAATATTTATCTAATAACCATATCAAAATGCACTTGGAGTCACGTGACATGGTGTGTGTGTGTGTGTGTGTGTGATCCTCCCACTATGACTTGGGAAAACATGCAGTTTATTAGGCTATAGATGAAATAAGTTATGATGAACTTCACAGGGTGGTGAAAGTGCACAGCGTCTTTCCAATAAATATCCAGGCTCTTATTCTGGTGACATAATGTTTGACAAATAAAAACATTCTCTTATCCATAATAATCTCATGTAGACTAGCCTACCCGCACTATCTACAAGCTGTTGGCTAGAAAGCACGTGCCAAGTCCGGAGTAGGCTATTTAACGCAACAGTTTTTGTAACAAAGCTATCGGTAGAGTTGGAAATGCAATGGAAACACATTGAGAGTTTTTATTTGGTGAATGAAAACTCAAGAGAAAGTACATTTTGTGTGCACGGTCATCAAGCACTGATTTTTATCCACAACAAGTCTCTTTGGTGGAAACACCGCTGGTAAGAAAATGTGCATATTTTCTTTATGTTGATTCGAGAATATTCTCACATCTGTTGCCAATTGGATGGAAACCTAGTTGGTGACATGAACATACATATTCAGCATGACATTCATGTGAGCATTGTAATATGATTACAACCCAAAAGTAATGTGAAATGCACTCATAACAGCAATATATTAAGACTACTTTGCGTTTGTCTGGGCTTGCTAGCAGTAGCCACTAGCCAGCCAGCAGCCCTGGCAGTTGACATGCACTCTGGAAATCGTAGTATGCTGTGTAAAATCCATTGTATTTCTATGGTGTGTGTGTGGACTATTGCAATATAGAAGCTTAAGAAATGRGCGTCAGTGTTTTTATATGTTTTGGAACTAAACTATTAATTGAATACATACAATTATTTAGCTGTAATGAATCATGTCATTTTACCTAATATTATGGCCTTAGATGAGCAAATTAACCCTGATGTGTCAAATTAACATTTTAGATGTAATTGTACAATTATTTTGTATGCTCTGTCTCATGGTTCTGCAGAAGGAACATTTAAATATATTATTCTGTTATTTAATATGGTGTTTTATTTTTGAAATGTAATATAGAATATCTTTTATTTGTTGTATTTAAGTTATCAAATCACATTTTATTTGTCACATGCGCCTACATTACAGTGAAATGCTTACTTACGAGCCCTTAACCAACAATGCAGTTTTAAGAAGAATACCCAATAAAAGCAACATAATTAAAGACCAGTAGTAAAATAACAATAGGGAGGCTATATATGGGGTACCGATACAGAGTCAATATGCGGGGGCACTGGTTAGTCGAGGTAATATGTACATGTAGGTAGTTATTAAAGTGACTGTACATAGATGATAACAGAGTAGGAGCTGTGTATAAAGGGGGGTGGGGGCAATGCAAATAGTCTGGGTAGACATTTGATTAGGTGTTCAGGAGTCTTATGGCTTGGGAGTAGAAGCTGTTTAGAAGCCTCTTGGACCTAAACTTGGCGCTCCGGTACTGCTTGCTGTGYGGTAGCAGAGAGAAAAGTATATGAACTAGGATGGCTGGAGTCTTTGACAATTTTAAGGTCCTTCCTCTGACACCGCCTGGTATGGAGGTCCTGGATGGCAGGAAGCTTGGCTCCGGTGATGTACTGCACCGTACGCGCTACCTTTTAGTGCCTTGCAGTCGGAGGCTGAGCAGTTGCCATCAACATATATTGTTCAACGTTTTCAAAAATAAAGCCCTGTGGTTATTCTGTGACTTAAGCTAATACACATTATTTTTGCCGTGTGATACTTTTGGTATTGCGTATCCTTTCGGCATTGAGACTCGTGATACTAAACCTGGTATCGAGGTCAACATTCTGGTATGTTGATAATGCTATTAACTACATAGACAAATGAGGATAACCCAGTCAGATACTTGTATACACAGCTCCTTGACTGACTCATACTCTCTACTGACTAAGGACATTTTTATTTTGTTTATTGCATCGAAGCATTTACATTCAAGCTGGTATATTGTCACTCGCACACCCCAGATGATTTCATTCCGTTTGTCACTGTCACTCAATCTGTTTGTTCCTTCACGGAATGAAGAGAATGAAAAAGAGCGAGAGGGGAGAGGGAAGGGAGAAGGAGCGATAGAGATTGATGAGGCATTAAGAGCAGTAGTAATTACTGTGTCCATTCCCGCAYGCCAGATTGGCAGACGGCTAATATCACACAGACCCCTGGACCTGACAGACACCCAATCCACGCCCCCTTCCCCGGCCCCCAATACAAGCCCTCCGACCGGGGAGGGAAGATCAACCCCAGGCTTGGTTGTGCCTAATGGTAGGTGGGCTGACTGGCCTGTGGTGTGGTTACCAAACCCCCTTGTTGTTTTCTTCCTCCACGAATTAAAGGCTCTCGTCTCGATGCTGTTGTGATTGTTACCCAGAAATTATTTGATTTTGAGATGTAAAAAAATATTTTTAAAGCCCAGACATACTAGTAGGATGGTCAAAGGTTTGCCTTCCGACAGTACTTTGCACCTCTGAACAGTGTCAACAGTCACTCTCTTTTGTGTTCACACAGCAAAGACCTTGGAAGTCGTCAGCCACTCAGCTTTGTTAAAATACTCCAAACTAGAAGGTGGCAGAAGCGTTGTTTAGCAATACGTATCCGTGCGTATTGCTTATGGTATAGATTCCAAGCTATCTGCGCTAATGTTGCTGTTGTGTAGAAAGCACTTGTTGAAACTAGCCACAGCTAGATAACTACCTAGCAAGATGACGAAGAAATCGTTTAATTCACTCTCCATAATACCATACTGTCAGTGCCAGCCCATAGCCAAATGTTTAGCTAGCTAGCTAACGTTAGCATATTCGATAGCTAGCACAACATGGCTAGCTAGCTAAGGACACTGCACTAACTCAGCAGCTAACACAGGCAGCTGTTACATGGAAACTAGCTATTCCATTGAGATTTAATTATGTCAATACTAGCTAGTGGTTAGCTAGTTTGGAGGAAGTATTGTGTTATGTGCATTGCGTCTGTGCACTTAGCTAGCTACCATCCCATAGCACTTTGAAGTGCAGTGAGATTCTCGGTGTGTTTCATGCTTCAAAGGCCCTCTCAATGTGAAACGAGGCAGCCACGCCACTTGGTTTGCTATAAAGCTGAGGGATACCGCTGGAGAAATGTTGGCCTACCTACTCTCAAATTCATAGATGCAAGTGTATGAGGTCAGATCTATACTACGTGAGGAACCATGCCTGTGTTCCAGTGCTCTTAGCCAATACCCCTCAGCTTGTCTCTCTTCTCCCTCTCTCCTGTTCAGTGGGGAGCTTGTTGTAAAGGCAGCCACTGTCAGTCCTCTTAATTAAAGACATGTAAATGTGGCCTCAGCTGGATTGCATTAAAGGTGGCAGTGGCGGGCGGTTGGAGTGTCGGAGCTCCCAGTGCCCTAAACCCACTAATTAAGGATTAATTACAATTGATGAAAGGGAGCCTTCTAGCCTGGTCCCAGATATGTTGGTGATGTCTTGCCAGACAATGAACATAGGAGTTGGCAAGATTTACATTTACATTTAAGTCATTTAGCAGACGCTCTTATCCAGAGCGACTTACAAATTGGAAAGTTCATACATATTCATCCTGGTCCCCCCGTGGGGAATGAACCCACAACCCTGGCGTTGCAAGCGCCATGCTCTACCAACTGAGCCACACGGGACCATATGACACAAACAGATATGCGACCAGGCTAAAAGCTTGTAGAACTCCTCCACACCAACCGGAGTCCCAGAGAGAATATGTTTTGTGTTTTACACACACACACCATGCCTTTTTAGAGTGCATTACTTTTGATCAGAACCCCTGTTAGACATAAGTGAAAAAAGACCATCACTCACTTGGATATAATTCTTTATCTCAGCGCCTTCCATGGTGTGTGTGTGACTGTCACGGAAACTGCCCAGGATTAGGTAGTGTTGAGGGTTATTGGCGGTATTAAGGACCCCTTCTCGTGGTAAGCCTGTGGAGCTGCTGTGTTGTTCTCCGGAGACGGAGATTAGATTGGTGACACCTTGGATTTAGGCTTTGGATACAGCCTGTTGGTTAATCTACTCTAATCTGGCAGTCTCCCACAAAGGTGTAAACACAACACTCATATAAGAATGCACATTAACAAAACTCGCTTTGCAGCAGGGATCATCAACTAGGTTCAGCGACGGGCCAATTTTTAAATAAAATAAAAATAAAATATTGAGCGGATGGTCGGAAGGCTGGAACATAATTACAAATAATTTTTCACAAGAAGCCCAAACGGATATAATTGGACTAAAACAATTTCAAACCTTGCTTACATTTTGTATACAATCCCGTCTCGCTTATGCATGGGAGAACTTTGGAACAGATTTCTTCAATTTAAAATCAGTTGGAGCTGATTTCCTAGTGTTTTTACTAGAGGTCGACCGATTTCATGATCAAATAAATTAACGCCGATACTTATTTATTGGAGGACCAAAAAAAGGCGATACCGATTTAATCGGATGATTTTTGTATATATATACAGTGGGGAGAACAAGTATTTGATACACTGCCGATTTTGCAGGTTTTCCTACTTACAAAGCATGTAGAGGTCT
>NC_036860.1:12685302-12717647 GCF_002910315.2 Salvelinus sp. IW2-2015
GGATTTTGAAGTAATTAATTTGCATTTTATTGCATGACATAAGTATTTGATACATCAGAAAAGCAGAACTTAATATTTGGTACAGAAACCTTTGTTTGCAATTACAGAAGATCATACGTTTCCTGTAGTTCTTGACCAGGTTTGCAACACTGCAGCAGGGATTTTGGCCCACTCCTCCATACAGACTTCTCAGATCCTTCAGGTTTCGGGGCTGTCGCTGGGCAATACGGACTTTCAGCTCCCTCCAAAGATTTTCTATTGGTTCAGGTCTGGAGACTGCTAGGCCACTCCAGGACCTTGAGATGCTTCTTACGGAGCCACTCCTTTGTGCCCTGGCTGTGTGTTTCGGGTCGTTGTTATG
This sequence comes from Salvelinus sp. IW2-2015, assembly GCF_002910315.2. NCBI lineage: Eukaryota > Metazoa > Chordata > Actinopteri > Salmoniformes > Salmonidae > Salvelinus > Salvelinus sp. IW2-2015. The sequence goes on from NC_036860.1 coordinate 12,685,664, forward strand.
CTGGAAGACTCAGCCACGACACATCTTCAATGCTCTTACTGAGGGTAGGAGGTTGTTGGCCAAGATCTCGCGAACATGGCCCATCCATCCTCCCCTCAATACGGTGCAGTGCCTGTCCCCTTTGCAGAATAGCAATCCGCCAAAAGAATGATGTTTCCACCTTCCATGGCTTCACGGGTGTGATGGTGTTCTTGGGGTTGTACTCATCCTTCTTCTCTCCTCCAACACGGCGAGTGGAGTTTTAGACCAAAAAGCTCTATTTTTGTCTCAATCAACCACATGACCTTCTCCATTCCTCCTCTGGATGATCCAGTTGGTCATTGGCAAACTTCAGACGGGCCTGGACAGCGCTGGCTTGAGCAGGGGAGACCTTGCGTGCGCTGCAGGATTTAATCCATGACGGCGTAGTGTGTTACTAATGGTTTCTGGAGACTTGTGGTCCCAGTCTCTTCAGGTCATTGACAGGTCCTGCTGTGTAGTTCTGGGCTGATCCCTGCACCTTTCCTCAATGATCTTGATGCCCACGAGGTGAGATCTTGCATGGAGCCCCAGACCGAGGGTGATTGACCGTCATCTTTGAACTTCTTCCATTTTCTAATAATTCGCGCCAACAGTTGTTGCCTTCTCACCAAGCTGCTTGCCTATTGTCCTGTAGCCCATCCCAGCCTTGTGCAGGCCTACAATTTTTTCCCTGATGTCCTTACACAGCTCTCTGGTCTTGGCCATGTGGAGAGTTGGAGTCTGTTTGATTGAGGTTGTGGACAGGTGTCTTTTATACAGGTAACGAGTTCAAACAGGTGCAGTTTAATACAGGTAATGAGTGGGGAACAGCAGGGCTTCTTAAAAGAAAAACTAACAGGTCTGTGAGAGCCGGAATTCTTACTGGTTGGTAGGTGATCAAATACTTATGTCATGCAATAAAATGCAAATTATTACTTTAAAAATCCTACAATGTTGATTTTCTGGATTATTTGTTTTAGATTCCGTCTCTCACAGTTGAAGTGTACCTATGATAGAAATTAACCTCTACATGCTTTGTAAGTAGGAAAACCTGCAAAATCGGCAGTGTATCAAAATACTTGTTCTCCCCACTGTATATATATACAAAATCATCCGATTAAATCGGTATCGCCTTTTTTTGGTCCTCCAATAAATAAGTATCGGCGTTAATTTATTTGATCATGAATCGGTCGACCTCTAGTAAAAACACTAGGAAATCAGCTCCAACTGATTTTAAATTGAAGAAATCTGTTCCAAAAGTTCTCCCATGCATAAGCGAGACGGGATTGTATACAAAATGTAAGCAAGGTTTGAAATTGTTTTAGTCCATTATATCCGTTTGGCTTCTTGTGAAAAAATTATTTGTAATTATGTTCCAGCCTTCCGACCAATCCGCTCAATATTTTATTTTTATTTTATTTAAAAATTGGCCCGTCGCTGAACCTAGTTTGATGATCCCTGCTGCAAAGCGAGTTTTGTTAATGGTGCATTCTTATATGAGTGTTGTGTTTACACCTTTGTGGGAGACTGCCAGATTAGAGTAGATTAACCAACAGGCTGTATCCAAAGCCTAATCCAAGGTGTCACCAATCTAATCTTCCGTCTCCGGAGAACAAAACACAGCAGCTCCACAGGCTTACCACGAGAAGGGGTCCTTAATACCGCCAATAACCCTCAACACTACCTAATCCTGGGCAGTTTCCGTGACAGTCACACACCCACACCATGGAAGGCGCTGAGATAGAATTATATCCAAGTGAGTGATGGTCCTTTTTTCACTATGTCTAACAGGGGTTACAATGTGATTTTCTGGATTTTTGTTTTAGATTTCGTCTCACAGTTGAAGTGTACCTATGATAAAAAATTACAGACCTCTACATGCTTTGTAAGTAGGAAAACCTGCAAAATCGGCAGTGTATCAAATACTTGTTCTCCCCACTGTATATATTTGTAATAATGACAATTACAACAATACTGAATGAAGACTTTTATTTTAACTTAATATAATACATAAATAAATAAAATCTATTTAGTCTCAAATAAATAATGAAACATGTTCAATTTGGTTGAAATAATGCAAAAACACAGTGTTGGAGAAGAAAGTAAAGTGCAATATGTGCCATGTAAAAAAGCTAACGTTTAAGTTCCTTGCTCAGAACACGAGAACATATGAAACAAAGCTGGTGGTTCCTTTTAACATGAGTCTTCAATATTCCCAGTTAAGAAGTTTTAGGTTGTAGTTATTATAGGACTATTTCTCTCTATACCATTTGTATTTCATATACCTTTGACTATTGGATGTTCTTATAGGCACTATAGTATTGCCAGCCTAATCTCGGGAGTTAATAGGTTTGAAGTCATAAACAGCACTGTGCTTCAAGCATTGCAACGAGCTGCTGGCAAACGCAGGAAAGTGCTTGTTTGAATGAATGCTTACGAGCCTGCTGCTGCCTACCACCGCAGTCAGACTGCTCTATCAAATCATAGACGTAATTATAATATTAAACACACAGAAATGAGCTGTAGGTCATTAATATGGTCAAATCCGGAAACKATCATTTCGAGAAAGAAAAAAAAGTTTTATTCTTTCAGTGAAATACGGAACCCTTCCGTATTATATCTAACGGGTGGCAACCCTAAGTCTAAATATTGCTGTTACATTGCACAACCTTCAATGTTATGTCATAATTGTGTAAATTCTGGCAGATTGATTACGGTCTTTGTTAGGAAGAAATGGTCTTCACACAGTTCGCAATGAGCCAGGCGGCCCAAATTGCTGCATATACCTCGACTCTGCTGGCATTGAACGCAAGAGTAGTGACACAATTTCCCTAGTTAATGTTGCCTGCTAAACATGAATTTATTTTAACTAAATATGCAGGTTTAAAGAAATATACTTGTGTATTGTTTTTAATAAAGGTATTGATGTTCATGGTTAGGTACATTGGTGCAACGATTGTGCTTTTTTCACAAATGCGCTTTTGTTAAATCATCACCCGTTTGGCAAAGTAGGCTTGGATTATATGCAACGCAGGATAAGCTAGTTAAACTAGTAATATCATTAACCATGTGTAGTTAACTAGTGATTTATGTTAAGATTGATTTGTTTAATGCTAGCTAGCAACTTACCTTGGCTCCTTGCTGCACTCGCGTAACAGGTAGTCAGCCTGCCACGCAGTCTCCTCGTGGATTACAATGTAATCGGCCATAATGGCGTCCAAAAATGCCGATTTACCGATTTATGAAAACTTGACCTCTAGTTTTTACGGTCTTCTGTCCAACAATGAAAATTCATAAAAAAAATTCTCAGACAACTTGGAGGGCCAAATAAAACCACTTGGGGAACCCTGCTCTACAGGCTGTATAGTTTGTTTCAAGCAGGCTATGTTTGTGAGTAGCTTAACTAATTAGAGAGTACATTGTAGTACCTACTTACCAGTACCCTAGATTTGTGCTATAATACTTTTTAGTGTAACTGCTGAATCTGTGTGTTTGATTAGAGTTAGTGCTAGTGTAATCAGACACAGACAACCAACATGCGGGCTTAGCTTCTCCAGCTCTCCACGGTAACATCTGACTCTGTCATGGTGCTCGTTGGTTCGTTATAAATGGCCGCTGCTCCTCTGATCTACTGCTTAATTGCCACCTCATTTGCATATCAGTGCAAATGAACAACCTCTCAAATGAGCGTTCATTTTTCAAAGTCTTTAGGAGCTCCTTCAGAGGCGACTCTTAACGAGCACGGGAAAGCAGGCAGCTGGGCTGATGAGAGGGAAGACAGGGAGCCTATATGTACATATCACCTCGACTAACCTGTACCCCCCGCACCCCTTTTATATAGCCTTGTTTTAGGAACTTTTATATTTTTTTCAATACATTTTTGCAAATATTTTTACTAAACCAACAACGCAGTTTAAAACATTTTTTTTTTTTTTTTTTATGAAGGGACTAAGTAAGCATTTCATGGTGAGGTCTACACCTGGTGCATGTGACATAACATTTGATTTGAGAGGGAGAACGATGGAGGGGGAAAGGGAGAGGTGTTGTACGGTATACTGAAACGTCATACTTTTTTGATACTAGAACATGAAAAACGGTTCGATACTAGAATTTGTTACTTTCGGTACTTCAATCAAATGTGCCTCAGGTTGTATACTGATTGAGAGGATCAAGTCTGTCTCCTTATAGCACGAGCGCACCATTCCTGCCTCTTGTCTGCTCCACTTACTCATTCGCTAGAGCACTGGGAGTCTGGACTGCATCATGTTAGCTCCCCACTCATGCTGCACAGAAGTTAAAAGACTTGAATAATGCAACACAGCACGTAGAAATGTTTTAACTGTTCATTACTGTTCGCAAAACAATGTCCATACAGGCTAGAACACTTTCCAATGCAAGAAGATACCGGTAGCTTCCAGCTTTGTAGGCTAGCTTTCCTTGCTAGCTTACTGTGGAAGCTAACATCAATTCACTACCCTAGTACTTTGTTTGTGATAATATACAAGCATAACGCAAAATATGATGATTGTCTCCAAAAACGTTTAACTTAATCGTCTCCCCATGTCCAAAGAAACTTTCCCCCTTCGCCTGTCATGTCTCTTTCTCACGACCTCAACGGACTGTGTGGGCGTGTGCCTCGTCATGAATGACATCATTACTGGGTTTAAAGAGGCCGTGCAAACTTTTATAAAAGAAGAGATTGCAACTTCTATGCAAATGTTGATCAGTACAATAAAATAAGTCCCAAATGGAAGGGAAACCGATTGTTTGTCATCTATAGCCACATGAAATCCATGAAAACAAGCTCAATAACTCAATGCATGCACACAATCCTATTGAATATGCATACACCTGTATTGTGAATAGGCCTCCTAGGCTACATCTTAATTTACCCAGTATAGAGATTTACTATTCAAGTCAATTGTTACTGTTATAGGGTTAGATTTGTTAAAACAAAGTCAAAGTAAATGTATGATTTGTATAATTGATTAATGAATGGCTTGGCTGTCTCTGAAAAATGACACACAATCACGTCTCTATCTCTTATGCATGGGAGTATTTTGGAACAGATTTCCTAAATTTTAAAATCAATTGGAGCTGATTTCCTAGTGTTTTTACTAGAGGTCGACCGATTTTAGGATTTTTCAACGCCGATACCGATTTATTGGAGGACCAAAAAAAGCAGATACAAAAATCGACCGAAGAAAGTTAAAGTGCAATATGTGCCATGTAAAAAAGCTAACATTTAAGTTCCTTGCTCAGAACATGAGAACATATGAAAGCTGGTGGTTCCTTTTAACATGAGTCTTCATATTCCCAGTTAAGAAGTTTTAGGTTGTAGTTATTATAGGACTATTTCTCTCTCTACCATTTGTATTTCATATACCTTTGACTATTGGATGTTCTTATAGGCGCTATAGTATTGCCAGCCTAATCTCGGGAGTTGATAGGCTTGAAACAGAAACATAAACAGCCCTGTGCTTCAAGCATTGTGACGAGCTGCTGGCAAACGCAGGAAAGTTTGTTTGAATGAATGCTTACGAGCCTGCTGCTGCCTACCACTGCTCAGTCAGACTGCTCTATCAAATCATAGACTTAATTATAACATCACATTTAATGTAATGAGATTGAACTCAAAAGATGCCCAACGCTTGAACAGAGCAGTAGAAGAGTTTCTGTCTGCGTCAACTGCAATTCTGTGATTTTTGGCTAATAAGCTTTTTCTTTTTACGTGGTATTTTGATACTAAACCTGGTATCAGTCAAAATTCTGGTGTCATGACAACACTAGGAGAGCGAGTGAAGGAGGGACTACGGCCACTTTTAAGGGATACATCTACCTAATCTCTTTTGGAGAGCTCCCGAGTGGCGCAGCGGTCTAAGGTACTGCATCTCAGTGCTGGAGTCGTCACTACAGACCCTGGTTCGTTTTCAGGCTGTATCACAACCGGCCGTGATTGGGAGTCGCATAGGGCGGCAAAAAATTGGCCCAGCGTTATCCTGGTTCTAGTTGGCCGGGGTAGGCCGTCATTGTAAATAAGATTTTGTCCTTAACTGACTAACCTAGTTAAATAAAGGAAAGAATGTAAAATACCCTGCTGCCTCGCACTCCTCCTCTCTTCATCTCATGCCTGCTGCTCTTCTAGTGGATGCTTATTATGGATAATGTGTTGGATGGTATAGGCTCAGAGCACCTGAGAACAGGAGGTGTGTGTTGAGCCTTATAGGCCTAGATCTGATGTGAAGCCTTTTGTCCCTGATTTGCTCTGGTCTCCATAGTTGTCGTCTCTAGTTAACAAAGGGTTAATTTCATGCTTAATGGTATTCGCTGTGTTTGCCCAGGGTGGGACATCTCCCATTCACACCCCTCATCACACGGTGTTGACACTGACCACTCACCACTCCCTCGCTCAGGAAGGAAGCACACTGACCATTTGTGTGACCGTTTGTTTGGTTTTGTGTGTGTGTGTGTGTGCCACAGGGTTTCAGTTAAAAGGACCAACACAACCACAGACGCTGCTTAAAGCAGGACCTGACACATCCACAGCTTACTACTGCCCCTCTCCAAAAAAGTACCACTCGATAGACTAAAACGTTTTGTTTCGAGATTGTTAGCCTGTTGAGCTAAAGCCTTGGAAGTCTTCAGGTCTCAGGCAAGGTAAGTCTTTATCAGGCCTCCCGGTTCCGGTCTAAGGCACTGAGGCGTCACTAGGCTGTGATTGGTGAGTCCCATAGGGCGGCGCACAACTGGCCCAGTGTTAGGGTTTGGCCGGGGTAGGCAGTCATTGTAAATAAGAATTTATTCTTAACTTACTTGCCTAGTTAAATAAATATAAACAGCGTGGTTCCCGACCTCTGTTACACCAGGGATATATTATTATTTGTACTAGAGGTTAGGAGGGGAAATGGAAGAGGATACCCCTGGATTAGGACTAGTACTCCAGACAGCACTCAGACGACTCCCGCTGTAGCATGGGGATCMTAATTCAACCTGTGGGTTCAGTAACAGTCTTCAATTTCCTCCCGGGGCCCAGAGTCACTTTACACTCTTCCTTTCTGATGCCACTAGGTTGCTTTCATCATCAAATTTTCGATTTACAGAGTACTTTATTTCTATAGTACCTTATAGAAGTCTATGGGTGTCATAGACCTAGGTTGAAAATATTTGATATTTTGCTTTATATGTGATATTTTTTCATCATATTTTCAACCTAGTGATCGACTGGGAACTTTGCTCATAGTGAATTTAGTTCAAAGGGTTTACTGCACATCCTCCTCTTCTCTGTGAAGACCAGTTTTTTTCTTCTTCTCTCATTTGGGCCAGTGACTTTTACTTGGTACTGACGGCGAATTCGCCAGAATGTCAAGCCTTGACTTGTATGTAGTTCCTTCTTGTGTGAAGGTTGTGTAGCTTGGAACCGCCTTCCTGTTGGACCATTGTTTTCTTCTGGATCCAGTTACGGTATAGTAGCAGGAGCATTTCTAAAACGTTCTTATTCTGCTGTTCTCTCTTGCCTTTTTCCCCTCATCTTCTTCCTCTGCCTCTCTCTGCTTTTATGTCCTCCTGTGACTCCCTTGTTTTTCCAATTCTCCTTGGTTCTCCTTCTAGGCTGCCCTCTATCCTTACTTTTTCTCTTCCCCCCCCTTCTCTTTCTCTCTCTCTCTCCGGTTCGCTCCCTCAGTGGAAGGCTGAGAATACCCAAGGGAGCTGAGGCAATTAAAATGCTAATCCTGTCTGTCTACAGGGAGAGGAGGAGGAGGAGATGGAGGGAGGAGAGGAGGAGGAGAGGTGGGGGCTGACAGCATGAGGGATTGCAGCTCACATGGAGAACTCAACTGAAATGGAGAGCGAGAGGCGCTGGAGTGAGGGGGGTGCCGAGAAAGGGGGATGCAGGGGAGGGTGTGGGGTGGGAGTGAAAAGGGGATGCAGGACAGAGCAGGAGAAGACAGACGTGGGGTAGAAAGTGTGTGTGTGCCATGAGCTGAGGGATGGATGATGGCCTGAATGTGTTCGGGGTACATGCCTCTCCCCCTAATCTCCCCCTAATGTACTGAAGACACTGCTGCCCTGTTAGGGTGGCCTTCAACCTCACCCTGCCACACATGTAGGCCGAGAGCCAGGGCTTCTCAACTCTGACCCAACGAGGTCCGGAGCCTGCTGCTTTCTTGTTCTACCTGATCATTAATTACACACCTGGTGTCCCTGGTCTAAATCACTCCCTGAATAGAGGGGAACAATAAAAACCATGTAAAAAATGCAGTGGAACTGGCTTTGAAGTCCAGAGTTGAGTTTGAGGGGCCTAGCGAGTGGGTGTGTACCTACCTGCGCTACCTACTAGGCCTACTACGCACAGTTTGCGTTCTAGCCTGTGTGCAGAAACCAGGTGTGTCTACTACACAGCGTAGCGATATTGGCTGTGAGGCAGAAATGAGCTTCAGGATTATGTATGCAGTGGAAACCCCAGCTGGAGAGCCTGAATATTTCATAGTATGGCTGTAGCTCTCCTCTTTCTCGCCTTGTGCCTCTTCTCTTCTCCCTGCCAGTCTCTCAATGCCACATAACCTGCCTAACCCTAGGGTGCTATTGTGTGGTTTTAACTATAGAATTGTATTGTGGCTGCAAACACCAGCTCCTTATTGCTTTATTGGAAAATGCATTACGACTACTGAGTGCGTAGGCCCTAATAGATGTGTGCGATTGTCAGAATTCACAGCTTAATAATTGGAGTAATTAGGAGAATCTGAGGTCATTAGGGGCTACAGCTGGGGGCTATAATAATGAGAACTGGGGGGGGTTGGAGGGTGTGTGTAAGCAGAGAGGTTGGCTACTCCTTCTATGACCACTGCATCCATGTATAACACTAACTGACCAAAAACATTTTTTTTTTTTAAGAAGTGCGTTTTGCCTGGAGTGCTAGATGGGTGGGGTTTGTACCTTTGGGACTATTCCATTGACGTTGTTGGTCTAGACGAGCGCAGCTAAACTATTTGATAGGTAACAAATACTATTTCATGTTTTTTGAGCCGACGGGGTATTGCACTGTCTGCTGCCTCTGCTGGATCGGGAAATGGTTTGTCTGGAACAGTGTCTGGGACGGGACAGCTCAGACTGACTTCTACACACACGCACGAACACACACAGTCTGGAAGATACAGACTTACTGGAGAGCACACACACACACACACACACACACACACACACACAAGATAAGCTAATCCTCTAACACTTAAAACACAATCTACTCACAAGCACACACAACTCTTGGAAACTTAGCAAGTAGGTGCATAGTTTGCATGCACATCGTAAAAGCACTTTCTCTCTACCTAGCCTATAAGTACTAAAGTGTAGCTTTGTGAGTGGAGAGGGGGAGAGAGAGCGATGGGCCAATCGGGGTCATTAGTTCAGTCGGCTGGGTCTGCTGCATTCCTGAGCCGTGAGCGGGGATGAGAGGGGGAGCAACAGTGAAGGAATGTGTCTCGGAGAGAACAGAGAGAGGATCTAGATGGAGAAAACAACGGAGGCAAGAGGGAACAAGAAAAAGAGAGCAACAGCAGGGGAGAAAAGAAGTTTATAGAAAAAGAGGGAAAGTTGAGAGAAGAGAGGTAGACAATTGTTTAGGGGGAGGGGGAGTGGGCAGAATTTTTAGGATGCACTTTAAAGTAGTACACTAACCGAAAGGATACTGACTTTATTGTGGAAACATCGTTTTATCTCAAGTGTAACTACATGTTAAAGCCCCAATCCAGAGTTGGTGTTCCAGTCCAACAGCAGGCCCTGCCACTTGGTTGTGTATACTTTTCAAGAATCAATGGATAGGCCTATATCATTTACCATTGAACTGCAGGAAATATCCCAAATGATGTATTTACTGTTCTGAAGAACTCTCTCTCATGGCTGTGTTAACCCAGAGAGAACAAAGCCGGTAGAAATAGAATTATCTCCTGTCTTTCCTCTGTTCCAGAACTGTAAACTGTATAGAACAGCTGCTAGTTATGGCKTTAACAAAAATACTTTATTTATCCATGCAAGAGGGAAATGTATCCTGCTGTACCCAACCCCTTGGACATACACACACATTATATACTGAACAAAAATATAAACGCAACAATTTTGACTATTTTACAGTTCATAAAAGGAAATCAGTCAATTGAAATAAATTCATTAGGCCATAGTCTATCRATTTCAYATGAATGGGCAGGGGCGCAGGCCTGGGAGGGCATAGGCCCACCCACTGGGGAGCCAGGCCCAGCCAGTCCAATTMGTTTTTTYCCCCCCAGAAAAGGGCTTTATTACAGACCGAAATACTCCTCAGTTTCATCAGCTGGTCTCTGATGATCCTGTAGGTGAAGAAGCCCGGATGTGGAGGTCTTGGGCTGGTGTGGTTACACGTTGTGAGGCCGGTTGGGCGKACTTCCCAATTCTCTAAAACAACGTTGGAGGCGGCTTATGGTAGAGAAATTAACATTAAATTATCTGGCAACAGCTCTGGTGGACCTTCCTGTAGTCAGCATGCCAATTGCACGCACCCTCAACTTGAGACATCATCTGTGGTGTTGTGTGACAAAACCGCACATTAAGTGGCCTTTTATTGCCCCCGGCACAAGGTGCACCTGTGTGATGATCGTGCTCTTTAATCAGCTTCTTGATATGCCACACCTGTCAGGTGGATGGATTATCTTGACAAAGGAGAAATGCTCACTAACAGGGATGTAAAGAAATTTGTGCACAAAATTGGAGAGAAATAAGCATTTTGTGCAATCTTTTATTTCTGCTCATGAACATGGGACCAACACTTTACATGTTGCGTTTCATATTTTTGTTCAGTATATATTCCTATACTGTGAACAGCAGAACAGTAAGTTGGATAGAACAGGCTCTGAGAGAGTTAATGGTCTTGGCTTTAATACAGGAATGCTACAGTCCTCGTATACCCCTTTCACTCTACTGAGCCAAACCAAGCCAAGATGTACAGTGCTAGCTTGGTTAGGTTGCAGGACAAGGTACAGTACGGCATGATAGTGTTAAAACAAAGGCTGTGAGTCAGTGTCTTTGTGTATAGGAGTCTGGGCATTGAGAGCAATGTGCGTGTCTGTTTGCACCTGTGTGTGTGTGTTGCGTCTGAGTGTGTACTGTGTGCCTCCGTGTGTGGGTGTCTATCTGTAAGAGGGAGAGATGAGTGTGTGGCTGGGGGCTGACAGAGGTCCTGGGTTTAATACAGTGGAATAGCAGAGCGGCTGAAAGCTGTACTTATGGCCAGTCGAGCTTGCAGTGACAGCACATGCACTCCCATTACTCTGTCCATGCCTCATGTTGCTGCTGCCTGCCTCTCTCTGCTCTGTACTGGCAGCCTGACACTGACTGAGGCGCCACACTGCCACCTGGTGTTAGAATAGGGTACTGCTAATTTAGAATTCACTGAAGAATTTATGTGTGTCCCAAATGGAACCCAAACCCCTTTTAACGTGCACTACTTTTAGGATGCCATTAGGGACTCATAGCCAAGTGACTCGGGAGAGCGAGTCGACAGGGTTGTTTTGACAGCTCGGGCACTTCTCCTTGAGGTTTTAGTATTGATGAAGTGTCCTACTGTCCTCCCTTCCCTTGCACCCGCTGGAACCCGGAATAATCATCCTCTCCGGTAGAGAAAGTACAGTTTTGCCTATTTGGAGACTTTTTTTCAGKACATAAAAATTCAAAACTAAGGCCCCAGTCCAGAAACTACCCCTAGCTGAGGCACTTAAGATCTGAAAGAAATTGGATAGGAGAAGCCTATGACAAACATCCTACCTGGCCTATCTGAGAGTGTTATTACCATATTGCCTATACCTATCCAACTTCTTCAGATCTACCTCAAGTGCCTAGAGTCGGATAAGGGGTTGAATCTAAATGACCCCGACGTTGCAATTGAGACACGGTGTTCCCTTATCCTTAATGCCTGATTGACATATTGAATTTCTCTCTCTTTGCCTCCTCTTCAGTGCTGAGTATCCGAGGCATTCAGGATGAGGACCCCCCAGACCCCCAGATCATGCGTCTGGACAACATGCTACTGGCCGAGGGCGTGTCTGGCCCGGAGAAGGGCGGGGGCTCGGCTGCGGCGGCGGCTGCAGCAGCAGCAGGAGGGTCGCCCGGCGCCGACGGAGGCGTCGAACACTCAGACTACAGAGCCAAGCTGGCCCAGATCAGACAGATCTACCACTCTGAGCTGGAGAAATATGAACAGGTAGGAGAGAGGGAGACCCATTTACACACATTTACCAATCTAAGCTGGAGAAAAACAGCACACGCGTATTTCTCTGTCACCTTCAAAGATGAGTGTTTTCGTGGGAATTTGTTATTTTGTGTAACTGGACTGAATTTAAGTAAAAGGAAAATGTTGATAGTCTCACTTCTCCCTCCTTCTCATCCTCCTCCTCTGCCCCAACACCCCAGGCATGCAGTGAGTTCACCAACCACGTGATGAACCTGCTGAGGGAGCAGAGTCGCACGCGGCCCATCTCTCCCAAGGAGATCGAGCGCATGGTGGCCATCATCCACCGCAAGTTCAGCTCCATCCAGATGCAGCTCAAACAGAGCACCTGCGAGGCCGTCATGATCCTACGCTCCAGATTCCTTGACGCTAGGTCTGTCTGTGCTTCTCAAGAGTTTTGCTGTAATTTAATTTGTTACCTGCAGGGCTTTTTTTTWWTTTTTTWATTCCGAGATGAATATTGTCTGACTGACTTTGTGTGTGTCTCGTATCAATGTCTCTGTCAGGCGTAAGAGGCGTAACTTCAACAAGCAGGCTACAGAGGTTCTGAACGAGTACTTCTACTCCCACCTGTCCAATCCCTACCCCAGTGAGGAGGCTAAAGAAGAGCTGGCCAAGAAGTGTGCCATCACCGTCTCCCAGGTACTGCACCACCGTACCGCACCATACACTTCTGCTGCCAGTGGACTTACCAGTACTGAAACCAGCTTTTCCCCTTCTAATGTATAGGTAGTCTGTTCCCCTGCCTAAAATAATTTGGCTTTATTTGKTTTCAATTGAAAGTGTCWGGTGACTGAAAATGTACTGAAACAGGGATGGACTACCTGACATTTTCCAGTATGAAACGCTTGTTTTCGTTTTCCGTTGGGAAGCATTTTGCTACGGCGTGCACTGATGAATACAACCCTGAAAAGACATCTAGGGGATACGCTGACTAATACACTGGTGTCTGTCCGTCTCCCCCTCAGGTTTCTAATTGGTTCGGCAACAAGAGAATACGGTACAAGAAGAACATTGGTAAGTTCCAGGAGGAAGCGAACCTCTACGCAGTTAAAACAGCGGTGGATGCTGCCAGCGTGTCGGCGCAGGCTAGCCAGGCTAACTCTCCGGCGACGCCCAACTCAGGTACCGTGTGCCCCTACCAACCACCCCTGACCCCCACCCCTCCATCCATCTCAATCACCCTGCCTCCCAACACCAATCAGCTGAGGTCCATGCTATTACACACACATTGTAGTTCATACACACTGGTAGAAGTGTAGAACCACATACACAGAATGAGGACAATGTCTGCATTGCTGTCTGTCCTGTCTGGCTGCGTGCCTGCCTGCCTGGCTGGCTGTCTGCGTGCCTGGCTGGCTGTCTGTCTGCCTGGCTGTCTGTCTGCCTCTGTCTGTCTGGCTCTCCATCTGACTTTTCTTCTGTTCCTCTGCTTGTTTGGTGTCTGATGCAGTGCTGTGATGTTATTGCGCTCACAGATGTTCTATAGTGGAGTTTTTTTTAAGACCAAATTGATAATCTCCTCGTTAAAAGTTGCTTTAATGTTGTAGAAAGTGGTCATTTTCAGGGATAAATGTAGCTTGACTTAGCAGTGTCTTAGATGCTGGGCTATTGCCCTAAGCAATATCTCTTAGTAGGAAATGACCATCGTCCCCCATTGGATTATCAATCCAATTCACTAACAAATTTATTTTTTTCTTTCTGAATGTCTGTTTCTGTTCAATTTCACCACTTCCTCTTTTGATGTCGTCATTTTAACCTGATATTTCTTATTTATTTATCCTACTACTACTGCAAACTCCCACAGTCCCCTACCTCCCATTCGGCTCTGTCTTTATGTAGCAGCCAGAACACCTTTACATTAGTGTACAATACACACACACACACACACATACTACCGTTCAAAAGTTTGGGGTCACTTAGAAATGTCCTTGTTTTTGAAAGAAAAGCACATTTTTTGGGGGACCATTTTATAATAACATCAAATACAGTGTAGACATTTATTTAGTCGCCTCTTCACTGTTGACGTTGAGACTGGTGTTTTGCGGGTACTATTTAATGAAGCTGCCAGTTGAGGACTTGTGAGGCGTCTGTTTCTCAAACTACACTCTAATGTACTTGTCCTCTTGCTCAGTTGTGCACCGGGGCCTCCCACTCCTCTTTCTATTCTGGTTAGAGCCAGTTTGCGCTGTTCTGTGAAGGGAGTAGTGCCAGATCTTCAGTTTCTTGCACAGAATAGTCTTCATTTCTGAGAACAATAGACTGACGAGTTTCAGAAGAAAGTACTTTGTTTCTGGCCATTTTGAGCCTGTAATCAAACCCAAAAATGCTGAGGCTCCAGATACTCAACTAGTCTAAAAAAAATGCTTGTTTTATTGCTTCTTTAAATCAGGGCAACCGTTTTAAGTTGTGCTAACATAATTGCAAAAGGGTTTTCTAATGATCAATTAGCCTTTTAAAATGATCAACTTGGATTAGCTAACACAACKTGCCATTGGAACACAGGAGTGATGGTTGCTGATAATGGGCCTATGTAGATATTCCATAAAAAATCTTCTGTTTCCAGCTACAATAGTCATTTACAACATTAACAATGTCAACACTGTATTTCTGATCAATTTGATATTTTAATGGACAAAAAAATAGCTTTTCTTTCAAAAACAAGGATATTTCGAAGTGATCCCAAACTTTTGAACAGTAGTCTGTGTGTATACACACACACACACGTATGTACCAGCTACCCCTATTTGCTCAGGAAGCAGACAGGAGCAGGTAGGTGATGTACCATTGTCATTGTGAGCCATACTGTAAGTCTGCTTCATAGAAATCTATTATATTATTATCTGGATTCTATTTCCATGGTCTGCCTCTCCTGCAGTAAGATTACAGCTCGCTGGTGGACTGTCAAGTTTCAGCACTAGGACTCAAGACTTAACAACTATAATTGTCTGAATTTCACTTTGTCGCCCACTTGTTACAGTGTGACAAACTGACCACCGTTATTCATGTAATAAGACATTTGTGTTGTCTTGATTTTGGTCCGTTTCGAACAAGAAAGTTGCAGTTGGCCCTATAGTTTGGCCATTTCATATTCTCCTGCACTAGCCTCATACTTCATTCACAACAACGTGAGGAAGGTGGAAATTGAGGATCCAGCTGTACAATGTATTGGATCATCTTGGCACCCAGAAGGCTGTGTCACGAGTGACTAAATCATTGCTCACCTCATTCTAAACACTCTGACTGTGGTCCACGATCCTCATGTTTTCAACACTAACCAATGGGTTGTGAGCACGGGTATGGCGGTCTCTTTTCAAAAGCCAGTGTACTGTTAACTTCCTGGTTGAACTGTGATCTCTGACCCCGGCACACTGCGGTGCCTGATTTGACTGAGAGCCACACTGAGATGCCTGATTGGCTGACACAGCGTGTGTTGCCTGCAGGGTCATACAGCTTGTCTCATGCAGGCGACGCTGCTGCTGCCTACCTCGGCCTGCACCCCTCGAACCTCAACGGGGATGGGGAGGCCGTCCTCAACATCGCCCCCTCTCTGCAGCCCCAGGTAGGCACTGAGGACCTCTAGGAAAGCCTGCCTCAATGCTCCAACCCCCTCCAATCCAGTCTCTATAGGTTTGCAAAATTCCTGTAACGTTCACAAAATGTCCTGGTTTTCACAATCCTGTTTGGAGGATTTCTGGAATCGGGAGGGAATAGTAAAGGCAATCCTGGAATTTGTTCAAACAACATTTATTTATAAAAGAACAGGGCATTTTGGGGAGGTTTCCGGGACTTTACCACCCCAAAACCAGTGACCCAAACATCCCTAGACACCAGCTCCTCCTAGCTATGATGACCCCCACCTCCCTCTCCTCACCCCTGATCCCTAAACACCCAACCCAAGACCCCCTGTGGCACCTGTCCCTGTTTCACTTAGCAGAGAAACATGCCTCAGGTGCATTTTGCCCCTCTCTCCCTCTCGTTTCAGTTAAGCTTTTGGTGTACCTACCTTACCATTCTCCCCCAGTTATTTATCCATCTATTTCATCTCTATGTCCACATATGCTTCTCCAAATGGCACCCTATTCCCTATATAGTGCACTACTTTAGATGGATATGGTACCATTTGGGAAGCAGCCAGCCCATGGCCATCTCTCTCCATCCTGTCACCATGGAAGCCAAAGGCCCCCCCTCTACTCCCCATTACTCTGCTGTTGCCCTCCGCTGTTTGTAAACCTGTGGAAGTGCGGCGTTGTTGAAGAGGATCCACAGATTTCTGCTGTGAACAGCCTGAGGTTAGCCTGGACGGTCAGTGTCAGCGGCGGAGGGAAATTCCTCGGTTGCATTTCCTTGACTCTTTTGTGTCCGCTCCCTTCGCATCATTCTCAAAACCCATTGGAGGAGAATGTCAGAGGGGCGAGACCGCTGGCTTTCTCATCCAATAGGTGTTTTGAGGAGGTGGAGAGAGGACACGAATGCAATTCTCCCTGACTAACCGGATTGTAGGCAGCATTTTCTGCATTCCACCAGTGATGACTGAGAACACAACATTGTGCGGTTTTAAATTAGGTAGAAATCATTTCATCATCAATCTTGGAATGAACAATGAATAATAGATATCGGCTTGTAATGTTAGAACTGTGATAGCAGAGAGGCAGATGGATAGTGTATGAACCCAAAGTCAGGGTTGTACAGAGAAGTGTGCAGAGGTTAACTTGTAGGGAACCAGCAGTCATGCTGCTTTTGCATTGACCGATACAGCAGAGGTTTGTGGAAGCTTTAAAGTTCCTTTAATTCCCACTTGTGTTTGTGTGAGACTATGCCCTGATTGATGTGCAACTACGTGTGTGTGTGTGCGCCAGACCTGGGTTCAAATAGTATGTTATCTTCCAAACACTTTTCCTGCACTTGATTGAGCTTGCGTGGCACAACGGAACCAAGCCCGTGCCAATCAAATGTGCTCAAAGTATTTGAAAGGAAACATCCTTTTTGAACCCAGGTCATGTGTGTGTTCTTCGATCCTTGTGGGGGGACCTAAACTCCCCACAAGAGTGGTAAAACAAGGAAAGTGTGTGTATATGTGCATGCATCTCGTAGCTGATGGCGCCTGTCTTGTCTCCGTCCAGGTGGATATCCTGCACCGTGTTACACACCTGACGGCAGGCTATGAGGAGCTGACCGCTAGCACCCTCTATGCCCCACACCGCCTCGACGTGAGTCAAACCTCTCCTTTTATTTAGACCGAAAGAAATGCATGCCTATCAACAAAGTAATTGTAGTCCAAGCAAATGTATTTAGAGCATTTTACATGTGGATTTTACCAGGGTCACAACACGCCTATATTAAAAAGTCTAACAAAACTAGCTGGCCAAATTGACATCTTTGTTTTTCTCTCCTGGTTCTTGCCTTCTAGACTAGCAACAGCTGGCAGGACAACACCCACCCCTCCTGTGTCATTTCTCCACCAGGTCCCCCTGGCAGCGTCCACTCTGACACCTCCAACTGAGACACCCCTCTTCCTCCACCACAAGAGACCTCTTTCTTTTGGGATATGCTCGGACTACCCCCCCATCCTCCTTCCTGCCTACCTCTCCACTACCGGTCCGGACTGGGCAACTCATGCCAGGCGCTGTGTATACACACACATACACACTCTCAAACACACACTTCTGTGGACTGTTAAGATGGACAAGTGAACAGAAGACATTTACCTTCCACACTACAGAAATTCTGGAGGTTTGTTTTTGTCTTCATATTGAATGAGGAGACTGACTGGCGCCTGATCATGACATCATAACCCCTCGCCGCCTCCAGGMCCTTTGACCTTTGGGGAACTACTAACCCAACCTGGCTGTGTAGGGCAGGTGATGATCACTGATGATGTCTGTACATTACCTGTGTAAATGCTCATGTCAACTCCACAGTGTTCACAGCCTGCCCATTACCTATCCCTTGTGAGGTTCTGGTGTTGACGCGTGTGATAGTGGTCACACACACACACACACTCTGGCGATACGGATCACAGGACGAGCTCTGCTCACCTTGCTTGTACCAAAGTGATGTCCTCTCTCCTCCTTCCCCCAACCTGATAGTTTTCACCCCCCTTCTGTTCCTCTGAGAACCAACTAGTAACACAAAGACACCGCTGTTGTTTCTCACGTCTTTTAGTATTGACTGAGTGCATTATAGGTCAGACATGCACACACACACCCCACTTTTACAACCCCTCGTATGGAAGGTGGACACAGATCTGTCAAGCACAAACTTTTGCACCTTTTTACAGGTGCGTCTACCTGGCGACAGTAGTTCTGGGGAGTTGAGCATACAGTTGGCTTGAGTGCAGGACTGAAGATGGAGCGGGGAAATGAGCGATCCTCTTTAGTCCTCCAGAGGTCGTTTCTATTGCGTCCCCCTTCGGTTAGTCATCAAAAGCTATAGACTCTTTTGTAGGCGTTTACTTTCCTCTGTCAACTACTTTTAGTTGATTGTAGCCTTTTTCTTTCTAGTGTTTCACAAAGAAATGCACCAGCCACCAAATAAACAAAGTTTATTTATAGAACTTAAATGTGGTGTTGGGATGGTGAAATGGGTGGAATGAAATACATTTTGGGGCAGAGAGATGGCTATGTCATAGGGGGGGACAAAATGTGACATGAAAATGTTAAAAAAATATTTGTGACCGTCTTCCAATGCATGTAGGCTTTTTAGGTGTTCAGTGATGGTTCTCATTTAAATATTCCAGTTATTTAGCTTCTTCACTTTTGTTTTCTCAAAGACACAGACCAAAAAGGAGTAATGCGTTATGCTGTATGTACAGAGTTCTTAGATGTTTCAATCGGGATGGGTTAATGAATACAGCCCAGCCTTACGGGGTAATGCTGGGCCGTATTCATTAGGAACCAAACTGGCTGAAACAGGGAGGGACTTACCTGAATTTGTCCAACAATAAATGTTTTTTTTGCCATTACTAAATGTTTTTGCTACGGTGCAAAACGTTTCACTTTCGGTGTACACTAATGAATAGGACCCTGGGTTTATACTCCACCAAACGGTCTCTGGATCAGAACTTTGCTGGGGCATGCACCGAAGTGCGTGAAGTCACATAGAGGTTATGGAGTACATTCAGCCTTTACATTTTTTTAATCAGTTTGTCTTTGGTGTATTTAAAAACTGTGGCCTCCCCACTAGCAGGGTATTGTTCAGTAGGGCGAAAACATTTTAAAAACCGAGTGATACAGGTAGATGCTACTACCTGAACTTATCCAATAGGAATGTGTGTTTTTGGTTGCAAACCATTTTGCTACGTTGTGCCCTACTGAACAGGACTCAGGTGGAAGTTCCCGGTCGAGACAGGGCTTAAACTCTCATCTACTCATAATAATCTGTTTTGCTCACAGGCCACACTACAACTTTGCATCGTACCAAAAATACCAGTTATCAATAATGTAATTATGATGATTATATTTCACACAAAAAAGTTGGTGAATAAAAAGTTTTCAGTTTTGGGGTAGAGGGAATTGTATTTGTATTTTTATGGTGTTGTCTGGCCTCATGTCGTTTAAGTTTGGGGTTATATGGGGGGGGGGGGGCTGTTATGTCTGTCACACTAGTGCTAAAGAATTGATTGTATTGTTGCTGAGGAGACGACAGAGCATCGTTGCCGTAGAGAGCACCTGTTCCATGGGAAGTCATGTTGTTTTCTCCCTTTACTCCATCTCAGAATCTGCATCCTATTGGTTTAGCTCTATGATTTGGCCAATCAGCAAGGGCTTTACTCTGTTAATAACTGTTACCAAAAAGGCACCACTGGTTTTATTACGATAAACAAGGTAGTCTTCAGTTTCTCTGATTTCATTTTATTTTTATTCAGCTTAAAATTGTTATTTACAATCATACATCAACTGTTAAGAGTACCGGGCATTTTGATAAAGGACAAACTATATATTAAACAGATATATACAGACATCGTTACAGAGAACTCTTATATTGTATTACCCAAATTAGTGTCCTTGTTTACTGTTATTATAAACATTTCATATACCTTATTATATCTTACAAATAATGCTACCACTACTACACCAAATTAGTCTTGTCTTTTTCTACCAGTCGTAAATGGATGTCACTGTACAGATTGTGGAATGTTCGTTTCTCTTTTTATAAACCCTCTGCTTTATTTTTGGGTGAGTTGYCTGATTGTTTGGTCTAATGTTCTTTTGAGGTTGGGGCAAGTTAATTTGTTCGTTTTTTWAAATGATTATTTTCATATTTTAACTTGGTCTTTTTGTTAATTGGGGTTGCAGTGTGGGGGTTATGGGTATTGTAGTTGTGTTTGGTACTGTGTGAATTCCAATTGGAACTTTTGTGAAACCGCATTTTAGCAATAACCGCTGAATTAATGCAAGAGCCATTGTTGGCCATCTTGCTAGCATATACCGTGAATGCATTTAATCAGCCCTTACCTCAACTGGGGGGAAAAAACATCTTTCTCTCACATTTTTTGAAATCCCTTGATTTCCCTTATCCATTTAACTTCGGCCATTTTGTCTGGATTGACCCTATTTTTTWAATATTTTGTGTTCTCACAGTATTTTATAGTAACGATACAGTTAAACGTAAAAATGGAGCTACTCCTATACAGGTTGGGCCAATATTGAGTCACATACTGTAGGATTCTACCACATAATATTATATCTGCGACCGTAGAATTCCACAGCACCAAATCAAACGATACATTAAAGCCTTTGTCACTTGGTTTTGTTAGTATCTTTGTATATTGCTCACTCTTCTTCGTCCCCCTGTATTTGAAATACCCCCGCTTGTCTCTACCTCTGTCTCTTGTATATAAAACCCCACTGTTTCAAGACCTGTGAGTCTGTACGAACTCATTTTATACCTCAACTTTAGAATTGTTCTAGAACGAGTAAAAAGAATGACAAGTTGTAGTGTTCCTTATTAGAAGAAAAAAATGAATAAAATAATTGTGCTTTTCATTATTTGGGGTTGGTTTTTATTTTTATGATTAGTCAATGATTAGTCACCACCATTTGATGGTGTTTTACATACACCTTAGCCAAATACATTTAAACTCCGTTTTTCATAATTGAAACCCGCTTCTGTAGCTAAGTAGGTATAGCATGGCGCTTGCAATGCCAGGGTTGTGGGTTCGATTCACAGGACCACCCGTACGCAAAATGTATGCATGCATGATCGAATGTCACGCAGTTTCACTTCTAGTAAATGGTGAAAGGGTGATATTCAGCTTAAATTCCAGGCTTCCCTATATCCCCATGCTGGTATTTTTAAAGCATCTCATGGCTCGTTATAATGTATCACAGAATTGAACTGTGGCACATGGAGGTAGTCTTTCCCTAAACAGTTTGGATGTTTATGAATATCCCAGTATTAGTGTAACGCATCTAGATAAACAAAAACATACTGTACACGTACAAACAAGCATCCCAAAATGTACACATGACAGTATTGCGTCATAAATAACCATATTGTCCCGTCCATTGTCCTCCTGTTTCAACCCCACTAACGGCTTTATTCAATCTGTATCACGGAAGTTCAGCGATTTAAATGTAAACGCAATGTTCCCGCATTAGCAGAGACGCATTCACAGTAAACGCTTCATATGTTAATCGGAAATCATCTTTAAATTTCTATGGCGCAATTTGTAACGCTTCAGCGACAGATTGAATAGAGCCTACATTCATAAGTGGCTGTAGATCTTAATGTCCATGGTGTCAATATGATTTAATCCAGCTGTCAGGGTGAAGAGGCTTGTCACCACTCTGTCTTTATCAGCTGGAGGGCAGTAAAGTTGGCTTTCTCCTCTGATTTTACTTCACAACCATTATCTACCTGTGGGGAGCAGACACACAATATCGTCTTTACTGTTGAACAATATTAATCGTATAGTAACCTCTGCGTTCAGAAAGTATTCATACCCCTTGATTTACTCCACATTTTGTGTTACAGCCTGAATTCAATCTCTTGTTTCACCTATCTACAGTACACACAATAACCCATAATGACGAAGGTCCCGATTCTGACTTAGGAAATTAGGCCTTTCTTACGCACGTCTTTCCTTTTCACTTCTCAGTAGTTGGTATTCAGACTTACCTTATGAAGGTGCATTCCGGCCTTTGCAGGTGTGGTTCCCTTGCGCGCGCTGAATAAATAACTCAACCGCTAAAAACCCTTCCACTTGCGAGCCAATATTTCTCGGTGAGTTTATTCAATAAACCCTTTAAATATGGTGTACTATTCTAGTTAGAATTTTGTCCGATTAAGGCAGCCCCACGCACCTCTCTGATTCAGAAGGGTTGGGTTAAATGCGGGAGACACATTTCAGTTGAACAACTGACTAGGTATCCCCCTTTCCTTTATGTTTCTGCACCAACAGAGTATCAGTATTATGAAATCGACCAATGTAATTAAACGGAATGATAATATAGGCTAGACCACGTGAAGGGAAATAACAGTAAATTGGCAGTTGAATGTGTTATTAGGCCTATGGCTAGTGGTTAACACTTATGATAGAAATAGGAAAGCAAAAGTTGGTAGTCTATAATCAAGACATTCGAGAGTATCTCTGGATTTTAAAAGGCCATCTTTTAAATGCTGCATAATGGCACAGTATTTCATCAACTTTACTGTGGCGTATCTGTATATCTGTATGGCGTCAAATTCATTAAGCCCTAATCTATGGATTTCCCATTACAGGAAATACAGATATGCAAAACAAGTAGGGGCCGTGGGTCAGAAAACTAGTCAGTATCTGGTGTGATCACCATTTGCCTCATGCAACGTGACATCTCCTTCGCATAGAGTTGATCAGGTTGTTGATTGTGGCATGTGGAATGTTGTCCCACTTCTCTTCACTGGCTGTGTGAAGTTGCTGGATATTGGGCGGGAACTGGAACATGCTGTCGTACACATCGATCCAGAACATCCAAAACATGCTCAATGGGTGACATGTCTGAGTATGCAGGCCATGGAAGAACTGGGATGTTTTCAAGATTCCAGGAATTGTGTACAGATCCGTGTGACATGGGGCTGTGCATTATCATGCTGATGATGGCGGCGGATGAATGGCACGACAGGATCTCGTCACGGTATCTCTGTGCATTCAAATTGCCATCGATAAAATACGATTGTGTTTGTTGTCCGTAGCTTATGCCTGTCTATACCATAACCCCACCGCCACCAATGGCACTCTTTTCACAGCTTTGACATCAGCAAACCACACATGCCATACATGGGGTCTGTGGTTATGAGGCCGGTTGAAGGTACTGCTAAATTCTCTAAAATGGAGCTGGCTTATGGTAGAGAAATTAACAATTATCTGGCAACAGCTCTGGTGGACATTCCTGCCACCATCATGCCAATTGCAAGCTCCCTCAAAAMTTCAGACATCTGTGGCATTGTGTGGTGTGACAAAACTGCACATTTTAGAGTGGCCTTTTATTGTCCCCAGCACAAGGTGCACCTGTGTAATGACCATGCTGTTTAAACATCTTATTGGTATGCCACACCTGTCAGCTGGATGAATTATCTTGGCCAAAAGGAGAAATGCTCACTAACAGGGATGTAAACAAAATCTGTGCAAAACATCAGCGAGAAAAGCTTTTTGAGTATAGAACATTTCTGGGATCTTTTATTTCAGCTTTACATGTTGCATTTATATTTTTCTTCCGTGTTGATGTGGAGCGACGGTGAACAGCAATTTTTAAGTCTTTACACAGATTTAATGGGATTCAAGTCAAGGCAAAGGGTGGCTATTTTGAGTTTGTATGTGTTATTGTATGTGTTATTTCATAGTTTTGATGTCTTCACTATTATTCTACAATGTAGATAATAGTAAAGATGAAAAACTCTGGAATGAGTAGGTGTGTCCAAAGTTGACTGGTACTGTATGTAAATTGAATATTTTCAATACATTTGCTAAAAAAATGTTTTTCACTTTGTCATTATGGGGTATTATGTGTAGATGGGTGAGAAAAAAACATATTTAATACATTTTGAATTCAGACTAACACAACAAAATGTGAAATAAGTCAAGGGCTATGAATAATTTATATAGATATCCTGTATATATTTTTTATTGTTGATACTTTCTGAAGGCACTGTATCTCTGCGTAGAGGCAGACACACAATATTGCTCAATATCATAAATAGTAATTGTTCACAAAGATAGCAGCACGCTGTGACAGTCACAAGTGTTAGGTTAAAGTCTAAAGGGAGATGCAAAGGTGAAAGGTGAAGAGGCATGAGATAAGGCAGGAAATTATAGAGTCACCGTTTAAATACATAGCTCTCAAATGTGTTTTCTTTCAGAAATCATGTAATGATGGCAGACAAATCTATTTTGTCACAACGGAGCCCCTTAAAATCCAAACCAACGCATTCTGGAGAAAATATTACACAATGGTTTAGCTGTATGTAGTCTCTCGGTCTAAAGTTTGTTCTCCCGTAGGAAAAGATAAGGTATTCAAATTTTGATTGTGGAAAAAAAGTTGCAGAAGAGCACCAAGCAGAGAGAGCGGTTACAAGCATAGCACCACATCCACCAACTAAACTGATATTCCCATCAAATAATCCATTGGAATAAGTAGTTGGAATATGTGTCAGTCAGTCAAAGTTCAAGCCAGAGCAGTTTGGGGTAAAGAAAAAGATGATTGGTCACCCCTTGGCAGTACCAGCTTCTGAATTATTGTAAGAAATTAAAATCGAGGTGAAACACACTGAGGGACAGAAACAAAAGAGGACACGTGTCATGTGAGCCAGAATGGTAAATCGTTGTGAAGTAAAAGCACATTTTTAGATGTTGAAGAACAACAAAAAGCCTGTCTCAATCTTTACTTGATTCTTTGCACTCTCTCTCCTCGTTCTCAAAACCCATTAGACAAGAAGGTCCAAAGAGGGGGACCTTGGACCTAGTCCTATAATACAGTTGAGGAGGTAAGGAGATAGGATGACAGGAATCACAATATTATTTTTGTTGAAAGAGTTGACCTGTAATCTTTCTGTGGTAACCTACCTCTGGTTGCAGTGTGTTGAACTCCACAGGGGACTGCTCCCCCTGGTGGTCAGAGCTCCTCCTGCACAGGCAGCACAGGATACACTTAAAGGTCCTTCTCATCTCCTCGTCCCGGAAGGAGTATATAATAGGGTTAACCAGGGAGTTACACTCAGCCAGGATCAGACAGTACTTCTCATAGGTCAAGGCATGGCTGTCTTTACCCATGATCCCATCTAGCAACAGAGTCATCAGGCCCGGCGTCCAACAGATGACAAACACACCTAGGGAGAGGAGGGAAGCCAAGGAGGAAAACATGAGAGGATATGCCATACCCATGCCATTCACTTGTCAATTAAAACAAACGATTATGTTCCCCATAACCGTACAATAGTATGTATGTTTTAGAGAGTTGCATAGATCTGGAAAAAGGTTAGGTACCTTTTAGCAATGAGTAAGTAGGGATGTGCATGGAATGGAAATGATTTGAGAATAGAAACAGTCAAATAAAATGGCACGATTGTTGAACAGTATTAGGTTCAATAGCATCACATCCTCTTGGAAGTGTACGTTCCAGGCCAGTTCCAGATCCCACTCACCCAGTACAATAGAGATAGTCTTCATGAGGTTAAAGACAGTCTCGTTGTGCCTCAGATGGTGGGAGCTGTGCTGAGACATCCGTTTACCCTTACGTCTCACGTAGACATAGATGCGTGCGTACATAGCCACCATGACAGAAAAGGTGAGCAGGTTGAGAGACGCCCAGAAGATCATATACCTGGAGAAGAAAAGACTTTGTCCTTTTTCTTTGTAGATCATGACAATTTGTCTTTTGCTTTAAACCCAACATCTTGGGACACACACACATTGAAAGCCAAGGTCAGCCAGCCACACTGCAGAAGCACCCTTGGAGCAGATTTAGGCTAGATTAGTGCCTCGATCTAGGCTAGGGCACAACGGCAGGAGATGGCATCTAGGATACTTGGACGCCAACAACCCTCAAGTCCATTTGCCAGCTCACTCTCGACCAGGGGTCGTATGTATCAAGCATCTCAGAGTAGGACTGCTGGTTTAGGATCAGCTTTGTCCTTTAAATAACATTATATGGACAAGGGGGACCTGATCCTAGACCTAGCTGGTTACCTGCGGCTGTAGAGCGGGGCGATGATTGAGCAGTCGCTAAGCTGGCACTCACAGTTCCACCCCATGGAAGGGATCAGCCCCATGATGATAGAMACTGCCCAGATGCACACGATCAGCAGCACCACACGCCGGTTGGTCATCTTGCTGTGCAGCTGCATAATCATAATAAAAAATAAACGTATAACACAGTACGTACATACAGAGACCGCAAATCAATGTACATGATAAAAATAATACAAATAGAATAGAATGATAAAAACAAGTACAAACACATCATAAGATACTAAAAGAACAGCCTGACTAATTTAAAGCCAACGGAAAGGCTTTGGAGTCTGTTAGAGTAGTTCGTTTTTTTTTACCTGCATGGTAATTATGGTCTGGTGACGCTCCACCGCCACAGCCAGCAGGTTGGCCACAGACGCCGTCAGGCTCATGTCCACCAGAGCATTCCTAATGAACCATTGCTGCTTGGACAGCCTGAAGAAGAAGAAGATTCCTCTGTTATCAACTGTCACAGAGACACTGAGATTAGTATGTCTTTTATCCAAACCCACTCGAGACACACACATACATTACAAACACCTACTGAGAAGTTGGAAGTCACGGTCAGCCACAGTGTAGTGCCCATAGAGCAGTTGAGGGTTAACTTTGCTTAAGGGCACAACGGCAGGTATCTAGGACACTGATTCGAACCAGTGACCCTCCGGTTACTGACCCGGCCTCTCTAGACTACTGTCCGCCCTACCTGATGGTCCAGGGTCCTGTGTTGAGCACGAGGTTGGTGTAGGCCATGCCGGCGAACAGGTCCGCAGCGGCCATGTTGGCTAGCAGGAAGTAGATGGGGAAGTGGAAGCGTCGGTTGATGAAGATGGCCGCCATCACCATTATGTTGGACAGGATCATAATGAGGCAGATGGTCAGGCCCAGGACCACTACCACACAGTCCCTGACACGCCAGTCTCTGCTGATCTCCTTACCTACGTAATCGTAGAAGAAGGTGACGTTGTGGCTGTAGTCGCACGTGTTTCCCCTGCCACCGCTCTCCATGGCGGCTGGAGACAGACAGAATAGAATGGAATTCGGTAAAAGTAGGTGTGAGGCCCTTGCCCGCTAGGAGCTGAAAGGAAAAAGTAAAGTCAAATGAAGGTCTTCTCTGTATGGCATTACTTGGCCCATTCATAGATGCTAACTACCTTCCGCGCCTATTGATGAAGGTATCCAGGTGACTTTCGTTAAGAGCCCCGATGCTTGCTCTAAACGTTAACATGGATCGCTTGCGGTACGGTTTTGGAAACCGATCTTTCATAACAATAAAATAAAAGGCTATATTACTACACACCTTTATAGGGTTATTTTAGAGTTAGTATTCCCACACGGACATACAGTCGAAGTCGGAAGTTTACATACACTTAGGTTGGAGTCATTAAGACTCGTTTTTCAACCACTCCACAAATTTCTTGTTAACAAACTATAGTTTTGGCAAGTTGGTTAGGACATTACTTTGTGCATGACAAGTCATTTTTCCAAAAATTGTTTACAGACAGATTATTTCTGAACGCCTGAAGGTACCACATTCATATGTACAAGCAATCTGTCGCCTAGAGATGAACGTACTTTGGTGCGAAAAGTGCAAATCAATTCCAGAACAACAGCAAAGGACCTTGTGAAAATGTTGGAGGAAACAGGTACAAAAGTATCTATATCCACAGTAAAACAAGTCCTATATCAACATAACCTGAAAGGCCGCTCAGCGAGGAAGAAGCCACTGCTCCAAAACCGCCATAAAAAAAACTGAAGAACACCATCCCAATCGTGAAGCACGGGGGTGGCAGCATCATGTTGTGGGGGTGCTTTGCTGCAGGAGGGATTGGTGCACTTCACAAAATAGATGGCATCATGAGGTAGGAAAATTATGTGGATATATTGAAGCAACATCTCAAGACATCAGTCAGGAAGTTGAAGCTTGGTCGCAAATGGGTCTTCCAAATGGACAATRACCCCAAGCATACTTCCAAAGTTGTGGCAAAATGGCTTAAGGACAACAAAGTCAAKGTATTGGAGTGGCCATCACATAGCCCTGACTTCAATCCTATAGAAAATTTGTGGGCAGAACTGAAAAAGCGTTTGCAAGCAAGGAGGCCTACAAACCTGACTCAGTTACACCAGCTCTGTCAAGAGGAATGGGCCAAAATTCACCCAAATTATTGTGGGAAGCTTGTGGAAGACTACCTGAAACATTTGACCCAAGTTAAACAACTTAAAGGCAATGCTACCAAATACTAATTGAGTGCATGTAAACTTCTGACCCACTGGGAATGTGATGAAATAAATAAAACCTGAAATTAATCATTCTCTACTATTATTCTAACATTTTACATTCTTAAAATAAAGTGGTGATCCTAACTGACCTAAGACAGGGAATTTTTACTAGGATTAAATGTCAGGAATTGTGAWTTTTTTTTGGCTAAGGTGTATGTAAACTTCCAACTTCAACTGTATATATTAGTCTTTGTGGTTAAGCCCTAGCTGTTGCAAGAGTGTGCTTGCAGGCTAGGTCGGAGTCAGACCGAAACTTGATAAAGAGAAGTAACCACTGTCTGGTATTGACATTTTGATCTTGTGTGACAGTGGACAATGCTAATGAATTCAGAGAAACTACTGTACTAGGTTACCTTATAAGGTAACCTCAGCATATTGCTGTATACATACATTGACGTAGGTGATCATACCACTAGGGAGTGATGTATAAAATCAGCTGTGCTTTTAGGTGGGGTGCAGGACTTACTGTGAAACATACGTGCTGCGTTTCCATTGTCACTTCTGTCTGCAATTGCATTAATAAAGGTTTGATTRATTTACTTAAAGATGATATTGTCTGACTGCTGATTTCGCCAATAAGCCAATGATTGACAAGGAACCTACCCCGACAATACCCTCAATCCAATTCGCATACCATCCCAACAGATCCACAGATGACGCAATCGCACTCCACACTGCCCTTTCCCACCTGGACAAAAGGAACACCTATGTGAGAATGCTGTTCATTGACTACTGCTCAGCGTTCAACACCATAGTGCCCACGAAGCTCATCACTAAGCTAAGGACCCTGGGATTAAACACCTTCCTCTGCAACTGGATCCTGAACTTCCTGACGGGCCGCCCCCAGGTGGTAAGGGTAGGCAACAAGACGTCTGCCACGCTGATCCTCAACACTGGGGCCCCTCAGGGTTGTGTACTTAGTCCCCTCCTGTACTCCCTGTTCACCCACGACTGCGTGGCCAAACGACTCCAACGCCATCATTAAGTTTGCTGACGACACAACAGTGGTAGGCCTGATCACCGATAAGACAGCCTATAGAGAGGTCAGAGAACTGGCAGTGTGGTGCCAAGACAACAACCTCTCCCTCAACGTGAGCAAGACAAAGGAGCTGATCGTGGACTACAGGAAAAGGCGGGCCGAACAGGCCCCCATTAACATCAACGGAGATGTAGTGGAGCAGGTTGAGAGCTTCAAGTTCCTTGGTGTCCACATCACCAGCGAACTATCATGGTCCAAACACACCAAGACAGTCGTGAAGAGGGCACAACAAAACCTTTTCCCCCTTAGGAGACTGAAAATATTTGGTATGGGTCCTCAGATCCTCAAAAAGTTATACAGCTGCACCATCGAGAGCATCTTGACCGGTTGCATCACCGCCTGGTATGGCAACTTCTCGGCATCTGACCGTAAGGCGCTACAGAGGGTAGTGCGTATGGCCCAGTACATCACTGGGGCCATGCTTTGACACAGAACTAACATCAACAACATGCATGATAGTCTTTCATGGTTGAGGTTTGAGGAGAAATGTACTACTTCTCTAGTCTTTTTAAGAAACGTGTGTTGAAAATGCCAAACGACTTGTATAATCTATTTGCATACACTTCAAAACAGATATACAGTACCAGTCAAAAGTACACCTACTCATTCAAAGATTTTTCTTTATTTGTACTATTTTCTACATTGTAGAATAATAGTGAAGACATTTAATTACCGTTTATATTTTTTGTTTTTCACTCACTCAACTTTTTTTCCATTCAACTTTTTCACTCCGGAAGCTTTATCTGGACATGGTTCGTCAGGACCTCCAACAGCCGAAGCTAAGTAGTAACATTAACATGATGCCTTCTAATTGCAGTCGCTGTACTCATAATATACAGGAGAACGATCGCCTTACGGCGAGGATAGCTGTGCTACAAGCCCAGCTTCAGACGCAATCGTTAGGCAAGGGTAATTTCAGTGTAGGAATGGATGAAACAGCGTCTGTGCCACCAGTAAGTACAGATAGTAACGTTAGTATAAATCCCCTAGCACGGTCCCCGCAGCCGGACAACTTTCTCATGGCTTCTGGAGGGAAATGCTGTAGGAATGCTCAACCGGTGTCGCTCATTCAGCCGACAGAAACTTTCAACCGGTTTTCCCCCATTAAGCAGCGAGTCGGAGTCTAAGGCCGAGCCTTCTCTTGTCTCTACTCCTCCCGTTACGGGGTCTGAGACGCCGAAGCTTCCCACCATTAGCTCTGACAAATTGAAAACCCTAGTCATTGGCGACTCCATTACCCGCAGTATTAGACTTAAAACGAATCATCCAGCGATCATACACTGTTTACCAGGGGGCAGGGCTACCGACGTTAAGGCTAATCTGAAGATGGTGCTGGCTAAAGCTAAAACTGCCGAGTGTAGAGAGTATAGAAATATTGTTATCCACGTCGGCACCAACGATGTTAGGATGAAACAGTCAGAGGTCACCAAGCGCAACATAGCTTCAGCGTGTAAATCAGCTAGAAAGATGTTTCGGCATCGAGTAATWGTCTCTGGCCCCCTCCCAGTTAGGGGGAGTGATGAGCTCTACAACAGTCTCACAACTCAATCGCTGGTTGAAAACTGTTTTCTGCCCCTCCCAAAAGATCAAATTTGTAGATAACTGGCCCTCTTTCTGGCACTCACCCACAAACAGGACCAAGTCTGGCCTGCTGAGGAGTGACGGACTCCATCCTAGCTGGAGGGGTGCTCTCATCTTATCTACSAACATAGACAGGGCTCTAACTCCTCTAGCTCCACAATGAAATAGGGTGCAGGCCAGGCAGCAGGCTGTTAGCCAGCCTGCCAGCTTAGTGGAGTCTGCCACTAGCACAGTCAGTGTAGTCAGCTCAGCTATCCCCATTGAGACCGTGTCTGTGCCTCGACCTAGGTTGAGCAAAACTATACATGGCGGTGTTCGCCTTAGCAATCTCACTAGGATAAAGACCTCCTCCAGTCCTGCCATTATTGAAAGAGATCGTGATACCTCACATCTCAAAATGGGGCTACTGAATGTTAGATCCCTCACTTCAAAAGCAGTTATATTCAATGAACTAATCACTGATCATAATCTTGATGTGATTGGCCTGACTGAAACATGRCTTAAGCCTGATGAATTTACTGTGTTAAATGAGGCCTCACCTCCTGGTTACACTAGTGACCATATCCCCCGTGCATCCCGCAAAGGCGGAGGTGTTGCTAACATTTACGATAGCAAATTTCAATTTACAAAA
>NC_036860.1:12719737-12763830 GCF_002910315.2 Salvelinus sp. IW2-2015
CGCTCACTTGGAATGCTATTCCAACAGTCTTGAAAGAGCTCCCACATATGCTGAGCACTTGTTGGCTGCTTTTCCTTCAATTGGGTTGAGGCCAGTCATCTGATGCAGCACTCCATCACTCGCTTTCTTGATCAAATAGCCCTTACACAGCCTGGAGGTGTGTTGGGTCATTGTTCTGTTGAAAAACAAATGATAGTCCCACTAAGCCCAAACCAGATGGGATGGCGAATCGCTGCAGAATGCTGTGGTAGCCATGCTGGTTAAGTGTGCCTTGAATTCTAAATATGTCACAGACCGTGTCACCAGCAAAGCA
This sequence comes from Salvelinus sp. IW2-2015, assembly GCF_002910315.2. Lineage (NCBI taxonomy): Eukaryota > Metazoa > Chordata > Actinopteri > Salmoniformes > Salmonidae > Salvelinus > Salvelinus sp. IW2-2015. The sequence goes on from NC_036860.1 coordinate 12,720,051, forward strand.
CCATCACACCTCCTCCTCCATGCTTCACGGTGGGAACCACACATGCAGAGGTCATCCGTTCACCTACTCTGTGTCTCACAAAGACACGGCGGTTGGAACCAAAAATCTAAAATTTGGACTCATCAGACCAAAGGACAGAATTTCCACCAGTCTAATGTCCATTGCTCGTGTTTCTTGGCCCAAGCAAGTCTCTTCTTATTATTGGTATCCTTAATAGTGGTTTCTTTGCAGCAATTTGAGGCCTGATTTACACAGTCTCCTCTGAACAGTTAATGTTGAGATGCGTCTGTTACTGAACTTAGTGAAGCATTTATTTGGGCTGCAATTATTGAGGCTGGTAACTCTAATGAACTTACCCTCTGTAGCAGAGGTAACTCTGGGTCTTCCTTTCCTGTGGCGGTCCTCATGAGAGCCAGATTCATCATAGCGCTTGATGGTTTATGCGACTGCACTTGAAGAAACTTTCAAAGTTCTTGAATTTTCCGGACTGACATTCATGTATTAAAGTAATGTAGGACTGTTAGTCTTTGCTTATTTGAGCTGTTCTTGCCATAATATGGACTTAGTCTTTTACCAAATAGGGCTATCTTCTATATACCCCCCCCCCCCCCCCCACCTTGTCACAACACAACTGATTGGCTCAAACGTATTAAGGAAAGAAATTCCACAAATTAACTTTTAACAAGGCACACCTGTTAATTGAAATGCATTCCAGGTGACTACCTCATGAAGCTGGTTGGGAGAATGCCAAGAGTGTGCAAAGCTGCATCAAGGCAAAAGGTGGTACCTTGAAGAATTTCAAATATAAAATATATTTTGATTTGTTTAACACTTTTTTGGTTACTACATGATTCCATATGTGTTATTTCATAGATTTTTATATAAAATCAAATCAAATGTATTTTATAAGCCCTTCTTACATCAGCTGATATCTCAAAGTGCTGTACAGAAACCCAGCCTAAAACCCCAAACAGCATCCAATGCAGGTGTAGAAGCACGGTGGCTAGGAAAAACTCCCTAGAAAGGCCAAAACCTAGAGAGGAATCAGGCTATGAGGGGTGGCCAGTCCTCTTCTGGCTGTGCCGGGTGGAGATTATAACAGAACATGGCCAAGATGTTCAAATGTTCATAAATGACCAGCATGGGCAAATAATAATAATCACAGTAGTTGTCGAGGGTGCAGCAAGTCAGCACCTCAGAGTTAATGTTCAGTTGGCTTTTCACAGCCGATCATTAAGAGTATCTCTACCGCTCCTGCTGTCTCTAGAGAGTTGAAAACAGCAGGTCTGGAACAGGTAGCACGTCCGGTGACAGGTCAGGGTTCAATAGCCGCAGGCAGAACAGTTGAAACTGGAGCAGCAGCACGGCCAGGTGGACTGGGGACAGCAAGGAGTCATCATGCCAGGTAGTCCTGAGGTGGTCCTAGGGCTCAGGTCCGCCGAGAGAGAGAGACCAGAGAGAATTAGAGAGATCATACTTAAATTCACACAGGACACCGGATAAGACAGGAAAAGTACTCCAGATATAACAAACTGACCCTAGCCCCCCGACACAAACTACTGCAGCATAAATACTGGAGGCTGAGACAGGAGGGGTCAGGAGACACTGTGGCCCCATCCGATGATACCCCCAGACAGGGCCAAACAGGAAGGATATAACCCCACCCACTTTGTCAAAGCACAGCCCCCACACCACTAGAGGGAAAACTTCAACCACCAACTTACCATCCTGAGACCGAGTATAGCCCAAGGGGGGCGCCAACCCAGACAGGAAGATCACGTCAGTGACTCAACCCACTCAAGTGACGCACCCCTCCTAGGGACAGCATGAAAGAGCACCAGTAAGCCAGTGACTCAGCCCCTGTAATAGGGTTAGAGGCAGAGAATCCAGTGGAGACAGGGGAACCGGCCAGGCAGAGACAGCAAGGGCGTTTCGTTGCTCCAGAGCAGGGGTGTCAAACATACGGCCCGCGGGCCGGAACCGGCCCCCAAGGAGGTTCGATCAGGCCCGCAGGATAATTTGAAAGTGGAAAAAATGCATAAAAGACATGGAATTAATATTTTTAATTCGCTGCAATTCATGGATTATCCGCTAAGGGGCGCACTCTTTCCATCAGAGTAGAAACAAGCTGCATCACTGAGACAGACTGAAAACAGCAGACGGTATCAATGCGCCATCTGCTGCTTGTTACGACGTTGTTAATACCTTGGTCTCTACCTCTCCGCTACACCCTCATTAGCCAAAATGTCGTTATCCAAACGGAGAAAAGTAGATAAGGAGTGTAGAATTTTCAAAGAAAAATGGACCACGTCCTATTTATTTACAGAGATGCACGGAAAACCTTCGTGCTTGGTGTGTTTGCAACAAGTTTCGGTATTGAAGGAAATAATATTCGACGCCACTACGAGACTCATCACAGCGAAAATATATGACGGCTTGCAAGGACAACTGAGAAGAGATAAGATTAACGAATTGCTGGCGGGTCTGAGGAAACAGCAGTCAACTTTCATCCAGAGCCGAGAAGTCAGTGAAGCAGCGGTAAAAGCCAGCTACCTAATTGCTAGCGAAATAGCATTAGCATCGAAGCCGTATTCCGACGGTGACTTTGTTAAACGATGCATGATGAAGGCGGCTGAACTTGTATGTCCCGAGAAGCGACAAGCTTTATTGCACAAAAAAAGTAAATTGCACATTTGTCTAAGGAAATATGAGGTGTTTCATGAAATGTTTTGTAAAAGGATAGTTCATTAAATTTCAATATTTTCCTAATGTTCTTGTGCTTCTTTACACCAAAACAAAGGAAAGACATGATATTTTGGTTATTTATAGCAGAGTATGGTATAATTTTAATGGTCCGGCCCACTTGACATCTCCCTAGGCCGTATGTGGCCCACGATGCGAAATGAGTTTGACACCCCTGCTCCAGAGCCTTTCCGTTCACCTTCACACTCCTGGGCCAGACTACACTCAATCATATGACCCACTGAAGAGATGAGTCTTCAGTAAAGACTTAAAGGTTGAGACCGAGTCTGCGTCTCTCACATGGGTAGGCAGACCATTCCATAAAAATGGAGCTCTCTAGGAGAAAGCTCGGCCTCCAGCTGTTTGCTTAGAAATTCTAGGGACAATTAGGAGGCCTGCGTTCTGTGACCGTAGCGTACGTGTAGGTATGTACGGCAGGACCAAATCGGAAAGATAGGTAGGAGCAAGCCCATGTAATGCTTTGTAGGTTAGCAGGAAAACCTTGAAATCAGCCCTTGCCTTAACAGGAAGCCAGTGTAGGGAGGCTAGCACTGGAGTAATATGATCAAATGTTTTGGTTCTAGTCAGGATTGTAGCAGCCGTAGCAGCCGTATTTAGCACTAACTGAAGTTTATTTAGTGCTTAATCCGGGTAGCCGGAAAGTAGAGCATTGTAGTAGTCTAACCTAGAAGTAACAAAAGCATGGATACATTTTTCTGCATCATTTTTGGACAGAAAGTTTCTGATTTTTGCAATGTTACGTAGATGGAAAAAAGCTGTCTTTGAAACAGTCTTGATATGTTCGTCAAAAGAGAGATCAGTGTCCAGAGTAACGCCGAGGTCCTTCACAGTTTTATTTGAGACGACTTTACAACCATTTAGATTAATTGTCAGAGTTGAGAGAATGCCAAGAGTGTGCAAAGCTGTCATCAAGGCAAAGCGTGGCTACTTTGAAGAATATAAAATATATTTTGATTTGTTTAACACATTTTTGGTTACTACATGTGTTATTTTATAGTTTGTGTCTTTACTATTATTCTACAATGTAGAAAATAGTAAAAATAAAGAAAAACCCTTGAATTGGTAGGTGCGTCCAAACTTTTGACTGGTACTGTACATACCCCACCAGACACACCACTATGGGTTTCTTCACCGTACCCAAAACAAAAACAGAATTCATGCGTCACTCAGTTATGGAATGCTCTGCCACCAGAGGTTAGTCAGGCAAAAAGCAAGTTTCGCTTTAGAAAACAGATTAAAAAAACATTGTATCACAATGCCTATCCTCTTTCTAAAGTTCTAATTTAACTATACTGTACATAGGAATATGTTTATGTATATTGGAATAGTGTGTAAATTGTATTTTTGTTGTCGCTTGGTGTCGTTCCAATTTACAACTCTTATTTTATATATAGAATTTCATGCAATGTTGTTCTCGTTTATAACTGTTCTGTACTTTGTCATGGATTTGTATGTTTTATGTGGACCCCAGGAAGAGTAGCTGCTGCATGTGCAGTGACTAGTTGGGATCCTAATAACTAACCGTAGTGAACTATAGTCTACTCTACTGAACTATACTTTTATTTACTGTACTGTGCTGTCCAAACTTCCATCCGGACCGTACCAAATCTGAACCAATCATCGACGTCTATGCTTGGCTAACCTCGTCCCCAGGCTATTGCGCAGAGCGCATATAAGCCTGGGGTATCAACCACTCAAAGTTGGTGTTAGTGCGAGTAACCTACTGAGTAAAGTATTTGTCATCACTTAATTTTAGCGAATCACACAAGTGCAAGGCGTGGCTCTGTGCTTGTGGTGTGCTAATGTACTGGGGGGGTTAAGGGGAAGGATTTGTGGGAGCTGATTGCTTGGCCGATTAAGCCAGAAGTGTCTGCGTACGAGAGTAATGTTTGGGCAAATGAAGGCCGGTTCAGACGTCTGTGGACGTTGAAATCAAAGCCAGGGTTAATTTGGCCAGACTTTTTAATCTTGCTTTGTCCAGACGACAGAAAGAAAACAGTTATCAGCGGAAAGGAGGACAGTAGCCAGTGACCCAATTGTGGTTTGTGACTACTTTGATTTCCTATTGTAGCCATTTAAATTGCAGAACTTCCGTTACTGATTTTTTGCAAATCTGTTACCAATTTGGTAATAATTCATAATCAAGATGAATATCCGTAAAACAACTATAACTAATTGATAGGTCTACCTTTACTTGTTACTTCTGTGAACTTTCATTATTCTCCCTCCTCATGAGGAATCTTAAATATCTTAAAGATATGTGGGTTTTTGGTAACGGAATTTCAAGACACAAGGCAATGTTTCTTAAACTTACAGAAGGCAGAAAAAATATCCTGAACTAAATATAAGTGTTGATAACTTGGCAGGGGTATTTCTAATACCTTTTAAGACTTTTTTCTGGTAGATATTTTCTAAACCCCTTTTTCATCTGACAATAAATCAAAGCCTTTGCTTATTCCACATTTATTGAATGGAATATTGTTGAAAAATGTATACATGCCTTAATATAAAAAATAAAAAAAGACTCATAGCTTTCATTTAACACCCAAATTTATATGCTTCTATAAACTTTTACATGGAAATGACTACACACATCGTAAGGATCTGTGCAAATCTGTTACAGTAACAGGCATATTTTTTCTTTGAAAGATTCTTTCTTGCTGATATGAAAGATAAGGGCCATATATATTGAAAAAACTTTAAAACACAGCATCGTAATTGCAGTTCACACAGAGCCAGCTGTGGGCGAAGCTAACTGCTGAAAACCCCTATACAGAGGTAGGCAGTAGGCACTACTGTTTTCTATTTTTATTTTATTTAACTAGGCAAGTCAGTTAAGAACAAATTATTATTTACAATGACAGCCTACCCCGGCCAAACCCGGACAACGCTGGGCTAATTGTGCGCCGCCCTATGGGACAACCAATCACGGCCGGATGTGATACAGCCTGGATTCGAACCGGGGACTGTAGTGATGCCTCTTGCACTGAGATGCAGTAAACCACTGTGCCTTAAACCACTGCGCCACTCGGGAGACCTATACTAGACACCCTGTGCCAGATGTGATATAGGCTTACTGACAGTAGTTGCCTCCACTGATTCTACCCCCTTAGGCCTATTATGGGATGGTTTCTCCCACAAAAAGGCATGTGTCAACCAGCAGAGTGCAAGTTGAGTGTGTGAACTCAGCCTGGTCTCAAAGCATTTCGTATCATTTTGGAACGAAATCCGAGACACTCCTTTTAGTAATATTTTACATTTGCTATGGTTACATAAGTCAAAAACTAAAAGAGGGGAGTTGGTCAGGGTGGATGGGTATAACGTGAATGCCTAGCAACCAAAAGGGTTGCGAGTTCGAATCTCATCATGGACAATTTTAGCCTTTTAGCAACTTTTCAACTATTTACTACTTTGGAACTACTTAGCATGTTAGCTAACACTTCCCCTAACCTTAACTCTTTTAGCTAACTATTACCTTTACCCTTTAACCTAACTCCTAAACTTAAACATAACCCTAATCCCTAGCCTAGATAACGATAGCGAGCTAGCCACCTAGCTAGAAGTCATAACATATACACTATGTTCCGAATTTGCAAAATATATATGTTAACAAATTCATAACATATAATACAAATGTAATTTGTAAATAATCATATAAATGGGTGATGGGCATACACAAATGAATTCATACCATATGAAATGTAACATACTAAATGCAGTACTCATATTTACGTACAGAATAATACGAAATGCTCTGACACCAGGTTGCTGAATTGTATTCTAATAATTTGTGTGAATAAACTATCTGATCGCGCTGCGCACTGTTGCAAAATAACAATTTGACAGATATCCAGTTTTTCAAGTTAAACTTAGAACATTGTGCTAGACCAAAACACCAAACCTTATAGTTAAACTTTACATTTTCTTGAACAAACATAAAAAGGTCTACGTGACATTGTTTACACCTGATTTTACAGAGGGAATAAAACAAAGGCACAAGGTACGGTTACAGTAAAACAAGACTGAAGGTACGGTAGTACTTGAAGAAAATCGGAAAGGTTTACGGAATGACGCCTAGGTCAATTAAGAAGTTAAAGCTTTGTTTTAACTCTTATGACAAAACAAGCGCAGATTTTTTTCAGAATAAATACAGCGACTAAAAGTAGGCTACTGTGATTGTCATATCTGACTACACACAATTTGATCAACGCTGGACCTGACGTGAGTTTGTAATTGAATTACCGAAACCCACATTATACAACCAAGAATAATCATGCGTAGGCCTATAATAATAAACATTCAGTTGCTTACCGCTGTTTTAGAACAACGTTCCCCTCCAATATAACCCGAAATTCAATTTATAYGTTGAACACTTCCAACAGGTAAATGTACCTTTTCGCCCTCAGGGGCCAGGGTTCCGGTCTAAAAGTACGGTTTTGACTGCTCCTACAGTTTTGCTTCGGTACTGCAGATTAACTGACGCCCGGCCCAGAATGACAAATTCCATACACGGCCACATAAACAAGTCAAATAACCAATAAGATACCACCTACAGCCAAAGTCAGTAAAGATGTCTAAGTTAAATTTATATGTAAGTTTTTGGAGGCCTGACCAAATTTACATCGAAATGTAAGTTATAGATCTGTCACACGTTGAAAGCAAGTCTAAAAAGCGCTAGATCTGTTCTATGTGGGCTATTTCTATGCTTCCCTGAGTTACATTTTTGCATCTTTTACTTTCGATTTTGTACACCAGCTTCAAAACCCTATACAATAAATGTTGGTTATTGAAAATATATTTCACAGCAGTTTAGATGTTACAATGATACTATAAACTGCATGTTTTATTACATAAACTGAAATTAGGCAAACTATTGGAAATTGTGCAAGCAGGAAATGGCAGAGCGATTTCTGCATATTGCACCTTTGACATTTTATATTCATCCAAAGTCTGCCATGTTTTAGGATAATGTGATGACGTTGTCGCTGCTCCCTGTGCGCACTGAGTGCTAGTGGTTATGTGATGTTGATCCATAAAAACCGGATGCAACCCGGAAATAAACGGTCCATGTATTGGCAATATGCGAACGTGGGTAGATAACCTTGGGTTACGATCAAATCACTTATGACACACCCTCGTTCACTTACCCTCTCTTTATGCCCTTGGGGGAATCCCTGTCGCCATCTTGGTGGGTGGTCCAAATGATTAGCCAAGCAAGGGAAGTTTGCAACTTAAGCCCCTCGGCCTTCGTTTTTAGTTGGCTTTGCGAGTGTACTATTATGTTCACTCCCGGGCCTGAAACTCCCCATAATTCAATTTGCGACGATTGTACATCCGCTAAGAAAAGTCCGCGAAAACTTAAACAACATCATTGGAGAAGTCAACATAGAAGTGTAAGTAAAAACGAATGCAAATAAGTTAGATATTGTACTACTACGTAAAAAGTAAATGTTTGTTTGGTTATCTTTTGGAAATTGTAGAAATAAAACATTTTCCTTCAGAAGTTCCAGCTAGGCAGGCTAACGTTAGTTAGCTAATTCATTTGCTAGCTTTCAAACAGTAGGTATATATTAATAATAATATAAGTAGACATGCACTCATAATTGAATGTAGCGCATATAAAGCACCCACAAGCCACCGGTGGCTGAAAACACAATCATCGCGGGATGAACGAGTGACGAATTTCCAGTCAAGGGTGGTCCATTTAAATCATTCCTTGATTGATAGTGCCAAAAAGGAGATTGGCCTGTGGTTCAAGCCAGAGGAGATGGTTGAGTACAAGAGCTGCCAACATGGATTCCTGTATGAGTAAATAAAATGAAAACCATTTTGAATGCTGTTGATCTGTAATTGTTCATGTACCTTGTGACTTTTTAAAGCACTTACAAATATCAATAAAAACAATCATGAAGTAGAAAAAAATTWATCATTCCTTCCTCCTTTTTTAAAATTATATATATATTTTTAATTAACAACAAATCAATACAGAAAGTACATGGGGAACACAAGTGTATATATAAATAATATACAAAGGACAATTGTGCTAGGGGGTACAATGTCAGGACCTTAAGGGACATACATAGAATTCTAAGTGTAACAGCTTTTTTGTTTTTTGTAGTTCAATTTATTTTTGTAAGGTAAGAAAATGTGGTGTTTTGTTTGTAAATTTGCATTTGTGAATATGGAATTTGGCCAAAAGAATAATGAAATGAATGACATAGAAATAAGTTGAAACTATTTTATCGTAGGTAAAGAATCCAAGCAGTACATCTCTCCACAATAGTATAAAATCTTCATAAATGTGTTCAATTATAAATCTATAATTTATAATAGCAACATCGTTTCTGGTACAATTTGAGTTTGTTTTTCTTAAACCTCTTCATATAGTGGTTGGCAGGATCATATTTATGAATCATTTTAAAGGAAACTTACTTAATTTTGTTACCAAGTAGGTATGTGTGTGGCAACATCCAAACTTTTTTCAACAGATATTATCAATAAAACTGTTCCAATAAGGCATGACATAAGGTATAGATACAACATCCTGCTGAAACAAGGTTTGTATCCCTGTTGTTGAATGAACCAAAAGAGAAACAAATCTTTCCTACTGATGAGTCAACAGGGTTAACGGAAGCTAGGTTCTGGGGGTCAGGTCTTGACACGTTCCTGAATAATAAAGCAACACCTGAGGGAATGGCATCTAAAACAATTGCAAAATCTGTAGGTGTTACAGGGACCTTGTAAAGTGATAAGAATTCCTCATAACTAAGTAAAAAAACTCTGCATTTACAAGTTGACTCACCACTAGGATATTATTTCAGAACCAATATTCTAATAACAAAAGTATTTTATACAATATATCCCGATTATTCCATATATATCTGTGTGGAGAAAAATTATCCTTATAAATTAAGGACCATGACAAGAAAACCTGCCGATGAAAAGCAGAGAGTTTCACTGGAACTTGGTCAATATTATAATTGCAAACCAACATKAAGTTAAGGCCACCAAAAGTAGAGAAGACATGAGGAATAACACTTCACATAGAAGTGGGTCTTCTTAGGAATTGTTTTATTCAATATATCTTAAAAGTATTAAGGTAGTAAAGTCCAGAAAATTCATCCCTCCATACTCATAAGTGTTCATTACAACAGTTTTCCGAAAGTAATGGGTACGGTTTCTCCAAAGAAAGTTGAAAAGCATCTGGTCTATCTCCTTGCTTATTTTACCGTCAAGATATAAAGATAAAGCGCCATATGTTAGCCTAGAGATACCTTCAGCCTTGGTTATTAGGACTCTTCCTTTTAAAGATAAGTCCCTCTGTAGCCATTGATTTAGCTTCTTCTGGGCTTTTTTAATGAGAGGGTTAAAATTTAGTAAGCCTCTAGACTTCTGATCCTTTGTAATGGTAATTATTTTTTTATTTAACCAGTTAACCAGTTAGAACAAGTTCTCATTTACTACTGCGACCTGGTCAAGAAAGCAAAGCAGTGCGACAAAAAAACAACACAGAGTTACACATGGGATAAACAAAAGTACAGTCAATAACAATAGAAAAATCTATATGCAGTGTGTGCAAATGGAGTAAGGAGGTAAGGCAATAAATAGGCCATAGTAGCGAAGTAATAACAATTTAGCAAATTAACACTGGAGTGATAGATGTGCAGATGATGTGCAGGTAGAAATACTGGTGTGCAAAAGAGCAAAAAAAAGTAAATAAAAACAATATGGTAGTTGGATGGGCTATGTACAGCTACAGCGATCGGTGAGCTACTCAGATAGCTGATGCTTAAAGTTAGTGAGGGAGATAAGTCTCCAACTTCAGCGATTTTTGCAATTCGTTCCAGTCATAGACAGCAGAGAACTGGAAGGAAAGACAGCCAAAGTAGGTGTTGGCTTTGGGGATGACCAGTGAGATATACCTGCTGGAGCGCGTGCTACGGTTGGGTGTTGTTATAGTGACCAGTGAGCTCAGATAAGGAGGAGCATTAAATAGCAAAGACTTATAGATGACCTGGAGCCAGTGGGTCTGGCGACGAATATGTAGCGAGGGCCAGCCGACGAGAGCATACAGGTCGCACTGGTGGGTAGTATATGGGGCTTTGGTGACAAAACGGATGGCACTGTGATAGACTGCATCCAGTTTGCTGAGTAGAGTGTTGGAGGCTATTTTGTAAATGACATCGCCGAAGTTGAGGATCGGTAGGATAGTCAGTTTTACGAGGGTATGTTTGGCGGCGTGAGCAAAGGAGGCTTTGTTGCGAAATAGGAAGCCGATTCTAGATTTCATTTTGGATTGGAGATGCTTAATGTGAGTCTGGAAGGAGAGTTTACAGTCCAGCCAGACACTTAGGTATTTGTAGTTGTCCACATATTCTAAGTCAGAACCGTCCAGAGTAGTGATGCTAGTCAGGCGGGCGGGTGCGGGCAGCGATCGGTTGAAGAGCATGCATTTAGTTTTACTAGCGTTTAAGAGCAGTTGGATGCCGTGGAAGGAGTGCTGTATGGCATTGAAGCTCATCTGGAGGTTAGTTAACACAGTGTCCAAAGAAGGGCCAGATGTATACAGAATGGTGTAGTCTGCGTAGAGGTGTATCAAGGAGTCATCTGCAGCAAGAGCGACATCATTGATATATACAGAGAAAAGAGTCGGCCCGAGAATTGAACCCTGTGGTACCCCCATAGAGACTGCCAGAGGTCCGGACAACAAGCCCCCCGATTTGACACACTGAACTCTATCTGAGATGTAGTTGGTGAACCAGGCAAGGCAGTCATTTGAGAACCCAAGGCTGTTGAGTCTGCCGATTTTAAGAATAAGGTGATTGACAGAGTCGAAAGCCTTGGCCAGGTCGACAAAGACAGCTGCACAGTACTGTCTTTTATCGATGGTGGTTATGATATCGTTTAGTACCTTGAGCGTGGCTGAGGTGCACCCGTGACCAGCTCGGAAACCGGATTGCAGAGAAGGTACGGTGGGATTCGAAATGGTCAGTGATCTGTTTGTTAACTTGGCTTTCAAAGACTACAGCTATCTGGATTTGGGTGAAGGAGAAGCTGGGGAGGCTTGGGCAAGTAGCTGAGGGGGGTGCTGAGCTGTTGGTCGGGGTTGGGGTAGCCAGGAGGAAAGCATGGCCAGCCATAGAGAAATGCTTATTGAAATTCTCGATTATCGTGGATTTATCGGTGGTGACAGTGTTTCCTAGCCTCAGTGCAGTGGGCAGCTGGGAGGAGGTGCTCTTATTCTCCATGGACTTTAGTGTCCAAGAACTTTTTGGAGTTAGAGCTGCAGGATGCAAATTTCTGTTTGAAAAAGCTAGCCTTTGCTTTCCTAACTGACTGTGTATTGGTTGCTGACTTCCCTGAAAAGTTGCATATTGCGGGGACTATTCGATGCTAGTGCAGTACGCAACAGGATGTTTTTGTGCTGGTCGAGGGCAGTCAGGTCTGGAGTGAACCAAGGGCTATATCTGTTCTTAGTTGTATATTTTTTGAAAGGGGCATGCTTATTTAAGATGGTGAGGAAATTCCTTTTAAAGAACAACCAGGCATCCTCTACTGACGTGATGAGGTCAATATCCTTCCAGGATACCCGGGCCAGGTCGATTAGAAAGGCCTGTTCGCAGAAGTGTTTTAGGGAGCGTTTGACAGTGATGAGGGGTGGTCGTTTGACCACGGACCCATAACGGATGCAGGTAATGAGGCAGTGATCGCTGAGATCCTGATTGAAAACAGCAGAGGTGTATTTGGAGGGCAAGTTGGTAAGGATAATATCTATGAGGGTGCCCATGTTCATGGATTTAGGTTTGTATCTGGTGGGTTCCTTGATCATTTGTGTGAGATGGAGGGTGTCTAGCTTAGATTGTAGGACGGCTGGTGTGTTAAGCATATCCCAGTTTAGGTCACCTAGCAGAACGAACTCTGAAGATAGATGGGGGGCAATCAATTCACATATGGTGTCCAGGGCACAGCTGGGAGCTGAGGGGGGTTTATAACAGGTGGCAACAGTGATAGACTTATTTCTGGAGAGATTAATTTTTCAAATTAGAAACTCGAACTGTTTGGGCATAGACCTGGAAAGTATGACAGARCTTTGCAGGCTAACTCCTCCCCCTTTGGCAGTTCTATCTTGACGGAAAATGTTGTAGTTGGCGATGGAAATCTCWGAATTTTTGGTGGCCTTCCTAAGCCAGGATTCAGACACGGCTAGGACATCAGGGTGCAGTGAATAAAACAAATTTAGGGAGGAGGCTTCTGATGTTAACATGCATGAAACCAAGGCTTTTACGGTTACAGAAGTCAACAAATGAGAGCGCCTGGGTTAACCTCTACATCACCCGAGGAACAGAGGAGGAGTAGGATGAGGGTACGGCTAAAGGCTATCAAAACTGGCCGTCTAGTGCGTTGGGGACAGAATAAAAGGAGCAGATTTCTGGACGTGGTAGAATAGATTCAGGGCATAACATACAGACAGGTATGGTAGGGTGCGGGTACAGTGGAGGTAAACCTAGGCATTGAGTGACGATGCCTAAATATTTAAGTTCTTATTTCACTGGAATACCATAATATGAAAGTGTCACACAATCTTTGACAGCCATGAGTTCACATTTATTAATGTTAAGATATAGACCAGATGCTTTGGAAAAGGATTGTGTCACATTGATCGATATGGGAATCTGACGAGCATCTTTCAGAAAACATTCCTTCCTCCCTCGCCCTGCAAGTGTGTATTCGTCAGACGTCATCAGAAGTGTCCACTTAATTTGAGGGCTGACGGGATAGGGTATGTCTTTTAAGTGTTTGGACCGCAGTCCGTGAAAACAACGGTCGGACATCTTGAACGCAGTCTCCAGTTCTTATTATACCAAGAGAGAAAGAGGCCGAACTCGGTGGAAAATTCTATTCACTTTCAATTTAAGGGCTGTATTGACATGGGACATTTGTTTCCAATGCCAAAGCGGGTGAAATACCACTCTCCAGCAGGTGGCGTTTTTGTTTTTGTTGCCCACCAAGCAAGGAGTTTTTGTATGGAGGTCAATGAGTAACGAATTTAGTCAACAAAAAATGAATAGTTTATTTTCTACGTGAGGTTTATTTGATCGAATAGAAGTTTCGTAATGCTTAAGCTGTTACTCGTGTACCGTAATGCTTAAGCTGTTACTCGTGTACTGATATAAGTAGGACACGTGATATCCCGGAACTTTGAGAAAAAACACTTTATATCGGAGTTGTCTCGATATGGCTATGCATGTTATGAGGCTAGTTAGCAAAGTATCGCTCTCCATTGAATACATGCAGTCACGTCAACAACCGTCATCGAATATTCAAAAAATGATTACAATAATGAGATCTATCCACCAATCCAAATAAAGGATAAGAGGGAGCTAGATAGGCCGCCGTCCCGCTTTCCGGTCAACGACTTCCATTGTTTAGGGCGGAGAAACATGCATCTTGTTAGTATATCCATAATCTTTGTATTATACCTCAGTGGTTTTCACCCGTGTCTACTTAGTTTAATGGTTGTTGTATATAGGCACGAGCCACACCCTCCTCTTCCCTGTTGGATGAATCGCAGGTGGGGACGTCCAATTCAATGAACGCTATTTCTTTGTGATTGACAGTAAATTATAATTATGCCATATTTACTATTTCTAAATGATATAACATTCTGAATGTGTTTTATAAAATGTATATATTGATACATTCATCTGTTTAATCATTAATTTGTTACAAATGCATCATATTTTTTAACCTGTTTTAATCCTCGTACCCACTACATTCTTCATTAAAGTGTTGAATTATGTCTCGGATCCTACGGTTTAAAATGATCAACTTGAGAATGGATGGAACATCAAGGTTTGGATTGCACTTGATTTTAATATTCTATATGTGGTTTGGGGTTCCACGTTGTGTAAGAACAGACAGATAGCCAGTCCATTTCTCGGGGTATCGGGCAAATGGGCTGGTCCGTCTTTAGCCAGCGGGCCTGTCTAAATTGTTGTTGTTTTGTCCAAAATTCTCTTTAGTTGGTTAATAATGGGGGCCACGAGGATGTGCCGGTGTGTAAATGCCTGGGCCAATTTCTGGTCCCAGTCCGTTCCTGGATACCCCCATGTGACCTCCCATCCAGTTTAGTGACCCAATAACAGATGACTTATCATCATCATCACAACTAGCCTTTGAAATGCAACACTCCCCACAGTTGGCCATTGTTGGTTGCCTACAGGTGTGTGTTTTCCTCTATATGTCCAATGTTTACCAATCAGAGGAAGAAGATGGCTGATTTAAGTGTGAATGTTTTAAACCTAGGTATGTTACAGGTAGAGTATAGGGAGAGGTGGGTAAGATAGGTCACGCATAGGTGGATTACTGGCCGCAAAGATGCACACAATCCATCAAAGATGCTTTTACACCAATCATCCACAACACTATGGACTGGATCAAACCAGGTAAAATACATGGCAGACAAAAGTAATCAACAGAATTGGAAACCGATCAATATGATTGAATCTCATTTATTTCCATGGGTTTGGAAATGTAGACAATTGATACAGTACGGGACATTGTGTCTGGAGCCAGTGGTCTTAATGTCCAGGCGGTGACTGGGTTTGCTTTGGTAACATGATACAGTTATGATGGCAATAGGTTGAGACAGGGCCACTGTATCAATATGAACTGGCTGAAGTCAGTGAGAATAGTAGAGAGGCCTAAAATACAACGCATTACAATTGTGGACAAAAAAAAGACAACAAAACCGCAATAACCTTTTCCACACAATCCTGCTGACCCAAACCATACTGTGCTGGCTTAGATATTGTCTTTTCTAGCACGGTTCCAGCAACAATGGTGATTGTGTAACCAGGCCAGCTTTGCTCGGCTCAGTAGTGTGAAACGGTTATAGTGGTGATTCCCAGCAGGGTTGAGGTCAATTATATTTCAATTCCAGTCATTTCAGGAATACGCAAAAATTCCAATTCTCTTCAATGCTTTGCAATGAGGAAAATGTGAAATTTGGTTTACTTTCTGAATTGGCCCCGACCCTGATTCCCAGCAGTTCAGGACCGCCATCCATTTACTCTCTGGTCCACTTGATGGCCCAGCCTGCACCTCTCCGCGCAGAGCAGCGCTCCACGTCCTTCTCCCTATCCAGAAGGAACTCCCACAGCAGCTGGTTGACCGTCTCCGGCTGGTCCTGCTGTACCCAGTGGCTGCACCCAGGGATGGTGTGCAAGGTGACGGATCCTCGGGCGTAGGGCCTGGTGCCCCCAGACATCCCCTCTACCAGGATGCTGTCAGCCTCGCCCCAGATCAGCAGGCACGGCACCTCCACTTCCTGGTGCTTGTAAAGGGCGTTACTGGAATCATATTAAATGTACAATAAAAAGTTCTATAAAACATATTGGTCTTGTGTATTTTTTCCTGGTCCAAACAAACAAAGTACTGGTATGCTGTTTTCTTTCTATATTTCCATGTCCATCTTTTGTATATTTGTATTTTTTGTGGTGATTGCAGGAACAAAATCACCAAGGTGGTGATTCAGTGTCAGATACTGTATGTTGGTGGGAAAAATTGACTTCTACACACAAAACTGCAAATCAAATTAAACGTATTGTTATTTGACAGTCCACATGTTATCATAAAGGATATTGAGGCGGTTAGCTATCTTTCTGACCTGAGTAGTGAGCGATAGTAGTTGAGGGGTGCGGTCAACCCGCCAGGTTGGGACAGGCGGTAGAGATACCCCTCGAGCTGAGCTTCAGTCAGCCTGCGGGCACGGTTCCTGATGCCACCACGACCCCCACACAGCAGACTACGCACCAACTGGACACAAACACACAGGAGAGGAGGTGAACCATGATACTATGACCTGTAATCATGAAAAAAAACAGGGTGGAGGACTTAAACAGACCGTATAAATTAGTTTTACATGCAATTCTATGGGAGGACAGGACCTGGGTTCAAATAGTACTCGTTTTCTTTCAAATACTTTGAACGTACATGCCTGGAGGGGCAGATTTGCGGGGTTTGTACTTTTGGGACTATTCCATTGCACCATGAAAGCACGATAGTGTGCATGAATGTAACTATACGAGTCATAGAAGAGAAAGTGCCTCTATGCTGGTGTGAGTTTCTTAGACACTACCTTGAAGTCCTCCAGTGATAGAGTGAACTCTGGGAGTGCAGGGAGCTGGAAGAAGCAGGCATGACCACAGCGCAGGAGCTCAGAGGGTCTCCTCAACACTGCATCTAGGTGGAAAAAAGAGAGATCACATTATACATAGCCAGCTAGGACATTTCCAATATACTTCTATTCTCTGGAAAACCAAACTATACTGATCGAGCATCGAACTGAACATATTTTCAAGTAAGTCCATAGATATGGTATGGTTCAGTAACCATAAGGGAAAGTAATAGAACACAGAAATGCAGGTACACACTCATCATTACCTAGCCAGGAGGCAGGGTGCGGTGCATTCATGATGACCAGTCGCTGCACCATATCAGGCCTCTCCAGCGTGAAGTGCCAGGCCAGCATACCGCCCCAGTCATGGCCCACCAACACACAACTGGTGTGGCCTGAAATCCCAGAAGAAACAATAAACTGTTAAACCTTTGAGGCCCATTGAACTCCTTTTAGTTCTGTAGCACCATTTCTTCTAGTAATGTAAGATATTTACTACTACTTTCTCCCTCTGTCGTAGACAGTGAAGTCTGCATACATAGCCTGCTGTATATCAGGGAGATTCAACTAATGKCCTTCAGCCCTCAAATACTGCTGGTTTTCTTTTTTTAGCTGATAGTTCATTCCTTGTGCGGAGAGACCACACACATCTGGTGTCCCTGTCCCAGTTCCCTGATTAGAAGGATAGACCAGCAGTTAAATAGCCCATATGGTATACCGAGGCTAACACGTGTAGTGTACCTAATTCATCAATGGCGTCCCTGATATCGTAACAGAGTTTCTCCAGAGAGTAGTCCTCTAGCTGGGAGGGTGCGTCAGAGTCGCCACAGCCACGCAGGTCCATTGCCACCGTGTGGTACTGTCCACTAAACACACACAGCTGGTAGCGCCACGAGTACCTGAGATAGAGATGGCGGGAGAGAGGATTATTACTTTGCTTAAAGCTGGCAGGTATAATTGTATTATGATATAGTTATAATGCGTTGTAAAACTTGTCACTGGCATGTACAATATGACAGGAGATGTGATAATGCTTTATAATGCGGTAATAAAAAAATAGTGGGTGTGTGTGTATGTTACCAATTCTCTGGGAATCCATGAAGGAAGAGCATTAAAGGCTTCCTGCTGTCTCCCTTGGTTACATAATGGAACCTCAAACCAGAGCTCTGTGATAAAAAGGGAGAAGAGGGAGATGGGGGGAGATAGGTATAGGTGAGGAGGAGATGGAAAGAGAGGAAGACGGCAGAGAGAGAGGGCGAGAGATAGTGAGAGGGTTAACAGCTGCTGTGCTTTCCATCACTCTGGGAATTTGAAAGTGTTTGGCAGAACTACGCTGTTCTTTTTACATAGTTGTCTGTCCTCCAGCTTCTAATATTAGAGTAGAGTGGAGATAGATAATGTTGAAACGGGTGTGTATCCCAAATGGCACTCTTTTCCCTAGATAGTGTACTACTTTTCACCAGGGCTCATAGAGCTCTGGTCAAGAGTTGTGCAATGGGTCATGGTCAAACGTCGTGTGTTGAGTTCCATTCAGGGTGCAGACAGGGAGGTGGAGTGGGTGATAAAACTAAAATTAGATACAACCCCTCAACTCTTGCACACATTAGTCAACTGAGCAATTGTCAAGACAGATAAACAGCCCAATGTTGCATTTCACTTGAAAAGACCCATTGATATTTTATTTACCCCGCTATCCCACCCAAACATGTTTGATTTCCATATGTTTTAGGGTAATCATTAAGTACTCACCAATTGCTGACTGCAATAAAATATAAAAGTAGCAAATGTTATGCTGACAATAGCGGTGTTTTTCTCTCTCACTCCTATCTATTCTTACCCTGCCCCACAAGTAGCCGTGTGTGCCCAGTGTGGGATCACGCAGACAGGCGGGCTGCTTCTTGCGGACTGTCCATTGGAAGGTCCCGTAGGGGTCTTTCATTGCACGCCATGCGATCCGGGTAAGAACCAGTCCGGCTGTGAGTCCAGCCGTGCCATATACAAGAAACCAGTACAGCACAGACTGAAACCACAGACACAATCTGGTCGGAACCAGGAGAAGGTCCACGATCACGGAATTGCTCATTGCTCGCCTCCTTATTCTAGTTTTGGACCGCAAGTTTTAACAGGCTGTGAGTGCGTCTGCTGTGTGTCTGTTGGGAAATCCCCAGTGGCGCGTCCGCTTCTTCAATTTGGCTTATTGTAAAGAGCGTACCTTTCCCGTCTCATTTCAATACCCTTAGGGAAAAAGAATTTCACAGGTGTAAAAATCACACKATTTCAGATGTGCAATGTCCCCATGTTTTTGGGACACTTCACATGTGATATTTCACATGAAGTTTCACATGGATTAAAATGTTCACGATGCCCTGCAGTCATTAGGTTGTCCCCAGAACGTCACGAAATAGCCAGTGTTTTCCACGTACATAGGCTATTTGACATACATGATTACATTGTGTATGTTTATTTACACATTATTTATTATTCAACATGTCCTCACCTGGGAGTAAAACTCACAACCTCTTGGTTCACAGCGTTACGATCTTCCTGTAACGCCACCATATATGTCTGTGTCACTGATTGATTTCAGCTGTATTCCTACACTTTGGACTTCAAAGTCAATCTCAACTTTGTGTAATATATTCAATAAAATCGATTTCAGTAACTCCAGAAATTATTCACACCCCTCGACTTTTTCGAGTCACTGGCCTACACACAATACCTATAATGTCAGAATGGAAATGTGTTTTTAGAAATGAATTAAAGCCTAAAGCCTAAATAAGTTCAGGAGTAAAAATGTGCCTGACCAGTGACATAAGTTGCATGGACTCACTGTGTGCAATAGTGTTTAACATAATTTTTTTATGACTACCTCTGTACCCCACACACAATTGAGCAGTTGAGCAGTGAATTTGAAACAGATTCAACCAAAGACCAGGGGGGTTTTCCAAAGCCTCTCAAATTTTACCATTATTTAACTAGGCAAGTCAGTTAAGTACAAATTCTTATTTTCAATGACGGCCTAGGAACAGTGGGCAGGACGACAGATTTTTACCTTGTCAGCTCGGGGATTCGATCTTGCAACCTTTCGGTTACTAGTCCAACGCACTAACCACTAGGCTACCTGCCGCCCCTATTGGTAGATGGGTGGGGGGAAAAGCAGACATTGAATATCCCTTTGAGCATGGTGAAGTTAATACACTTCACACGGGTATCACTACAAAGATACAGGCGTCCTTCCTAACTCAGTTGCCGAAGAGGAAGGAAACCACTCTGAAATTTCACCATGAGGCCAATGGTGACTTTTAAGGGCTGTGATAGAAAACTGAGGATGGATCAACATTGTAGTTACAATACTAACCTAAATGACAGAGTGAGGAAGACTGTACAGAATAAAAATATTCCAAAACATGCATCCTGTTTGCAACAAGGAACTATAGTAATACTGCAAAAAAGAGGCAAAGCAATTACATTTTTGTCCTGGTATGAATACTTTCTGAAGGCACTGTATATGCTACAAATGAGGAAGCGTCACTCTCTCTCTCCCTCAAAAGTTAATATCCCTAAGAAAGTATGGGCTAGTTTTACATATAGATTGCACCAGTACTGTACTACATTGTCCTCTAGTCCATAAATAGTCCATCCCCGACATCACAGAACCAAATGAAGGACTTCACTAAGGAAACCAGTCCAGAGCCCTTATTACCATAATTCAATGCAATGGAAAAAAATACCAACATTTTGTTTATTTTTTATTTTCTATAAAAGAGATGAGTTTACTCCATGATCATAACAGATTTAATCATTGACCTCGACAGACCACTCACATACCAAACAATAATCGAGGAAAATGTTACACAAAACCCCCCAAAAAACAAAAGACCAAAAATGTAACACAAAATAAAATACCTGAATAAAGCAAACTCTGCTGAGCACATTCTGAAGAAGAATCCATATTTATGGCACATCATGTCCATCAGTTACCATGGGGATAAAAATAAGGAATTAATAAAAGGCATTGAAGGAATGAAAAAGTATTTGACCTTTTCATAACCTGTCTAACAAAACAAAATTATATATAGGCTATTCATATATGGTGGACTCCATCAAAATGAAGACTGGCTTTAGCAAAGAAACTCGTTCTCTTGTAGCATTTTGTATATTAATCTTCATCCCCATTTCAAATGCTTTTCTATAATGGGGCACATGCGTCCCTGCGCCACATACTAAAATCATACATACATACATACTCATCCTCACAAACGTTCTGACACACAAATGCTAAAGTGGCGCGGCAGAAACAGGTCTACTTAAAAATGTACTGATTGAATGAAAATGAGAAAGTAGTCGAGTCAAGTGTACACTCATACCACAGAAGTCCAGCTAAAACTAGATTTAAACCTGAATATCGTTAAATGGGTAAAATATAAAATGCTGACTTTTCCTTTGACTTTTTACACAAGCTTATCCTAAATCCCCTTCCCACCCGTACATACTGTATCCACCCCAAATGTAATATATGCCAACTAGAATCATAGAACAATACAGGCACTGGAGAAAAACACCATAAGAGAAAACGCAGAGGACAGGGTCAGAGGTCAACCCGTCGTGACCCTCGACCTGTGACCCCCTCGCCAACTCCAACAACAGAATTAGAACTTACATGTATCCACTAGAATCGAACAAGAAAAAATATAGAAATCAGAGCTGTTTTTGTAGGGTTTTCTAGAACATTTTTTTTGTCAAATTTATTTCTCGTATTTTTGTACGGCTAAAAGTTTCCCTCTGATTAATTGTAGTCATAATAATAACAAGACTCATGCACAGACTAGCCCGGAGGTGGAGCTCTTTTTTTGGTCTCTGCTCTCAGCATTAGTAAAGTCTGGAGGGTGGAGGTACATCCCAAATGGCACCCTATTTCCTATATAGTACACTAGAGTACCCCATGTGCCCCGGTCAAAAGCAATGCACTATATAAGGAGCATTTTGGATGCATCCTGGTACTAAATCTGTAAGAAGTGTCTCATCTGTTCTTATAAGAGCCCAATAAAATTGCAGTTGGAACTAATTATGTTTTGAGGTTTGCCTCACCCCATTCCTTGTCCCCAAATGACATGTAAAGTAGAGTGGCGGGCTCACTACCAGATTAGAACCATTTGGATATGTTCCAACAACCATACCAGCACACCACTTATTTTGCATGTCCAATACATTGCTTCATTGTAAGTAGTATGCTAGTGTGTATAATGTAACATTCTTTTAACTTTCACCTGGCAAATTCCAGGCCAATATACAAGCAAGGAACAGGGAGGAATCAACACAGTTTATAAATCAAACAGTTCAGTAATAGTTACTGATTCTCTGGTTCAATAGTTTATATGAATCAGCTGCAAAGAGGAAAATGCCATTATTGACCACTTTCCTAGCTGTCTCCAAGCGTAATAATACACAATAAGGTGGTTACAGTGATGGTGAACTCAGATTCAACCCAACCAAGACACAGCTCTAGAAACAGCTGGACTCTGGCTTCATCCAAAATGGCACCCTATCCCCTTTAYAGTGCACTACTAAACTAGTGCACTACGTAGGAAACCAGGTGCCATTTGGGACTGAGCCTCTGCCTCTAGTAGTGATCAGACTGTTTTGCTCCAGCTTCAGATGAGGAAGAAAACATGAAATATGAAAACTTCAAATGGTTCTTTAATTAATTAACACTTGTTGGAATAATGCATATATTAGGTTTTATCCTCTTAAAAACTACCTAAACGCTTTGTTTGAAGAGGGGTGATGAGGACAAGGGGGGGAAAAATCTATTTATATATTAAGAAAAAAAACACATATGAACAAAGAAGCATTTTTTTTTTTTAAGGAGAAGTGGGAGGAATTCAGCATTAAAAAGGTAATGGTTGTTTGGCATAGACAGTGGGGCAAGTGTGTTGGTGAGGGGAGGGAGGGAGAAAAATATTTACAAAACAAATAAACAGCAATCATAGAATAAGAAAATACCTCTTTACAGTAGATCCTACATAATGAAAAAAGAAATCTGCACTTAATTCTGCTTTCTCCCTCCCACTGCAGACGGACTGTTCCATCATTTGTTGTTACTGATTTGTTCATATGCCCAGGCAAGGGAGAGAGGCCTATCTAATGTACGGTCTGTGTGTGTGTGTGTGTGGACAATGGACAAGAGTGAGGCAGAAGGCAAAGCTGTACTGTACCTCCTCTCCTAGAAAAAGAACACGTCAGAAGTTGAAGTCCCTCCCCCCTTATACACACACACACCTGTCCCCAACATTTCCTTACATGTGTTCTCTCTAAAAAAAAAAAGAAGAAAAAAACAGATCACATAAAAATATTTATTCTGCCTCTCCTCTTATCAGACAGACGCCTGTCTGGCAGTCTTTATGAACACCCCAGTCTCGGTCCGTAGATACGCAAGGTACTTTGTTTCTCAGAGCATTTCACCGTTGCTGTGTTTTTCCGTTATCGTCTTTTACTTCCATTTACAAGACTGTTCTCCTTCGCTCTGTCCCGTGTGAAAGTATCAATCAGGTGTGAAATTACATGACCACCCGGAGTCCTTTCCCTCATGTCTTGTTGCCAGGGGCAACAACAAGGGTCAATTCCCCAGAGAAACGACACCAAAACGTGGTTGAAAATATCCTGTTTATGTCGCTCCTTCAATGTGGCGTCTTACTTCCAGAGGCTACATAGCAGAACAGCTAACAGCCGAGTAGCTCGCCAGTCTAGCTGAAGATCACCCCCTCTGCTCTGGAGGAGGAGGGGGGGGGGGGGATTGNATCTTGGTTCATTAAACCCCCCCACACACCTGTGATGTCATACAGAAGATTCCATTTCATAAGAAATGTTCCATTCCATATTCATTATTCCGTTGTGTTATTTTTGCAGTTTTAAGTTTCTGGGGGTTCCCTCGTCATCAGAACAAGTTCTCCTCAAAGATAGCCATCAGGTCGCTTTGGAAATTCATGTCGATGGTCGCCGCCATCTGGAGAGGGGAGAGAGATTGAGGTGTCAGAAGAGCTGAGAGACTGTACATGGCATAGGGACTGATCATAACAAACTCATTGACACCGCTTTTGTGCTTCTCCCCTTCTGTCAATTCCCAAAGAGAAAGACATGGATATGTAAAATTGTTTTACAAAATGCAATACATGAGACAGGACAATAAAGGACATGCAATAGTCACAAAAAGAGACATGCCAACTATGAAACACACAGGACAATGCACACGACAATAACCCTACAGTAACAAACAAATAACCCAATCCCCCAACTATTAGCGATGGGGGGAAAATTTGATTCAGTTACATATCGGGATTTGACGATATACCGTATCGTTTTGACAACGTCGCAATATTATTTTTGCACTAGTTGTCTGTATCCATTATTTTTCCTTCAAAGCTTTTTCTCCTTTTTAAATAGGGAACCAATTTGTTTTCAGCACTTATTTCCATGAACGGTCMAAAAAAAAWAWTCATGGCTCTCTCGTCTATCTACAGCAGATATATGGCGAGCAATATGTTAGGACCATGGAATCGAATCAATAAGTATCGTCATAACATCGTATCTTGAGGACCTGTTATGGGATTTTTATGAATAATGACTAGGGAGGGGAGGGGAGAGACCTTGGGCTTGTAGTAGATTGTATAACAGGTGGCAGACAATGCAGGAGAAGAAGACTTGTGAACTATATTGTCATTGTTTCTGAGAGGAGGAGAGACATTTATGACGAAATGTGAGGTATATAGACCAATGTACAGGAAATGATAGGCAGAACGTTCCGGTAAACAAACATTTGACTATTGTAGACTGGGCCTATGTCTGTTTTTATTTCTATCAGTATCCTACAAATCCTGATATAGCAGACGGAGTAATTGAATTTAATTGGTTAAAGAACATGAGAACTTAGTTCTCCTAACAGGACCCTGGCAATTCCCAGCCCTATCAACTATGTGGGAAACTAGTCTCACCGCTTCTCTCCTCCTCCTCTCCTGCTCGCGGCGTCGCGCTAGCTCCCTCTGCTGGTCCTGGGCTGAGGGCTGGGGCGGTGTGGGGGCCTGTGGCGGCTGGGGGAGGGCAGCGGGCTGGGCCTGGGGGGCTGGTGCCTGGGGTTGCTGCTGGGGCTGGGTGGCCTGGATGTGTTGCTGCTGCTCCAGACGTCTGCTTCGAGGCTCCTCATGAACCCTCCTCGACTGCTGCTGAGGCTCCAGGATATCCTCATCATCCCGGTCACGACCCCTGAGAGAGAGAGAGAGAGAGAGAGGAGTGAGTTTAACAAATTCTTTGTAGCACACATTCTCTTGACGACCAAGACTTACTCATAGAACAGCAAAGTGCTTCAATTTGACGAATTTTGTTCATTCACAGAGAGAGGGAGAGAGCAACAGAGAGAGAAAGAAATGAGTTTCGCAAAGGCGTGGTAGCTAACGTGGAATGTTCTTTCTCTCGACAATCCCGGATCCGCAAGACTCAGAACAGCAAAGTGAAACTTCATTTGACAAATTTTGTTCGATCACACACACAGAAAATGTATTGTCAAACATCGATGTACAAAAAGAAACATTGAAGGCAGGGTTRAAACACCTCAGAGTTTTTGTAGACGACCCAACTGTAATCCTCACCGTAATTTCTCCTGCTCCCGGCGCAGTTTGTCCCTCTCAGCCTGCTCTGCCTGGGCCTTAAGAGCCTTCTCCCTCTCCTCTTTCTCCCGGGCAGCCCGGCGGAACTGCTCGAAGCTGTCGCTAGACGACTTCACTGCAGACAAGGGCGCTGACGTGGACTTCTGGGCCAGGCTGGCCCACGAACCCATGTTCTTCAGTTTCACATCCTGACCGACGGATAGATGGMCGGATGGTGACAGGCAGATGACAGCGAGGGAGGGGATTGAGGGAGAGCAGATATGTTAGTATTTGACTCATCACATACCCAAACTATTGAAACGAGTGGCTATGATGGTATTCTCATAATAAGAGATAATATACAGAGTATACCAAACATTAGGAACATTGAGTTGCGCGCGCACCCCCCCCCTCAGAACAGCCTCAATTCGTCAGGGCATGGACTCTACAGGGTGTCGAAAGCGTTCCACGGGGATGCTGGCCCATGTTCACTCCACTTCCCACAGTTGTGACAAGTTGGGAGGATGTCCTTTGGGTGGTGGACCATTCTTGACACACCCGGCAGCAGTGCAGTTCTTGAAAGAAACTGGTGCGCCTGACACCTACTACCATACCCTGTTCAAAGGCACTGAAATATTTTGTCTTGCCCATTCACCCTCTGAATGGCACACCCACATCCTCCCCTTCATCTACACCAGTGGTCACCAACCTTTTCTGAGTCAAGATCACTGAGTCAAAATGCATGCCGAGATCTACCGCTCTGATTTTTTATTAACATGACTTAAATGTAAGCCTATGCAACATTAACCAATTAAAAACAGTTCTGTAGCAATGAGGTTTGTGCAGTAAGCTATAGGCCCAATACAATATCACCGCATATTGGCTTTGCTTGAATTCACCTGCCAATGCATTGTTGTCCGGGACATTTTTTAAATTCTATTTCAAAATTTGAGGTAGCTATATGATCCCACCGGTAATAGATCCATTGTTGTATTACTTGTGAGGCACAGGTGAGTGAGCATACATTTAAATAATTCGCTTTTTATTTTACTGGGCTGATGGAGCCTGCATCTGATGGTCAGTCTCAGCGGAGGGAGAGAGCAGCAGACTGAGGGTCCGTCTCTCAACATCCCTCCGCTCTCCCTTTCCTCCACTGACACTGACCAAAAAGGGACACCGTCTTCCAGCTGATGGCGAAACTCAAGTCGCACCACATTATTTCTGCCATGTGCACAAATTCGTTGTTGTTACTCCTATGAACAGAGAAAGTGAAATATTCCTTGATATTAAAAAAGACCCAAGCCGCTAATAAAACAAGCCTATAAATACACTTTCCTACTCATTCATTACTACTGCAGTGCTTGTTGTAGCGCTGAGTGGAAATAGGAAGAATGCGCATTTTATGGGTTATAAAAGTGTTGAATACAAAAGTCTTGACAGTGCTGAGTAAGAACTTAAGCATGAACTCAGTCATAAAAACAGCAGCTCTTTGCTGTATTCGTTGACAGTCTCTCTAGTCATGGTTTTGAAATCTCACAGTATCAATTTTGCTGTGGCTTTCTTTTATGCCTGCTACGTTACTGCAGACACTGTCATCTGAGCAATCTGATTGGCCAGCGGTGGCATAGTGCACTTGATTTCCTCTCCAGGCCCACCGGGAAGGCAGAGTTAGTACCTTCAGACATGAAATGGCAATAGTTTTCAGCTGCCCTGTGCACCGGGTAGGCATTGGCTGCACCTACCACCAACAGCCCGAGACTAATCAAAAAATAAATAGTAACAAGACCTTATCGTTTGTTTTTTTACAGAAATGTTTGGAGATCGACCGGTTGGTGACCACTGATCTACGGTGATTGAAGTTGATTTAACAAGTGACATCAATAAGGGATCATAGCTTTCACCTGGATTCACCTGGTCAGTCTGTCGTGGAAAGAGCTTCATGTTTTGTATACTCTGTATTACATTTACATTTTAGTAATTTAGGGGACGCTCTTAATCCAGAGGAGCAATTAGGGGTAAGTGCCTTGCTCAAGGGCATGTCGACAGATTTCTCACCTAGTCAGCTCTGGGATTCAAACCAGTGACCTTTCGGTTACAAGGCCAACACTCTTAACCGCTGGGCTACCTGCCACYCATAGGTTTATAATACGGTGTACGTGTGTATGGCAACGTGCTGCTCTGTCTTCCACCCTACCTGTACCTTTTTGGGGGCGACGGGCGTTTTGGGCTCCTGTTTGAACTTGTCCTTGTCTGGCAGGGAGGAGGAGGAGGGAGGACCGCTGGGCTCTGAGGAACGGATGACCGGCCGAGAGCTGTCCATCGACTTCACATCTGATGCACGTAAACACACACAAGGAATACAGAACATGTCAAAAAGAAAGTCGTGTGTGCGCATTCGCTCGTTTGTTTTTAACACAAAGGAACGTGTGTTTGTCTACAGATGAGCACTATTCCCACTTCCACACACAGTACACCCCCATAAATAGTACACCCACAAATAAAACACACTAGGCTGGGCAACATGGCCAAAATATTTGACTGTATTTTATGTTTTTGAATCATAAAAGTTCTACATTTGCTTTATGAGTAGTTCATGACCCCAGGGTGGCAACACATACATGCTAAGTGTTAAATGGGGCTTTCTCCATTCTGATTGTTTTATACTGTTTCATCAAACTTAAACCCACATTTATTTGGCATATTCATCCATTTCCTGCACTCATTGGGGATCACTGCCACATAGGGCTGCACGATATGGGCAATAAATCTAGGCCTTGTTTTTAACCAAATGTTGACTTGCGATTTAGATCAAAACACTTTGAAGTTGTTGGAATCATGGAAAATAATGATTATTCTAATTCTATAGTTCAAATATAATAGTAGGTACTTTGAATACAGTGTTTGACATGACATCGAATGAAAATGTCAAGGAGTTATTGTGACAGAGTAGAAACCAAAGTGTTGGTCAGTGTTTCCCAGGGGACCATATAATCTTTGGCTACATTGAACGTTTTCTCTTACTTCATGTAGCTAACATTCATGGCTTGCCTATTCCTTTTTGATTTAGAAGACACTGATGCACAAACATGCAGATTTAGGCCTACACAAGCACAGAAATCAGGTTGTATTAGCTAGCTACATTTGTTCTGACACAGAACATTTATTAGCTAGCCAGCTGACTAGCGAATAGCAGCTAAGACGATTTATTTTAGCCAAAACTTGCCAACAAAAGACAAACTAGCTGTGTGCAGACTGTAAGAGAAACTAACAGTGTAATTGTAAAACCTTTGTGGATTTATATTAGGGAGAAAAGTGGAAAGCAGCATCGTTGTCATCGMCGTCTTGTTGCATCTGCTGCRTTGACTATGCAGACTCAAGTGGTCTCGTGTTCGAGCAACAACTGTACAACTGTCACTTGAGTGACAGGGGGGCGGGGGCTTGCTGAGAGAGTGAGCAACGACTCAAGTAGCGGAGTAAACTATAAAAGAGGACGTTACACACGGCGGAGTRGCATATTTAACAAACCAAACATTGAAATACCGTTATAGAAGGTAAAGTAAAAACCCAAACCAGTATATAGTAAAATACAGTATACCGCCCAGCCCTAACACACACACACACACAAAGTTTTGTATTGCTATCCTTGTGGGGACCAAAGAATTGATTCCCATCCAAAATCTTATTTTCCTTAACCTAACCTTAATTCCAAACCCTAACCCTAGCCCCTAAACCTAAAATAATTTTTTTAAATCCTTGTGGGGACCGGCAAAATGTCCCCACATACCAGTGTACTCACTCTGCTGTGCGTGGCCTGGTAGAGAGGGCTTGCTGTGGCTGTCTGGGTGTTTGTGAGGGTCTTGTCTCATGGCTGGGCTGAAGGGCTCTCCTCCTCTCATCACCGGAGAGGGAGGCAACTTCTCTTCTTTCAAGGCTACTAGGGCCGGGGGCGCACGCTGCTCCTTCAACACACAGCACACGGCCGGACAGGGTTAACGGCACATTCTGGAAGATGTTCTGCTCTTCATTGGTCGTTTCGATGAATGATACACACCCATTAAAAAAACACACTCAGGATTGTAGCTTAAATGCTTGCTGTCCCTTTAACAAGCACATAGAAATGCAGGTTAACASGTACATTCCTCACACACAGAGGCTCTATCGAACTTCACACGGCACAAGCAGACAAGACCAGGKATTCAAATAGTGTGGTTTTCATTCAAATACTTTCAGCTGTTGTTTGAGCCTGCCTGCAGCGCACTTTTTGTTAGGACCAGTCAATGAACTCCATTGTGCCAGGCAAGCTCAAACAACCCAGCGAAGCTGYAGTACTTGAGAGAAAACATTATTTGAATGCGCGTTCGCAAAACCGATCCAGACTGACAGAAATAGAGACAGATACACACACACACGCGCGCGCGCTACTCACTTTCTTGGGCTGCAGGTTGTGTGGCGGAGACTGGTGCGTTATGGGGGGATACTGGGGGAGGTGGGGGGAATGCATCATGATGGGGGAGGGGTTCTCCCTTAGGTGCCCTGTAGGCAGAACAGAGGGAATGATTAGAATCACCATTTAGTCTGATTCAAAACCTAGAGCACAGTGTCCTAACATACCAAAACACACGACGGTCCAGGTTGTCTCATTTGCAGTCACGCTGTATAGATTACTATGTTATAATAATGTAGTTGCTGAGACACTACACACTTCTCCAGGTTTTGTGAGATCTGAGGTCTTCCAATCAACCAATTTAATCAACCAATCAACACTTGAGTCTCACCACTGTTATATGGATCAGCCTTGATCTGTCGAGGGGAGGGGTGTTGCTGTTGCTGGATGATGTGCTGTGCTTTGGCGGAGGCCTGCATTGACCCCTTGTGTTGCCCTGCAGCGGCCTGCCTGTCTGAGTGACCCGTCTGCTGTGCCACCGGCCCCTGGGAGGGGTAACCCATCTGGGCATGCTGCTGCAGGTGGCGGGCTACTTGGTGCGGGGGTAGGATCTGGCGCGAGGGGGGGATGGGCTTGGACTGGGGCTGGGGGGGCTGGACTGAGAGCTGGGGGGGCTGAAGAGAGGAGGTCTGGGAGGGCTGGACCTAGGATAGGAGGATAGGATCAATTTAATGTCCCAGAGGGCAAATTTTACCAAGACACAGTGACTGTATAAGAAATAAACAATGTACATTACACACACAACATAAACAATACAAATATTATATACACATGTGTACCCAAAGAAGAGTAGCTGCTGCTTCTGCAAAAGCTAAAAGGGATCCAAATAAACTAGGGCTGACCCCATTTAGTTGACTGGCCGATTGGTTGGTCGATAGAATAAACAAAATCTGTCGACCAATAGCCTAACAGTGTATTTTCATGGTGCACAAGACACCCGTCTGATTTGCGCCCGTCTCGGTGGACTAATCCACTCTAAGACATATGTATATGGTTATATTATGTACAAATAATGGTGCAATCTAATATTATTTTATAACAAATGCGCTTTCCCCCGCGTTGGATACGGTCACTGTCCGCGGTTTTTGAAACAATCTTTAGTGAAACGTAGAATTGCTGCTTTTCCCTATGTTGCTATGTGTTTAATAGCAAAATTAACCAGCATATTGGGATCGAGAACAACGCAGCAGGGGCAATAGCAGAATAGACAAGGTAACAGCCCTTGCCTTACGCCCTATTCAGACGGGACTCGTTTTACAGGGGGTGGTCAGGTAATGTAATTATGTGCTCTCGGGGGAACTGTGGGAGGATATTGGATGATTGGTGGCCTGGCGGTTGGGAGTTTGGGCCGGTGGCCAATGGGTCGCTGGTTCGGGTCCCCGTTTTAACTTGGTGGGAGATCTGTTGAGGTGCCCTTGGGCGGGGCGCTTGACCCTGGGTGCTCCTGTGGGTCGCTCTGGATGGGAGACGGTTAGATGACTGAATGTAATGTAAATGTTGAGGGGCTTCACTGCAGGTAGATTGCAGTGGTGGAAAAAGTATCCAATTTTCAAACTTGAGTAGAAGTACAGATACCTTAAGATAATAAGTAAAAGTCACCCAGTAAAATACTGATTGAGTTAAAGTCTAAAAGTAGTTGGTTTTAAATGTACTTAAGTATCAAAAGTAAAAGTCTAAATCATTTAAAATGTCTTATATTAAGCAAACCAGAAAACACGATTTTTACAGATAGCCAGGGACACAGTTGAACACTCAGACATAATTCAAAGACGAAACATGTGTGTTTAGGGAGTCTGCCAGATCAGAGGCTGTAGGGAGGACCAGGGATGTTCTCTTGATAAGTGCGTGAATTAGACAATATTCCTGTTCTGCTAAGCATTCAAAATGTAATGAGTAAAAGTTGTCAAAAAATATAAATAGTAAAGTACAGATACCCCAAAAAACTCCTTAAGTAGTACTTTAAAGTATTTTTACTTAAGTACTTTACACCACTGGTAAATTGTATGTTTTCATATTTTAAAAAACAATTCCAGCCAGAATAACCTACTGTTTTTGGCGAACTCTGATAATACTAGTTCCCTACGAATCGACATCCCTGTGTTTTGAGAGAAATGTCTGAGTTTGACAGGTGTTGCTCACGGGTTGCGGAAGAAAACAATAACTGATTCGATAAATGGAACGAAGTACCGAAATGCATCAACTTTCACAGTGAATGCTTTTGTAGAAATGGATTGAATATTGCCAAATACATCAGTACAAAATAAATGTGCCTATTTAATGTAACCCTTGCTGTTAATAGACGTAAACGTTTGGAAATAAGTTGACTTTCGCATCCATAGCCTTAAAAATGCATCTCTAGTGCACTGTTTAGCTCACATCTGAAGGCTGGGGGGCATTTAGGACGTCTACTGCGGATTGCTAAAATATCCTAATGATTATGATCACACTTCCTCAATTTAAATTTTATGACGACACTATACCAAAAAATGGTTTGGTATGGTTTAGAAACTTGGGAGTTAAAAACCAAGCTCGAGTTAATAGTGTAGCCCTGTTATCGCCTGGGCTTCCGTCATAACTCTCAATTTATCATTTAATAAAAATATATATATAATTACGGGAGTTTGGAAAAAAGTAATCCCGTCTGAATTGTCCTGTGGAATAATGGACATTCTGGAGTCATAATTACGTAACCAAAATTGTCTAGTAATAGAAGCCCCCTGCGAATAGGGCTTAGCCTAATTGTCTAAGCAAATTGAGGATAGCAAACCCCAACTTAATTAGGTCTATAGATCAATAGCCTAACTTAAATGTGCCTGGCTTTATAAATCATCCACATGTACAATACCAGTCAAAAGTTTGGACTTACTCATTCAAGGGTTTTTCTTTATTTTTTACATCAAAACTATGAAATAACACATATGGAATCATATTTTTGAGATTCTTCAAAGTAATCTCCCTTTGCATTCACAGCTTTACACGCTCTTCCCATTCTCTCAACCAGCTTCATGAGGTAGTCACCTGGAATGCATTTCAATTAACAGGTGTGCCTTGTTAAAAGTACATTTGTGGAATTTCTTTCCTCAATGCGTTTGAGCCAATCAGCTGTGTTGTGACAAGGTAGGGGTGGTATACAAAAGACAGCCCTATTTGGTAAAAGACCAAGTCCATATTATGGCAAGAACAGCTCAAATAAGCAAAGAGAAATGACCGTCCATCATTACTTTAAGACGTGAAGGTCAGTCAATCCTGAAATTTGAAAGTTTCTTCAAGTGCAGTCGCATAAACCATCAAGTGCTACGTTGAAGCTGTCTCTCAAGAGGACCACCACAGGAAAGGAAGACCCAGAGTAACCTCTGCTGCAGAGTATAAGTTCATTAGAGTTAACTGTACCTCAGATTGCAGCCCAAATAAATGCTTCACAGAGTTCAAGTAACAGACATCTCAACATCAACTATTCAGAGGAGACTGCGCGAATCAGGCCTTCATGGTCGAATTTCTGCAAAGAAACCACTACTAAAGGACACCAATTATAAGAAACTAGCTTGCGCCAAAAAACACAAGCAATTGACATTAGACCAGTGGAAATCTGTCCTTTGGTCTGATGAGTCCAAATTTTAAATTTTTGGTTCCAACCTCTGTGTCTTTGTGAGACACAGAGTAGGTAAATGGATGATCTCCGCAAGTGTGGTTCCCACCATGAAGCATGGGGAGGGGAGGTAATGGTGTGGTGKTGCTTTGCTGGTGAATTCAAGGCACACTTAACCAGCATGGCTACCACAGCATTCTGCAGCGATACCCCAATCCCATCTGGTTAGTACTTAGTGGGACTATCATTTGTTTTTGAACAGGACAATGACTCAACACACCTCCACGGTGTGTAAGGGCTATTTGACCAAGAAAGAGAGTGATGGAGTGCTGCATCAGATCACCTGGCCTCCACAATCCCTGACCTCAACCCAATTGAGATGGTTTGGGATGAGTCGGACCGCAGAGTGAAGGAAAAGCAGCCAACAAGTGTTCAGCATATGTGGGAACTCCTTCAAGACCGTTGGAAAAGCATTCCAGATGAAGCTGGTTGAGAGAATGCCAAGTGTGTGCAAAGCTGTCAAGGCAAAGGGTGGCTCATTTGAAGAAACTAAAATGTATTTCTATTTGTTTAACACTATTGGTTACTACATGATTCCATGTGTTATTTCATAGTTTTGATGTCTCCACTATTATTCTACAATGTAGAAAAATAGTAAAATAAATAAAAACCCTTGAATGAGTAGGTGTATCCAAACTTTGGACTGGTACTGTATCTAAAGAAATAAGACAGATCTTGCTTCTGTTGCCTGTGAGTGTTTAATAGCCTACTGATTACGTGAGCACCAAGCCTCATGAAACGGGCAAAATGTTGGATAAAGCAATTTCATAGATTTGGCCGTTTTTAATCTTTGTTATGCTGTAATAAAGGCTTTACAATTTCTGTTACCAACAGACTGGTATTACTTATTGTTTACCCTGTTCCAAACAGGAAGAAAAATGATATTGTAATCTTACAGCACCTGTTGGTCACACATAATATACACGCAGCTCTCGCTCCTATACCCTCCTTTCGCTTGATCTCATTATTACAATAATTATTATGATCATCATTATAATAAGTCATGTAGTGATTCTTAGTAGGCTTTGTAGAGTAGCCTTGTACAACCACCATCGAGCTGTAGGCCTAACAGCGCGTCCTGTTCAGTCTTAATACCGTAACTTAGGCCTATATTTCAATATATAGTCTAATGTATCAATCAATCATTTATAAGAGACGTTCATGCTTTGAAATGCAATCAAGCATTTTAGTTTTAAAACAAAGGGAGCTTTGAATAATTAGCCTAAACAAGAAATTAACCGCAATGCATGCAACTGTTTTTAGTCTGCTGTAATAAATGCTTTAAATAAATAAAAATATTAGTTAGAACAGACTCTCTGGTACACTTATTTAGTGTTGTTTACACTGTTCCAAATGGTCAGAAAAATATAATAAAATAATCTGTTCGGCCCTCACGCAACGCTTGCTCCTATACCCTCCTTTTTCTTGATCTCCAGTAGCTTCCACAACCAAGTCAAATGTCTTCCACTGATCTGACTTCCCCTTTCCCCCCTGAGCAACCAGTAAACATTCACCCGGTTCAGGTTAATTTTTCACGTCCTCCGCATCCATTTCTCTGTCGACATTACCGTGTTGGGAGTTTATTATCACCAATTCATTGATGTGATTATTATAGGCTATAGGTCAGGCTCTATTGGTCACATGCATGCGGTGCTTACATGTTTCACGTAAAGAGAGCAAGGGTTGAGGGAATAGGGAATGTTTTTCCTAAACAAATGAGGGATTTCGGTAACAGAACTTCTCAGTCAGAAACAAGTTAAGAAACTAAATGGCTGTAATGATGTTGCAGCTTCAGCACGCACAGCGCAATAAACACTTGCTGGGCTGTCTTTCGCTGCAGTAGGGAGGAGAGCGAGACAACGTGCGCCAGTCACACAGGCACTCACTGTCTTTTTAACACAGTGTGACCATCAGCCTCTTTGAGTCATTTGTGTCTTAATTATTTAATCAAACAGTGTGCTTAAAGCATCAGACAAGCTCAGTGCATATCTAGTTGGTTTTATTCAAACACATAGSTTGTGTCTGCCTATATATGGAAAAATAGGTTTAAACGTTTCAACCAATGGATTGAACATGTCGACTCTCGGTCGACCAATATTATTATTTTTTGTCGGGAGCAGCCCTAAAAGAAACATATTACACACATCAACATATACACAATACAGACCTGTACAGACTGCAGGAGGGGAGCCTGGTTCTGTTGTTGGCGAACCTGGAGAGACTGCATGATCTGCTGGGGATTGTGTGGTTGCTGGCCAGGTCTTCCCTGGCTCTGTCCCTGACTCTGTCCCTGCTGCAGGTAGAGATGCATCTGGGGTAAGGGTGGAATCACCTCCTCATCGTCCTCCAGGAGCATCTGGGGGGGCTGGGAGGACAGCAGGCCCTGAGGGGTGAGGGTGGGAGGGGACAAGGGCCGCTGCTGCAGGGACTGAGGGGGGGTGGGGTGGAGGATGTGGGGTGGGAGGTGGTGCTGGGGTGGAGGGGCTTGTGGCTGAAGCTGTTGTTGTTGTTGTTGTAGGGATGGCTGGGGCGGTGGTTGCTGCTGCTGGGGGGGTTTAGGAGGTAGAGCTGCTGCCCTATGGCTGGGTCGAGACGGCTGCTGGGGCAAGGCGTTGTGCAAAGCTACAGGTGAAGAGGAGGAAGGTAAACAATGATAAAATGTGGTTAGGAGTCAGGATGTAAACTTCACAATGAAAAAAGTCAAACGACTGCCTAGTTAATCTAATCCTAGGTCAATAAATGCTTAGAATAATTTTTTTAGGAAGCCTTCGGGTAACAAGGAACCGATTTATTGCAGAACTGGGTTCAGAAAGTATTTTCTTTCAAATACTGGATCGATCCCGCCCAGTGCACCAGATGGGTGGCGTTAGCACATTCTGGACTATTCCATTGGCCCCATTACACCAGGTAAGCTCAATCAACCACAGCTCAAATATTAGAAAAAAATACAAAAAGACTATCTGGCAGGTGTGTCTCGAAGAGGCCGGGACTTACCTGGGTTAGGGTTGGGGAGGATGGGGTGCTGGTTGAGAAATGGGTGCGTCTCCGGGGACACGGGCCCTGGTGCGGAATGAGCGTTGAGGTGGGGGGGCACGGCAGGCGACGAGGAGTGGTGGTGCTGGGACAGGTGCATGAGGGGCTGCTGGCCGAAATGGGGCAGCGAATCAAACGTGTTCTCCAGCAGCTGGGAGGACTCCAACGCCGTGACCGTTACCTAGACATTACACACAAGCGCAATCATACACTGAACTTCACTGCTGCACTTTTCAGTGATGCCAAATGCTTTTTTAATCAGCTGTGTAGTCCCCGCTGTACAGTCACCATCCCTATCAAATTGTATTGATCGCATACACATATTTAGCAGATGTTATTGCGGATGTAGTGAAATGCCCTAAAATATATGTTATATATATCGTCTTGCCGTTGTTTTTAAATCCTGTAATGAGCTTTTACAAAAACAGACAACCAAATGCTATCATGTCATATCTTTAGGACCACATATGAAATAAGCATTCGAGCTGTGTTTCTATCCTGGATAATTGATCATGTATGTAATGTTAAGTACCTTAAATAAATCCTGCACTTGTCTTTTCCTACTAGCACTGACTTTGCTGAGGGAAAATGTACTTAGGACTGTGATGTGGTTATCTGAATGACCAAAACGTTAAATATGTTGTCGTCTCCGGCTGGAGCAGCCTACTACTTTWAGTTATCTAATAAATCAATCAAATCTTACCGGGGGAGGAGGGGCCATGTAGGTGGCGGGGGAGGGGTTATGTTGCTGTTGCTTCAGGTGAATGCTGGGCTGCAGGACAGGAGCCTGGGCGTGAGGGTGGCCCTGGGGGACCGGACCAGCTCCAGACATGGCATGGTGGAGATGGGGCTTCTTCCCTTCGTTGGTCCCGTGGCCTTTCTTCTGTTTCTGTTTAGGAGCCACTCCTGACAAGAGAAGGGCGAGAGGAGATCCTGACTACTGAACGAAGCTTTCGTCTATCAATTCTGAATACGTGATAAAAATCTGTTGTTTAAACACAGCCACAATGTGAGCTAGTCAAATATTAAAGTATTGACCATGGTATACGCATGAGGTAAATAACGAGGCACGTGTGAAAAACCTCAATGCTACGCTTCAAACCAAAGAAGATAATAAAGACGTAAWTTTTTTTTTTGAGGAGTGAAATGAGAAGGGCTTGCTGCGTGTCCCTACCCTTCTCCTCATCACTGTCTGAGGAGCTGGAGTCGCTGCTGTCCGAGTCAGAGGAGGAGCTGGCCTTGGTCTTGGCGGCCGTCATGGCCTCCATGGTCTTCTCTGCCACTATAGGAGAGGGAAGCATGTGACTCGACATCTTCTCAAGACAAACTATCTTCCACTAACATGTTAGGTCAATATAACACACTGCATTGCTCAAAGTTAAAGGAAACCACTTGGTAAAACAATATATATATATTTTTTTTAAAGTGTGACCTATGAGCTAGAGGAAAGCTGTGGAAAAGTTATCTTAACAATACCTTGTTATTCATGTTTTGTAACTGTAATTTTGGGATTAATTTGAATTAATGATGCAACATTATTCAATTACAAGTGATTTGTAGGGGGTCGGGAGTTTCTGTTTGGCAACAGGGGGAGGCAAAGACACGCATGCTGAGACTCACCAGGAACCTTCTTCTTGTTCTTGCGGAGGCACGACGACACGTATCTCTCCAGCTCTCTCAGCGTGGACGGCTTGAGCGTCTCAAAGTCGATCTCGATCTCGTCGGGGTTGGAGTTCTTCAGCGAGGGCTCTCTGGACTGGATGATGTGGACCACACGACCCAGCTTGTCGCCGGGCAGCTTGTTGATGTCCAGACTCAGCTGCCTCTTCTCCTCGTACGACATGGGCTTACCCTTCTCCCCGGGGGCTCCGGCTGCAGCCGGGTCCTCCTCCAGGCCCTCCCCCAAGCCAGACACGGGCTGCAGAGCTGGGGGCTGCAGCGCTGCCTGATGGCCCATGGCTGCAGAGCGGTTGTTCTTCACCGCACCTCCCTCCTTCTTACTGCAAGATCAGAGCAGAATATATAAACCATCAGTACTATTTCAACTGGAAGAGAATAACCTTTCTATTCCAATGTCCAAACAAGCATACTACTTCGAAAGAAGTAGTGAATTCTAAGTAGTATGCCAGTATATGGGACATTGTAATGTAGCCACAGTAACATAACATCTCCGTGAAATGCAGAAAGAGCCCAAGGCAGAGGGAGAAAACAAATCATGTTACCACACTTGCCGTGGAAATGAGACAGAAGCTTATAAAACAACAACAAAACCGGTTCATGAAGTAATTTGACAAAGGCAATCAAGCGCTTTGAGGTCAGCAACGTTTATAACGTGTCAATACAATCCATGCGCTCAGCAAATTCTGTGTCCCCTTGTAAATGTCACAGGTCCTGACTTCTGTACTAATGCCACACCTAAGACAGAAATTCCCGTAGCTGTGTATTGTACCGTGTATAGACTGATGGAGAACCAGGCCAGTGCAGTACAGAGGGGTATACAACAAACCAGGATCAATGAGTTAGCCAGCTAAGTTTAATAAGCAACCAGGAAATAACTCTTGGTTTTCGGGTAAATTTGTTTTAATTTGTTTTATCAATTCAACCATGCCCATTTCAAGCTCCTCTTAAAAAAAAAATTATAATATCAAAATATTCAGGCAAGTTAGCCGGCTTACTCCTTGGTCCTGCTTTGTAGCATACCCCTCTTCTCAGCTTGGCTCAGTAGTGTGAAAAGGCTAGTATCGTTCCTACCTGGGTTTCTTGGTCTTCTTCGGCAGGAGCTCCTTGTTGTTGTTGTTGCTGCTGCTGCTGCTGCTGTTGTTGTTGTTGTTCTTGGTCTTCTTGGGGAACTGAATGGCCGGCTCCGGGATCTCCTCCACCGCTCCTTTCCTTTTGTGCTTGTCTTTCTTCTTCTCCTTCTCTTTCCTCTTTGGTTTGCTGGCCTGTGGCTGCGAGAGGGCCGCCAGCTGCTCATGGACAGCTTTGAGCTGAAACAGACAGACAGGAAACCCAACGGTCAAAAAACAATGGATAGGCATTGACTGGAAGTTACCAAATATCCCAGGGGGTCAGAAATGACACAGCACCCCTCATCCACCCTCAGGGATTCAATTACATTTTAAACAACTTTATTTATCCATCAAATGTATCACAAATGTTATTAGTGCCAACAAAGAAAAATGAGGAAGATGATAGTTATGAGGGGGTTATGGTTCATTACAATAATGTATGATGAATAGAGATGTCAGAGAAGCTGGAATCCCTCAATCCAATCCTATTTGCATTCAATGACGTCATTTTGGTCTTTCCTCACCTGTTCCTGTAGCTCGGCCAGTCTCTGGGCTCTCTCCTCCTCCAAGTCGTTCGTGGACGATTCCGACTCCGATGACGAATCACTGGAGCTGTCCGAGGAGGAAGCGGGGCGTTTGACAGAGGAGGCGGGACCTAGGATGGAGGAGGCGGGGTTTAGGATGGGAGGCGGCTGGGACTTGATGATGGGGGCAGAGGACTGGAGCAACGCGGGGGCAGGAGCCGAAGCCAGCGTCTCCTCGGGCTCGTCTGGCATCTTGGCAAAGCGCATCTCAAACACGTCCTGTTGGAGAGAGAGAGGACATACTCAGTATCAGAGTCTAGATAGAGAACAGAACTGGGTGGTGTTCAATAGGGCGCACCGCAGCAAAACTAGTTGCAATGGATAAGCAAAATTCGGTGTTCAGGAACTGGTAGTACCTATGAATTTCACTCGGTTTCAAAACGTATTCTCCTTACTGAACAACCCTGATTTAATAAACATCTACTGCACCAGTAAAACATTAACACGGCAAATAGTTTAGCAAACAGGTACATGAAAAGGCGTAAGCTCATGTGGGCATTTGTTATGAAATCAATTTTTGTGACATCTATCTTGTATATATATATATATACACACCTTGCATGTGTATCTGTCACGCGTGAATGCGACCATTTAAATATTTACAATATACCTTTATGTTGCCAGACTTAAGATCCTTCTGGAACATTTAAGTAACGAAATGGAATTCTGAGGGAGTTACTATTAACCGTGTCAGAAGTGTTATCACCTGTAGTTTGCGTGCCATAGCCACCACCTCGTGGTCGGGTGGGTTGTACTTGTAGCAGTTGGAGAACATTAACCGCACGTCGGCGGCAAACTCCTGGGCGTCTCTGTACTGCCGGTTGTCCAGCTTCACCTACAAACACATCACCACATGTCAACCACAAAACCACGTCGCAATGTTGGAATCCTTTTAGAGAGGACTAGGGAATCCCTTAGAGAGCTACACTCCTTCAGGCTTTCTTTCCAACCCTAACCCAACATAGGGCTCTGGTCGAAAGTAGTGTACTATATATACAGGGGAAAGGGTGCAATTTGGGACGCAGCCATGATAGTGTTCCATTCAAACCCACCTTGACGGTGGCAAGGTCCATGGGGTGTTTGATGATGTCGTGGTAGTCGTGCAGCCCCAGCATGTCCACGTCGACTGGCTTGTAGAAGGGCCAGGCGTAGGCCGCGTGCTTCTTATGTAACATGTCTCGGACCAAGCTGGAGCAGTACCGTAGCTGCTCCTGCTGCTTGGGGCTATGAGCCCCTACCCCTGGTCCTACGGTTCCCCCTAGACCGAGACCTATCCCGAGGCCCAGGTGGTGCTGGGAGTCCGGAGCCTCCTTCTTGAGAAGCTTGGCGGGCCTGGCGCTTTCTCGCCGCGGCAGCGTCTTGCCCGACTTGGACTCGGCCGGAGAAGACTCGCTCAGCTGGTCGTTGGCCGTGGGGGTGGTCGTGTCGGCTTTCCTTTTCTGGCTCTTTCTCTGCTGGAATGGGGGAAGGGAAGAGGGGGATAGAGAAATGAGGGGCACAGGGAGAGGGACAGAAAGGGGACGGAGAAGAGGCAGAGTATGAGAGGAGAATGTGATCGTTTTAGATCATATGCTTAAGGTAATACACAGTTTACTTTTGTCAAAAGCATTCTGAACTGCGATTGATTGAGCTTCCCTGGTGCAATGGAACCAATGGAGTAGCCCTAAAAGTGCAAACCCTGCCCATTTGGCACTCCAGAGAGGTTCAATTAAATGCTCAAAGTATTTGAAGGAACACAAATACTATTTGAATCAAGGGTCATTCCTTATGCATCAAATGGAAGAAAACAGATTGAAACAGGGAGGGACCACCTCGAAACTCTCATTCTCATTTTCCATTTTGCGCTATAAATGAACATGACCCAGTTCTGTAAGCAATATACCCAGCACCCTCCCCATGCATGCCAAACCCTACATCCTACTCACTTTGGCCATGGGCACGGGGTTCTGCAGTATGGGGGCGGTGCTCTGAATGGACGTGGGGGGCAGGGTGGTCTGGGTGGGGGGAGGAGGCACGGAGGTCATGATAGGGAGCTTAGGAGGGGCCTGGAGGGGCAGGTCCGACGGGCCCAGTGAGTAGGGGGCCCCGAGCTGTGGCGCGTGGGCATGGGTGTGGACAGGTAGCGTTGGGGGCACGCGGGAGGGCAGGGCTGGCATGAGGGGCTGAGGAGGTAGAGATGGAGGCCCCTGGTCCTGGGTCTGTTGCTGCACTGGTGGTCCTCTGGTCTGGGGGCCTGGGGAGTGGCTGGAGAAGCCCCGCGTCTGGGGGGTGGTGGAAGGAGAATCCATAGTCGGGCCTGGCTTCAAGTTCAGACCTGGGAGGGTGAGACACACAGAGACAGAACAATGCATGGATGAATGAATGAAATTGAATAAGTACAATAATTCTAAGATGTCAATTAAATGATATCCAGCTCAGGGCTCGAGCTATGCATTTGGTTTTTTAACTTGCAATTAAGTGGCTAAATGTCAAGATCAAGCTTCTTGGTTACAGCAGAGACATTCAACCCCCTCCTGGATAGAGATCTAGGGCCCTATAAAATCTACATTGAACTTAGTAGGGAATCAACTAAATGTATTGAAAATGTAGCAATTAGCCCAAGTCTACCATAAGACATGAACAGAATGCATAATTGATTCGCATTTCCTGCAACTTTCTGAAGAGGCAAGGAGAATTCCCTGTCTGTGTATGTACAGAGCGCGCGTCAACCACTTTGTGCAGCTGTTAGCATTCTGCTAATGAAAGGTCTTCTGGTAGATGGAAAGGCTTTCCCAAAAAACCTTCTCAATTAAGCATTAACTACAAAGTAGCCTCTGCCTACCTGGCAGAATGATATCATGATTATTTGCATCAATCCAGTGGATATTTGTTTTGCAAATCATACCAACACAGCTAAAAACAGCCTCTTGCTGGTGTGCACTGGAATTAAAAGGGGTACTACACCCAAACAATTTACTTTCTCAAATATTGCCCAGACCTTAAGTGGTCTCCTGATGTGGTTAAAAAATGTAAAATACAACTCCATATTCATCATCTCCAGCACCACCGCAACATCAACATGTGAAAAGTGTGCATTTCTATTAGAGGTCGACCGATTAATCGGCATGGCATGGCCGATTAATTAGGGCCGATTTTTAAAAAGTTTTCATAACAAATCGGTAATCTGCATTTTTGGACACCGATTATGGCCAATTACATTGCACTCCGCGAGGACACTGCGTGGCAGGCTGACCACCTGTTGTTACGTGAGTGCAGCAAGGAGCCAAGGTAAGTTGCTAGCTAGCATTAAACTTATCTTATTAAAAACAAATTATTCTTCACATAATCACTAGTTAACTAAACATGGTTGACAATATTACTAGGTTAACTAGCTTGTCCTGCGTTGCATATAATCAATGTGGTGCCTGTTAATTTATAATCGAATCACAGCCTACTTAGCCAAATGGGTGATGATTTAGCAAAAGCGCATTTGTGAAAAAAGCACAATCGTTGCACCAATGTACCTAACCATAAACATCAATGCCTTTCTTAAAATCAATACACAGAAGTATATATTTTTTAAACCTGCATATTTAGTTAAAAGAAATTCATGTTGTGTGTGTGTGCTGTGTGTGTGTGTTGTGTGTGTGGTGTGTGTGTTGTTGGGTGTGTGTGTGTGTGTGTGTGGTGAGTGGAGTGAGTGAGTGAGTGGAGTGAGTGAGTGAGT